>NW_005054339.1:1234487-1272480 GCF_000277835.1 Geospiza fortis | reverse complement strand
GCAGAACAAAACGCATCAATGCCATGATGTACCCAGATTCCTTTCAACAAAATTCAACCTTCTCGCCCTCTCCAGCACCAGAGGCACCCACAGCCTTGCAGGAATATCTATGTGGGTTAGGTATGTCCAAACACAGGAGTCTGAAGTTGTGTGCTCTGTCTATCCAGGCCTTAGGGCAGATTCGTCTCACTTCCACCAAAGTTATTCTTTATTTGAGTCCTGCAGAATTACCTCAAACCAAAGCAGCCCTTATCTTATCTCTTTTCTGCTTTTGTTTTCCTTAGGCCAACCCTTTTCAGTGGGACTTGTCTCCTTAGTGGAAAACGCAGCAGGAGCTACACTTGTAGTATCCTCTGTATAGTGGTTACTCAGCAGATTATGAGTTGTGAATTTAGCCATCTTGCATCATTGCTAGCAAGGCAGGGCCCTGCTGAAGTCACTAAACACCTTGCCTTTGTCACAAAATGGTGCTGGAAATTACCTTGCACACCTGAGGGCATCCTTTCTGTATACTAATGACCCGCAAAAATGCAGTATGAACTAAAATGTACCCAGACCAGGAATCTTCTTTTCTCACGGTGCCTTTCCCTAGGAGTTGTTAGTTTAGGTAATCAAGTCTTTCTGAGCAAAGAGAAGCATAGATTTCCCTCATTCAATATAACTGTAAAACACTGCATATGTTTGTGGGAACAGGTATTTGCTGTTCCACAAGCAGGACTGTAATTTTTCTGTAGAGCATGAGAGCCATGATTAGAAAGCCAGGATTGCTCTGCTCACAGGAATCCTGCCATTGTCTTTGATTGCATGGTATTAACTGTAAATTATAGCCTTTTGGAGACTGCATGTAAAAATAAAATATAAAAAAATTGTCAAAAGACAGAGAAAATATTGATTCCAGAGGCAGCGGAAACTATGGCTTGGTTGAATTAGAACCTTAAAAAATAATAACAAATGAGCTTTTGTGAGGGTGAAAGAGGGACTAGGAGAAGAGAGCTGTGATTCTCCCATTAGGGCTAAGCAAATTTCAAGCAGCCCCATAGCAGACAACAAGATATCACTGGTTTACCCAAGAGTCTGGCTCAGGGCACAAGGAGAAGGCACAGAGCATGGATTACAGAGGTGTTACTGAGGTGCTGGTGAACTGTGAGCACAACATATGGAAACACAAAATAGAAGAAGCTACAGCCTGAGACTGCTGCTAAGATCTCTCAGATTTCTAATGCCTTTTCTAGCTCTTAGTGACGCAGGTTTCCAGGTCAGCTTGCTCTCAGGAATCAACTCTGTCTGTTGTTCTGTGCTGATGACAGATACCAGTGCAATCAGTCAGCCTACTATTGAACTGGTAAACTGGAATTGCAACTGGACTTTACCTCACTCCAGTACCTGGAGGATTCCCTGCAAAAACTTTGAAATGGTGGTAGAATTATAGTTGCTAAAAGCCTTCAAGCCTGAGGCTACTGAAAGCTGAATATAGATACCCTAGAGAGATAATGGGTTTGCAGAAAAAGCCAAGCATAGGACAGGTGGCCTTTTTTCCCATAGATACATTGATTTTAAATCCAGAAATTACTATTAGGTCATGGAGTCTGGCTTGTTGTATGGCATAGGCCAGAGATTTTCACCCAAAAATTCCTGTTTCAAGCCCATAACTTCTGGCTGAACTCAAGCGTATATCTCTAGAGCACTCATGCTGTGGATGCAATTCAGACCCAACAATTCTATGAATCTATTTATCTTTGCCAGTTACAGCATATATACCTGGCTGTTCCAGCCTTGGCTGTTAAAAAGGCTAAATAAAGGTCACTGGGCAAAACACAAAAATAAGAAAAACAGCTTAGCAAATCTTTGAACAAATACCTAGGACAATGGCTATAATTTAATATCTGTTGGTGAACTTCCACTCCTGGATTCCCCACTGAGTGAGCACAGTATTCATTCTGTAGATTTCTCCTCCTTCATCCTTCCTGGAGTCTGGTTTTATTAGAAACTCAGCACACAAATACCACAAACCCCCTCTTCTCATTGCTCTGCCACACTTTGCTATTCTTCGAGTTCCCCTCTAAGATCCCACCAGTCCTACCTATGTGACCAAACCAATATTTAACTGAAAGTTTGATTGGAAACCTTTGTCCAGCCACAGCAAGTCACACAGACTTTGTAGTAATTGCTCAGATATTTTATGAGGAGTTCTAGCGGGAGATCATTCCTTTCTTCTGAGCAACATCTGACATCATTTCTGTCCAATATGGATTGGCACATGCATCCTCTTGCCTCAAGAATCCATTAGTAAATCTGTATGTCTTCCACTATGCCCCAAGCCCATACTTATTAATTCCATGAAGATTATTTTCTTTCACCTTTCTAAGTTCCCTTGTCCCAGTGCAAAGCAAGATCAGCCATTCTATTCTCCTGAATTTTCCTGATCCAAATCTTAACTGCCTGATTGTTGTTGGTATTTCAGGAAAGGGACACTAGAGAGATCATTCAAGAGAGAAAATGCGGTGGTTTCTAGGGTGGTAGACAAAGAATTTTAAGAAGATTTATATGACATATGATTTGGGAGAATGGATTTCATTACCTAGGAGATCCATCTCTTGTTCATAACTTTTTTTTTTTTTTTTTTTTTTTTTTTTGGTGGGGAAAAGTAGGTCAGGGACCTTTACAGACTTTCTCTCTTCTCTTTGAGTGATGTTGTCTCCTTTTGCAGAGCCTGCCTCAGTGGAAATCATCACCTATCTAGAGAAGACAGAGTTAGACTTCCTTTTGCACTTTTTCCAGTACACCTTGAAAAGCAAGAGAATCCCTATAGAAGAGGGGAAGCAAGACTGTGAGATTAGCTAGTGCCTCTCTGAGGCAGGGAATGAACCAGGCTGTTATTTCAGCCCTTGTCAAAGGAATAGAACACATGGCTCATGTGACAGTTCAGCCAAGTCCCCTCACTATCAGCAGCTATCTACTGTATGCTTCTGATAATAGATCTTCTCCTAGAAAGGTTATGATAAAACAGTTGGGAAGGAAGAGAAGGAACTACAGGGGATGGTGAGAATGAGAGGCACAAGTAACCTGAGCCTGACACATTCTTATGAAGCCTGTCTTTTATTTCCTATGTTTAGAGAAAACAGTTTTCACTTTATGGCTTTTGTTCAATCAAAGAGAAAATGAGCTATAAAAACAAAGATAGGAAGGAGTTAACCAATTTCCAATTCAGTGTGTTACAATTTGCTTCAGTAATAATAATAAAAAAAGAACAATACTGAGAAACATAATTTTTAAAATGAAGACTACTAAATCAATAGGCACTACATGACTAATCATTTTCTATTTTCTTGGGGGAGGAAGGTAGAGCTGTGATCAGAAATCAAAAGCAGAAGTGCCCAGTTTCTCTGCAATCTGACAAATTCTGCTTTACTGTAATATTCAAGAAAGGAGACTTACATGAGCAGAAACTAATGCTGGTAAATGGCATTAAAAACATTGCACACTAACATAATCTCATTTTGTGGAAAGATAATGAAATTCATTTGATGCTAGATGAGTTAATTCCCAAATACCTGCATTTCTTGACAACTGAGTGTTTCAACCTGAGACCAGAAGTCAGGGGTGACTGCTTCACTTACACAATCTTCAGTTGTGGTGGGACTTCACATAAGAACTATTTAAGTCTGTGTTTGCCTTGCAGCAAGTGAGTGGTCCTGTCAGCTTCAGTAGGACTATAGTCTGTAAGAAATGCAGGTGTTTGAGTGCTTCTTGAACCTGCCACTCCAGCAGTAATTTGTAAAATCCTATTTGTACAAATAGTTCTCAAAGTAGTGAACAAAGGTGAGCAAATATTCTCTTTTTCAGCACTGAATATCCAGAAGCCCTCAGCATCAGTGGAAGACTGGGAGGAGATGCTCAAGAAGGAGATTTCAGTGTTCATTGCAGTTCCTCAAATTACTTTAAGAATTTCAACCCAGATTTCATAACATACCATTGCAGTCCTCTGGCACTTAACCGCCCCTTTGCTCTTCTTGGGGTTCATAGTAGATGTCTTTGCTTTTTAGAAATGAACAAATGTGTGCTGGCTCCTGCCTGGAGCATTTTACTGTACAGAATCTTACATCCTAAAGGACTCAGCACAGCTGTCATAGAAGAACACATCCCAGTAAAAGGCAGCATTGCAAAAACAGGACAAAGCAACTGGCTTCAAAGTTTTAAATTCCAGCATCTTTAACATAATATCCACAAATGAAATACAATGAAGTGTGGTGTGGGACAGGCAAAGGGACTCGGATCATGGGGCATTCTGGTGCAAGAATTCTGCCAAGGCCTGTGTGACAGGGACACTGCCCCCAGGCTGTGCTGGGTGGGTCACAGCAAACTGAGCAGTACTAGATGAATGAGTGATGTCATCTAAACAGATCAAACCCCGCCACTGCTTCTGAACAGGGGTGCAGGAACTGGCACAAGTGACATAAACAAAAGGAATTTTGATTTGACAGAAGGTCCCAGGATGCATTTTTCAGCATATAATCACACACCAACTCAAAGTTATTGGGTAATAGGTAAGAAAAAAGCAACTTTGATTTAGCAAAATTCCTTTTGCAGTGGAGCCTGTGTTTAGAAGGTGCCTGCTTTAGTATACAAGTGTTTGTGGGAGATTAGTACTTATTAACTAATAACCTTTGATGATGTTTACTCCCATAGTTGATTTGCTCAGGTGTTTGTCACACAGAAGTAAGCTTCAATGACACAGCTTGTTCATGTTTCAGTCTGCAGAACTTTGTGATTTCTTGGCAACTAAGTGATGGATTACTATTTTCTGTGAAATTCTCCTCTTTCCTGAAAGGCCTTTCATGCAAGGACTCTGGGGTAATTAGAAAAATAATAACCTTGCAATACCCTCTTGAGCTGTTTTTAATGAAATGAAGTATGGAGAGGGTAGGTACTTTGTCCATAGTCAAATAGTGGGTAAGTGGCAGAACTGAAAATAGAACCCAGGAGCCCTAGTTTCTGCTCTTTGCCTCTAAGAAGCACTTCCACTCATATTGGGTTATCCGGTGTCAAAAGACCTTACCTTTTTTCTTTCTTTTTTTTTTTTTTTTTGTACAGGACTGAAAAAGAGTATTTAGTGCACAGGGAAATCTTTCAATGGCAAAAGCTGGACCAGATTAATTAGCAGATTTATGCTGGGTTCTCAGTCAGTTTTCTGCAGCTCAATCATGGTTTATTGAGCACATAAGTCATTTGTGAATGCTACCCTTAAAAGAGCCTGGTGAAGTATCACTTTCATTTCAAAAGCAGGGAATAAAAAGCACAGAGAAGTTACTTCCCCAAATTCACAGGGGGAATCTTGGACACACCTGTCCAATTTTATTGCCAGCTTCCTTTTTTGCTCAGAAAAGTCTTTTCTCTGTTAGACTGCATTGTTTCCAGAGTTAGGAATATAAATCCCTGGTCAGGCTTTAAAACACAAGTGGAATTTCTGGGCACATGTATGAGCAGCTTCCAGTTCTCAGCCTTTAATTGAACCAAAATACAGTTTCTAAAACAATAGCACAAAGCTAACCATTGCCAGAAGCTGCCAGTCCAACATGGACCTTTCAAGAAGGTGGCATTACCTCTTCAAAACTTGGTGGGAGCTGAATACAGTGCCACTAAAGCCCTTAAAGCTCAGACCTGTGCTGTCCACTTCCCTGTGCATCAGAATATATTAGGAAGGAGAGGTAGTAAAAAATTCTGCTCCACCACAGCTAAGTTTCTGGAGAAGCTTGCAAGATGAGGGACATGATAGTGGTCTGTTTGTAGCAATATTCCCTGGCAGGTCACATTCCGAGGAGGAAACAATCAGAATCTCTGATTTACAATCAAAAGACTTTGCTTGAACCAAAGACCAGATAATTTGCTAATGGAATAATTTTCCTGTACAGAACCTGACTTCACTGTCATTTCCTGAACATTAAATGTAAGTTTAATGAAAAGATGTGTCTATTAGTAACTGCAGTGATACTGTCAGTTCTTTACAAATGTGCCTTTGGCTCATAAGTCAGGTATCAATACTTGCAGAATCATGCTGGTCTGTGTTGATTTTCCACCAAACAGTACAATGTCTTCATCCCATTCCCATCTCATCCATCTCTAATTGGGTCAATATGAAAAACATCACTTCTTTTATGGAGGGAAAAAGAAATTTTTTCCCAGACAGCTCAGCTCCCATCTGTCAAAGGTAAATGAGGATGTCCATCCCTACATTTTGGAGCGAGGTTGGATTTAGAATGTCGGAGAGGTGCTATATTCAGGGTGATGAAGCACTGTTTTCCTCCAGGTATGAACACCCTTGTGGCTGAACTGGGGAGCAGCAACAGAGCTCTTGGCAGAGCCAATGTGCCATCATGTGACACTGTGTGACACGCAGCAGCTCCGAGGCACATCAGTGTCTGTGCCTGCCTCACACATGCACACGTGTGCACAGGCATAGAGCCATACACAAACATCATAACACAGCAATTGCCTTCTGCAAAGAGAGCTAAAAAGGCTGATAGAATGATAAGAAGATCTAAACTTTCTGCCTAGGTGTGCTGTGAGAGGCAGAATAAATCTACTTCCCTTCTGGGAGCAGCTGCCTGCTGGAGAGAACTAGGCAGAGTATTAGCGCCACATTGCAGTTTATCAGCAGAGGGATTCTGGACAATGGTGTTTCTTACCAAGCTGATCAGAGCCATAAAACAGCCATTCCAGCTCTGGAAGCAGCTTTTGTGTGGCTTGGCCATGTAACAGCATCCTCACTCAAGGTACCTAAGTCTGGTACCAGCTGACTGAGCAGCAGGTCTTGCTCTCAGGTCTTGCCATGCTGCCTTTTATCCATCTGCACATGGCAGTCTACTACCTGATAAAGTAGACTGTGAATAAAAATGGGCATTTGCTCTGCTCAGGGGCATCCTCACCTACATGGGGAAAGTCTAATGACATTGGAAAGGGCGGAGAACTGAGTTTCCATCATAGGTCCTGTTCCTGTCCTACAAAACAGCAGAGTCCAGCACTTTGCAGTGACCTCATGAGAATTAAAAGTATCCATCAGTCCATGCAGGCTTTGGGTAAAGCTGAGTCAAGCTCTGACAATTACTCTGGCAAAGAGTGTATCTCAGTAGAGTGAGTCAAGAGCATGTTATGCAAAGGTTTCCCAATCAAAACAACTTATTAAAAAAGAAAAGCCTTCTATTAAACATCAGTGCCTCAAGGTTTATTAAGCTTCATATTTCTTATGACTCTTCCTATATAATTTAGCAAACTTTTTAAAAATTAAAGTACCTATGAAATAATATCAAAATGACTATCAAGTAGTCTGTGCTCTGTATGTTCACGTAAACAAAACGTGATTATGTTATGTATCAGTTTTTATTTACTGAACGTATTGTATTCAGCAAATAAAAGGTCAGATGTGTTTTCAAGACAAAAAAAAGGTAGAAAAGTATTGACAAAAATGTTATAGTCACTCTCCTGACAAAGAAGAAATTACTCTATTTCAAACCCAATGAGAAGAAAAGAGTTGAAATGTCATTCAAGATGGTCTTATAGTGCCCAAAAGCTTTGCTTTCTTTTTTTCTTCCTCCTTTTCAGCTATACTGATTGGTCTTTTAAAAGACATTAGCTTTATTGACATCCTTAGATGTTCACAGCATAACAACTTGCTGCACAATCTTCTCTCTAAATTTGTAGCAGCATGTTCTGAGTGTGCTTGGCTGGAGCTTGTGCCTTGTCCTCAGGGTGGCTGCTGGAGATGGAGAACCTCATCCGCCTGTGCTGGAGCACTCCAGCAGTCCAGGGGCAGCCCTCTCCAGGCCCTGTGGATTCACAGCTCTTTCTCAACCCTTTCCAGAGCTTCCTCATGCTTGATATCTTCCTTACTTATCGAGCTTTGGGGTGGGCCTTTAATAATATTAACCCTTAGAGTTTTACTCTGGGTGACCCTTAGAGTAAAACGTGATTGATAGCCAGATTTTATACAAAGAGATGCTAATTTCTGTTTAATTTTCTCCCTTTTATTACTAATCATATCACTGCAAAATGTAGTTTACAGCAATATAAATAGGATCCATTGCTGGAGGGAATTGTGCAGCTTCTGTCAATTTTTCAGCACCCAAATGTGAAACAGAAGCAATTAAACTCCGAGGGGAAAAAAGTAACAGTGTGGAACACATCAGAAATCGGGTCATGAATTCACACAGATGGGAAAGCCAGGAAGCAGTGGGAAAGCAGGATTTTGATTGACTCACCGTCAACAGTAAATGAGCCATTGGCAGTTTACTGTCAAATTTTTGCCTTTTAATCTGCAAGTTCTAGAGGTGATGGCACCCCCCTCAACCCACTGCTTGGAGATGGGAAGGGAGAGGAAAGGGGGACAGAGAAAGCAATGGCAGGAGTTTAAGTGAGAACAGGGATGGGTCGACATCACAGAAGGAGGAAGGCAATTTTATCATTCTCTAAATCCGATGTGTGGAGCTAAAATTAAACGATACCAAGGCAATAGTCATGGGTGTTAAAAATACGCCATCCAAAAGGGATCATGAGGTCTCTGCAGATTAATTAATAATGACAATGTTGCAGTAGTAATTAGAGGCACTGACCAGACCCAAACCCTGTGGTGGGAATTATTATACAAATATAGTTAAGGATAGTTCTTGCTGCAAAAGAAAAAGTGAAAAGATGAAGGAGCAGATGCCTCCCAGGTGAAGATGGAGACACTGTGACCCTAACAGGGCTTTGGTGTTACTTGGAACATGCAAAGTGCAGACAGGGAGTGCTCCTTTGTCTGCTTGTACAGAGTATCTGCTGAACAGGCTGAGAGGAGGACAGGTGATGTTTCAATCCTGTGCTGGTCCATCTTTCTCCAGGGAACATCCAAGACCCAGCCACAAGCCTGGGGGTACCTCACAGGCTGCCAAAAGACCAGTTTGTCCCTGCTAGCTAGGATGTGCCTGTGGCCTGAACTAAACTCAGTGGGGTTTTTCATACCACCCAAGAAAACACAGGGCCTCAGAAAACACGGGGTATTTTAGCATGCAGGAGCTCAGTATATTTTTCTTTTCAAGCAGCAGCGCAGCACTTCTGAGAATGAAACAATCAGTTATAAAAGTAACCTTGCAGCAGAGCTTCAAGGGGGAGTTATATATGCTGGCAAATTTTCACTGTTTATTCATTCTAGACATACTTATAGACTAATTCTCCTCTTACTCTGATTTTATATCAATTATTCACCATTGATTGAGTGGAGTTAATTTAAATTTACAGCAGTGTAAGTGAGGAAAAGCGGCTCGTAATCAGTAGCAAGTTGATTCTGCCACCTTTACTCACCATGAATAGTACCTTACTCATTGAATAATCCTATAAATTCCTCTTGGGGTTTCTCACAGAATAGGACAGTATGTGATCTGAGTAAGGATGGCAAATACTTCTCATACTTTTCAATTACCCTACTGGACTGGACTAGGTGACATTTGTTCAGCTGTGCATTTTTAATAATTTTCTAATGCATATCTTGAAATGACATTTCCTCCATACCATGTTGTTTGGAGTTTGGGAGAGGTGTGATGCAAGAAAAGAGCAAAACTGTTGTAACAGCACTGTTGGACAGGCAGCACTAAAAAACTCTTCCCCAAGAGACACAATCCCCTTTTAAATTGCTTATTTTCTTGTGCTTTTGAAGAGATTTCCTCTCACTGGTAGTTAATGAAGATTAAACTATATTAGGGTAGGGTAATAGCTTGCTAAATTTTTCACTAAGAAACCAAGTTTCCTATTGCAATCCTTGTTCAGCCTGTACACGTGCTGAAGGGATTTGCTACATCAGGACTAGCCTGGATAGGTGTGGCCTATTGACATTCTGAACTAGGACAAAAAAGCAGTGATTAAACTTGGTGACTGCTGAGGGTGACTTTATTTAAAAGACTCCTAATTTTTTTAAGTCCAAAGCAGTAATTTATAACACTGCCAGAGAGGAATTCAGGATCTCTCAGTGGTGGCTCAGCTCTCTATTCCCAGTTTAGCACAGCTGTCAAATTAAAGGTCAGAGATTTAAAAAACAATAATAATTTTTAAATTACTTGGTTCATTTTTTTTCCTTACCAAAACCAATTGAATCCAGTTATCACTCAACACATAGATAAAATTAGAAAATAATTATGTATTTATTAATCTTTTGATTGGAGACAAGCATTCAGCGAGAAAAATTGTATTAAATTGTTAACCAAACAATATAGATAATTCAAATGAAAACCCTTCTTTGGGGTTCTCTGCTGTGATCTGTACCAGGAGACAGGATCTGTGCCCCTGCACAGGCCCCATTCTCTCCATTGAGCCAACCATTTTGCCAGTGGATAGGCCTGTGCTTGAAATTAGACAATTTTCTTTCTTTTCTTTTCCCCCAATTAAAAGAGACAAGAGAGGAAACAAAGAGTAGGAAGCAGCAGAGGAGATATGAAGGACAAGTTCAAGAGAGTGGCATTAACAAGCAGGACAGACCCCACAAAAGGGATTCATTAGTCCTGTGATCCAGTGTGGGTACATGTCCAGCATTTTGTTTTATTTTTGCAGTGTTAAAAGAGAAGTTCTCACTCACATCTGCTTTGTCAGTTTTGCTAAAATGATTTGGGTGAATGATAAGGAGATAGACAAGGAATCTCCTATCATACAGATGAAAGGAATTGGTGGATGTGTGTCAGGCAGAAAGCACCCCTGCCCCAGGCCCTGAGGGCAGAAATCAGCTGAGGCTGCTTGCCAGGATTTCACAGCCTCTACAAAATCTGGATATTGTGTGACAAATCAAAATTGCTTGTTTCTACCTGACTGCATGCATTTCCACTTGATGGGTTTTATGTTTACGTGTCGCCAGCGGAGGAATGTGCAAGTATGGCAGTGCTGAAATGTTCAGGACATCTAAGAAAACGTGGCTTCTATTAATAAAAAATAACTTTGTGTTTTATTTTATGACAGCAAAAATACATTTTGTCACCCTGTAGAAGTCTCCATGAATAAGAGAGGTGCAAAGATGTTTCAGTGAGTGAGATGGCTACATATTGATGAGAAGATACTGGTAACCCCACATATTGGCAATGGGATGCAGAGCCAGCCCTAATGCTGATTCAAACCCCAGTAATCTTTGAAAATTGTTGGGTGATTTCTGTGTGCTGAAGCCAAAGCACAGGTTTGCTGTGTGTGAAACACAGTGGATGTGACTGACACAGAGACACACATCTGTGTGTGGTTTGAGGCAAGCAACAGGAGACACTGCAGATAGGAATTTGTTTACATTTGCAAACAGTGTAAATGCAGTGGATGCTGGGGACCTACTGGAAAACCAGGGATTCTGGCACTGCTATTGATCTGTTAAATTATTTACTCGACCTTCTGCTTTCTTGCAGTGTCACTCATTGTCTTGCCTACTTATACTGAAAACCTTTCAGAAAGGAGATTATTCCTAGCCCAGAGGATTGTTGGTATTATTTGAAGCTCTAGATGCTTCTGTGATAATAATAGTAAAGAAACTAGAAAACCTGTTTTAAATACATGGTGTGTACCTGTGAGAGACAAGGTATGGGAACACCAAAGAAATGGGATGACCTTGCTGGAAATACTTGTAAGCTGAAAACACACAGATCTTGAGAGAAGAGTTAGGGAACAGCTGTATAAGGAACTGGGGCAAATAATCTAACTACATTTAAGGTGATACTTATTAAAAAGAAATGTATAAAAGAGTGTTTAATTCTGGTTGTGGGCAACAGTGGGAACTGTACTCAGTGGCCAGTGGATGTGATTTTGCATCCAGGGAGCACAGGGGAAGGACACAAAGTCAGTGAATGATGACAGTAAAAGCATCTAAACTTAATTTTTCTATGTAACTGTACTAATGCGTTCTTACTTAGCTGAGAACTAAATAGATTGACTGAAGCAACAAATAAAAGCAGTGTTATAAATTTTGGAGGGGAGAGCAGTTTGACAGAGATGAAGCAACCTCACCCTGCAAAGAAAAGCTATGTTTCACTCATCAACCATATTTTCATTTTTCTGTCTACAAAAGTGAAGCAAGGGAAAATCAAATAATATAATGTACCTGTGTATTCAGAAAAAATTAAGGTGCAGAAATGGAGGGGTAAACATTAAATTTAAAGCATTAAAGGTTAATAATTTTCAACATAGGAAGGTTTCCAGAAGCAGGGATCTGCCAGGCTGTGTAGTAGAAAGGATGTTATTCTGTGTTTCTCAGTGAGCTGCAGGCCAGGTGATCAATAGAGTCCAAATTCGCAGCAAACAATTCAGAGTTGAGAAGACCACAGGTGATAAAGAGGAATGTTGAAGTTATGTAACCAAAGAAATAAATAAGCAGCCAGCAGCAGCTGAAAGTTACATGAAGGGATGTTTCAGGGTAGTGGATGACTAGAGCTACAATCACTTACTGCTGTTTGCAATCCTACAAGTAACAAATTACCTGTAAACCTGGATTATTACAAATCCAAGTTCCACTGAGTAAGAACTATGTTGTATATAACCCATATATAAGAGATATAAACCTGTGTGCTTCAAAACATGAAGCATAGCTACTGGTCCAACACCATGAGGAGTTAGTAGATATACATTGTACGTGCTTTTTCATAAATGTCTTCTGAAAGGAATGGCCATCTTTCTCTGAGCCAAGAAGCAATTTTGGTAGCCCTCCCTGTGCATACATTATCTACTTATATAACCTTGGTCTCCAAGGCATAAGAAAAGTAACTTCTTCAGAGCTTTAAAAAAGACCCCTAAGTTCTTCCTTCACTTATCTGGCTATTCAATTCTGCTTCATTCAGAATATCTTTTTTAAGACAATTTACTTGTTCTTCACAATCAGCACTTCAGTCCAGTTCAGAGGCCTCCCAGACCTTTTTTGTTAGAACACTTCAGCTCTTCAGAATTCTAAAGTCAGCATTTTAGGTCTTCCTTTTCTTGACAGAAAACATAGTCACTTTGGAGATGATTAACACTTTTGTCACAGAAATGTTTTCCCATCAGACAACGTGATTTCACCTAAACTGAAATTTGCAATGATAAAATGCCATTTCTGGCAAAAAAAACTCTCTAAAAAATAGGGCTTTCCAGCTGGGGGAAGCATAACAAAATATTTTTTTGGGGGTTGACATTTCAACATAAAATGACTTATATTTTGTTTCAATGTGTTGATTCAAAATTAAAAATGCCGTAACAGAATGACATGTTGGATCATTCTGTTTTGATATAAAATGTCTAGATCTTAACATTTATACTTTTCCTCAGACTTTTGTTTAACTTTGAAATGAAGAATAAGTTTGAAATTCCCTGTGGGAGGAAAAAATCTATTTCCTCCTGTGCCCTCACATTAGGAGGAGAGACTGGCCTGAAATTGAAGGAGTAGGTAGGAGAGCAGGGCAGCCTCAGTTTTGCATTCCTGTGTTGCATGGCATGGTTTAGCTGCACACATTTGGCCAAACTGCTTCACTCCTTAAGAAGCTGGGTGGGTTGTGAAGGGTTGTTTTTTTTTTTTAATGAAGCAGAATGCTTGTCTACATCTCTGGCAATGCTTGGGAAAATCATCAAATCTAGCTTGTAAATTAGGAAAAACAGTACTTGCCTGTCTCACGTGCTAGGATGTGAGTCCTAATTGGTGCTTATGAAATTCTCTCAGATTCTTGAAAGATGCTATAGAAATCTAAAATTATATTTACTGAAATGAGTTATTCAGGTGACTTAGAAGTGCTGAGCAAACTTGCTGTTATTTTTAATAAGTATGAATTATTAGTTTTGAACAGTACCTCTAATCCTCTCTGCCAAGTTCTGGACTGATTTCTTTAGGTTCTTTTCCTTGCTCTGCACTTTTATGCACAGGAGTAAAGCAGCACTTTTCACCAAGCTGAACAATAATGCTAATTTACAACGATAGTTTCTTCTGCAGTTGACAACAGAGATCCATGAGAAGTTTCCATGTTGTTTCACTCCCAGACAGATAATCCTGCCTCTGTTCCTTTCTTTTTTTGTTTGGTTTGTTTTTTTTGTTGTTGTTTTGGGTTTTTTGTTTTGGTTTTGGTTTTGGCTTTGGTTTTCAGGGGTTTTTTGTATTCTTGACATCATCTCTAACTCATGAACATAGACATGGAGTGGTAAAAGTTGTGGGATCAGGACAATAGAAAATGCTGCAAACCAAAGTGGATAAAGTAAGAGCTTTTATCCGGGGTTCTTTTGCCAGGTTTCTGTCCTGCTCTGCTTGACATTCAGACATGTAAAGAGATTTTTCACAAAGAGTTACAATATCAGCTATATTGGTTCAAGGGAAAGAAGATGGGCCAGGATTCTTGATTGCATTGTACTGTAGTTTCTTATTCTCTCCAGTTCAAGGCTCTTCATGCTAGTAGCTTGTACTGAGACTAAGCCATTCTTTACACTCCAGTATCAGGTATACCAATGTCTTCAGTGCATGTCTGCAGTCAAATAAAAGCATGAACCATACTCCTATCAAATGCAGCAGGATCTGGATAAAGTCTTGTTTTCCATATTCCTCTTTCTTTTTATCTTGCTATCTCTCCTCTTTATCTCCTTCAGCATCTCTTGCCCTTTCTGAGTTTTCATCTGGATTCCATCACTCATGGACAAGCATGCTCTGTTCTGCAGCACCTGCCACAGCCACACCACCAAGTACAGCCCTCCCACCTGAAAATGAACCTCTCATCTTTCATATCCCCAGCCCTTTTTACACTGCTATTTGTCAGGTAAGCTTCAGTCTGCCTGCTGTTTTATCTGTTTATTGCTCTGTCTGATCCTCACCATCTGCATCCTTATTTTCTGTATTCTCCTGAGTCTTTGAGCTTCTTTACTTCCAGGCCCAGAAGGACAGCAGTGTGGTTTTTCTTGCACTTGGGCTGTAGAAACTGTTAGAATATGTCATGCATGTGCAATGTGCCAACACATCCATGATTATGTAGGCACAGGCAAAAGAGTGCTTTTCCCAAAGGGCCTTGCAACTCTTTACCAAATTAAATTCACATGAAAGACAGCACAAGTATTTTTGTTTAGTTTTTTCTTTAATTCTCTTTCCTTTCTTGCTAGTGCAATGATCTCCATAAACAGCCTTAAGCTAGTACACAAAAATCATATTAATCACTAACTGTTATTATTTAACTGGTTTCTAGCACAGAACCAGCAATGTCTGGTTTGAGTGGGTGTCTGGTAATGGCATCTCCAGTAGGGTGGTACAGGAATTAAGAAAGAGGGTGTGTACATCTTGTGTTTGCACTCTCATTCTCCCCAACTAACAAGTGGCTTTGCTGTTCCTGGTAGCTGCTCTTTGCTTTTCTGGTGGTTTTGTTGACACAGGAACCACCACCCTTGGTCATAGTGGCAGTCAGTCACAGCTGTTATTGCACAAAGCGTGATGCTTACACGCACAATAGGTACATAAGCAGGGTCTGTAGGTGATGGCACACATCAGCTCCAACAAATCTACTTTAGGAGTGAAAAACAGAGAGAGAAAAGAAAGGAGGATACTGTCTTTTCAGGGACCAGCCAGGAAGGCTGAGGTCCCAGACTCTCAAAGCAGGTGCAAGACCATGAGAGCAAAAGTACAAGAGCATGAGGACAACAAAGGAAAAAAGAATGAGAATAGCAGCATGGGAAGAACAGAGGGAAAATACTGCCAGTGACACTTTGGAAAAGGACTGACTCAACAGCTTATGTGAAGGGTTATAGAACTGCAAATAGGAAGCCCTTGGCATTATTAAGGCTAGAGCACTAATGTACCTGAGGCCTTCTGCAGCACTCTGAATTCTCTGCTTAGTTTTCCCATAATTTTGCCATCATGCCTACAACCCATCTTTTCTGAATTCCTGCCTGGGGAATCCCCAGGTAAGCAGGGCAAGGTGAAGCATTTCTGAAATCTGATGTCCGGGCAGGATAAGCCTTGTGGCAAGGGCTTCAGTTTAGATGTACAAAAATAAAATCCCAACTAAGTTACCTCTGCTATAAAACAGTGCACTCCAGATTTATCCCACAACCAGTAATCTAGCTTTTCTTTAGCATTTCTTTAGCATTTCTAAAGCACCAGTAAGTATGTCACACCACGTCACTAATAATCACTGCCAGGAACATGGAACCCAGGCAGCTATTCATTTCTTCAAGCCATTTCCATGAGTTAGTTCCTCCCTGTGGTATTTACAGGGAAAGTGTCCCTATTATACATTATATGGGGACATGGGAGAGTAAGAACTTGTAGCGAGGATTTTCGAAGGAAACTAAGTGGATTAAGTACTCAAATACCCTAGAATTTCAGTGGCTTAGTCACTTTTAACAGCTCAAGACAAAACTATTGAGGACCAACTGGTAGATTCATTATAATAATAATATTTAACATGATTCATTCTTATTTATATTCATGTCTCTGAGCCTACCAGTCCCAAGAACTAGATTCCCTGTCCTACTTCCCTCTGTGTCCTTCCATATTACCTTCTTAGTGTCTGATCATATTTGTCTCCTCATGCTTGGTGTCATCTCTCCAGTGACTAATTTATTTTTCTCTGGCACCCTCACCTTTCCTTAGGAAGGCCAGAAATATATGTTTGCATGGGGCATCCAGGGTTCTTGCACTGAGCATTTCCTTTGCACAGTAACATCTTTGTTTCCCCATCAAGAAGCACAATATCCTCCTTGTGTTCAGGTCAGGAGGAAAAGAAAACCCAGTAAACAGGCACAGTTATTAGATCTGAGGCCTTGGCTCTGGAGAGGAAATTGGAAGATAAATTAAAAGTTGGTCCCATTGGAAGGTTCCCCAGTGGATATTGATCAGGCTCAGGTGAACTAGAAACAGTCCAAGGAGAATTTATTGATTAAAAGCTGACAACCAATTGTTTCTTCCTCTCTCTGTTTTGAGGTTGTAGTTTTTGTCTGCCTGCTTCTCTGATAGAGGCCGCAGGTAAATTCCTTTAACTGTACTCCTTTGTCTACATCCAAGGGGCAGCAGAGTGGAAGCACAAAGGCTGGCAAAGCTCATTAAAGTCAGAAGCACAAAAATGGAGTTCAGGTCTTGCCATTGCCTTCCCCAGAGATGCTCTGGGCTGTTCTCTATTCCCTCCTGAAACCCTGACCTCTTGTCCTTTAGATTACACAGCTGGTTACATGAAACCTCTGCTCTTGGATTTTTAACTCTGGCAGAGACAGCATTCCCATGAAAAACACACATATCTCAGTCAAGGAGAGGTGAGGAGACAGGCAAAGAGGCACAGAGGCCCAGGTAACCCTCACAGGCATTTATCTGCCTTGTCAGCAGGTCTAGCTAAGGATTCAAAAGGAGAAAGGGTATTTTTCCCTGACTGCAGGAGCCACCTGTGGTTTTAAAGTGAGTTATCAGTTTGCCTCATCATTGTTTTAACAGTTTTCTACTGTTAATAGATTTCAATACCACTGAAATCTAAAGGAATTAAGGACCCAATTCTGAATATAATCCTGCTGAGGGAAACACAGAAACACTCCTGCACATAGGTACATACTCTTCTATGAACATCTTTAAAACTGAAAAACAAGTTTCAAATCTTAAAGAATGTCAAATACAAAGTTAGCAAACACAAGCCTGAGTCTTCTCTGGGGTATATAATAAATCTTTAACTGCATCTCCTAACACTGCTTTTTACCCAGCAGTTCTGTCTTGGGACAGTGCACAGAATAGATGGAGCTTTATGACTAAGCAGCTAGTCAATATTTTATTTCCTTCTTGTTGTTTGGCATATGGCTCCAGCCTCTATTTATTGGATACAATTCAAACCCTACTCTGGAGGGAAAATGATGAACTTCCTACCAGACTTTTTTGGAGGCACTATAGTGGCTAACTGCTGTACAGACCTTAACCAACTTAGTGCAACGTCAGTTTTGGCTGATGGGGGCATTCTATTGTTTTGGATTCCTGCTTGGGAGGCAGAGACATTGCATTCTTTTGAGGTTTGTATATTTGAACAGCTCCCGTCTTTCTTCCTTGTAGATAGCTATGGTCAGGATGTCCTGGAAATCACAGTCCAGACTCCAATTCAGGAATCAAGGAAACAGGGCATCTTCAGTGAGTGACCTCTCGTGGTACTTGGCTCAAGTGTCTTGCTTAAACCAAGACATGCATACAAATGACATTTGTACTAGCAGGTAGGAGAAAACCCATCCCTCTGGACATTCAGATACAATTATCTTGAAACCCACCTCTTCTTTCCTCTCAATGCCTTGCCTTGTTTACTGTACATTTTTCCATCTTGTCAATAAAGGAGTAGAGATCCTAAAGACAACATCCTCTTTCAGTATAGCCTCCTGTTCTGCTGTAATATGCAATATGTAAGTCAGTCTTCGATCAGCAAATAGTCTGTGATAGGGTAAGAAAGAAGCAGAGAATCAGAAATATGTTCCAAGGAACTGAATTTACTAGGTCTTCATGTTCAATTTGCTCCTGCTATTTCCTATATTCCACATGCATAACTTACCAGTATCAGGATGTTTTTCAGTGCCTTGCTTTTCTTATATATGTCTGTGCATGTGTTTGAAAAAACAAGCAATGAAAACTTCAGAAATTCCATCATGTGAGTTCGGATTCATTCCTAGGTGATTCATCAGCAACGTGGGAACATTTATACATGCTGTATAGACCTCTGCTACCCGGGCTGGGGGAGGAACTGATAGAAGAAGTACACAGTTATCTTCCTTGTAGGTCAGCACTCAGAGGGGAATGAGGCAAGCATTTTGCATCTGGGTTTTACAGTTGCTTGCTAACAACAAGAGATAGTGAGACTCTTGAATCCTGGATTATACTGTGGGCTCTGAAAGGGAATTTAAGATAGTGGGCCAAGACATTTCTGTCTTTTTTCCCAAAAGTGGTCCTAGGTGCCCTCTTCTCTACTGTTTATCTCATATTCTAACTTTGCTGAGCTCATACCCTTGGGAAGTGTGAATGCAAACTCAGACAATACAAGGTTGCTATTGAAATGTCAAAATTCTGTAACAGCTTTACAGCTTAAAATAAAGGATACAATATTTTATTTCATGGTTTACTGATTTAGGAAAACATGTATTGTAGAGATGTTATAATACTGACTGAATTTTGTTGTTGTGGTGCCAAGAGGATTTTTTGCCTTTTCTTTTACATACCTTATATATAACTTTTATGTATCCTCAGTATTCTTAGCATGCATACTTGTAATTCCTTAAGTCTGATAACTTAGCATAGTCCTAGTATTTTGTTAGGCCAGGAGACCAAACATCCGGAAGGCCTCATAGAAGGAGGCTGGAAAACCCTATGCTATCTTGGAAAACCAAGGTGCCTTCTAGAACATATCCTGTAAACTAGAGATTTGGCCCATCCAGGGGGGAATTCCTCAGATGGGGGAATATCACATCATTCATCCAGGCCTCCCATTGGGGCATCCTTCTTAGATATGCTAATTGGTAAGGTCTATAAATGGCATTTGCAATCTGTTGTGTGTGTGCATTGCAGCACATTCCACCTTGGCAAAAGGGTGCGCCATAAGGATCCCTATTAAATACTGAGGTAAAAACCCCTTATCCCTTAACTGTGTCTGGCTCTCAATTTTTTAAGACCAGGAAAAGGCATCAGTTAAATTTGCAGAAAAAACAGTAAATAAACTTTTTTCCCCTGTTTCTTCTCTTTTAAAATAAAATCTGCAAAACTCCAGGAAGATTTTTCCTAGATTTATCTCCATTGGGTTAGTAGCCGCTAGGCCAAGATGTTTTCCTATGTGATTTATATGTCTTTTCACTGGTCCTTGGAGTTAATGTTTCCCCCCTAGGTGCTGGCCATTTGTAGCACAGCTTGAAAGAATGAAATAGTGTTTTAAACTCTTCTTCCCATCTCAAAGTTGGGCTTTCAACTTTAAAAATTGATTCACTTTGGGTGAAAGGTCCTGGCTTGAAGGGTTCTGGGGAATGAGGTTCTTTATTAAGTGACAGAATTTGTGCATGACGGACAGGACCAGGAGACACTTCCCGATCACCGTCTCTCCTTCCAACGTGACTTGCTCCTGAACTAGAGGTATCTGCTGTAAGGGTGAGCTATTTTAAAGGTCTGGTCAGTCTCTCTACTCTGCTCTCTAGTTTTGATGGTGACTCTCTCTGATACGGACACTTTTCTGTGAAGAGCTAGATGGGGATTGCTGGCATGTTGCACACAAACCATTCAGCCATTTGAAAAAACTGAGCTGAGGTTACACGGACACATAGAGCCTGGATTAAATGAGCTTCAGCCATTTGGCAGACTGATTCACTTAGGAATTTGTTTTTCAGCTTGACAAAATATAAAGCTTGATGAAATGCAATTTTAAAATGTACGTATTTGGTAAATTAATGAACTGGCACTGACTAAATGAAATTATCAGAAGCAATCAAACTCAGACATTTTTTGTGATTATAACGAGCTTCTCTCTTCCCATGGACAGAAAGTTATATGTGAAATCACTGTTACATAGCAGAAAGGTTAACTTTTAGCATCTTTAATAAGAAAATATTCTATACAAGTAGGTGCATAAGAAAATCCAGAGTGTTCAGATCCATTTTATTGGCTTCAAATTTGTTGAGTTCAGATTAATATTAGAAGAACAGGATCAGACGGGTTTTATCAATGTCCCCATGCTCCTTTTATAGTTACAAAGGCCTGCTCGTAGGGGTTCAGCTTATCTGCAGTAGTTTATTATCCAGTGAAAATCTTTCCACTCCATGTCCATTGACAGCAAATAACAGTGAAGAACAGAAACCAGGTGGGAGACATGAAATTCTGGGGTAATGGAACCAATACCCAAGCTTCACTGTCTTCATAGAGACAAGGTTTCTCTCTGGGAGTTTGGTTTAAGACAATTTATATTAGCAACTTCCTGTGGTAAAGGAGTACATCCCACTGATGACTTGGGCCTGGGTGAATCTTGAAGATGGGCTCTGTTTTGGTAAGCTGGGCTTTGTGGAAATGTGGCCTCTGCTTGTGGAAAACAGTGATCTGGGGTGTCTTTCTCATGCAGACTATTTTTTATCCTTCTCAAATTTCTTGTTCCAACCAATGCATTCCCTTACACTGAGGAAAATGTGTCCCCAACCTCCCCTGTTCTCCATTCTTTTGGAGACGACATGGTAAGGGCACATCAGACAAATGGGCTGATCCAAATAATCATGAAATGCTGGCAGAGTTTTGACTTCACTCCTCTCCTGACTGTGGCCTCATGCTTTCAGCATGTTCAGTGGAAATATGCCTGAGCATATGTTTGAATTTCTGCTGTAGAGCTCAGTAAAAACAGACTGCCAAATTCATCTCTGATGTAAGCCCTGTTTGACTTCAGCAAATTTACTCCGGGGAGAGATTTGGTTCTGTGTACTTATGTGTACTAAATGGAAAAGTGAATTTTTCTGTTAATACTCTCTGCTAGGGTTAGGCTAGGAAAAATGCTATAGCACTGTATTTTTGATGCAACAAGAATTCATATTTATGCATCTGTATCTGTACGGCTTTTTCTGTATCTACTTATTTGTGAAATTAAAATATTAGACAATGAAAGTGGTCTTAGAACCTGAAGTGATTAGTATGCAGGCTTTTTACTCCTTAACAGGCAAGCTTGCATTCAGATTTTGAGGGAGAAGGATGGGCAAATCTGGGTATAGATCTGCAGGAGCAGGTCTGGATCAGGACATGGAGTGCAGGGCCTTGGCACAGCCACAGGGAGATGAAGGCAGGCCCAGCCATGGGGTGGTGCAGGCCAGGACCATGGTGTGTGGGCAGGGGTCACGGTGCCTGCACTCAACTGCTCCAGGCAAAGTCATCAGATCCTTCACTTCACAAAAGCAAAGTTTACCTAGCAAACAATTTCAGTACTGAAATGGACACCACTCCTGATTTTTAAAAGAATTATAGGAGAACTGAAATGGAAGATGACAGCCAGCTTCTCTCCCTTTGTCTGTGATTTAGGAAGACTTCAGGAGCAGAGAGAGGTCACCAGGGCCAAGTGCCTCCCATCATTGCTGCCTAGTGCAGAGTTTATAGGTCACCGTAATAAAACCAAGGCCCTGCTCCAAAGCTCTTCACTGACTGCCCTGTGATGCAGGGCAAAAAACTTCCACCCTTCTGTACCTCATTCTGCTCCAGTGATGCCAGCTCTCCTCCAGGAAGGCTTGGATGGCTGAGAAACATAGCGTTCCTGCTGGAGAAAGGCTTCCTGTGTTTGTTCAGTGGCTGCTCTGAGTGAATCCATAATGTCACAGCCTAAAGCAGGCAGAGTTCCCACTCAGAATCCCTCTCTGCCCCTCACTGACAGTCTTCCTTGAGCTTCCTTGTGCTTCCTGGTAAAAACACAAGGTGGCACTGAGTCAGCAGGACCTTAGCTGACAGTTGCCTCTGCATTTCTTTCTATTTATATACAATTATGGCAATTTGCAAATCTCCTGTGGGTAGGCTGCGATCTCCCATTTCTGCAGTCGTTTTGTGAGGATAGTGCCAGTGACCATCCTGACTCATTTATTGCAGAAGTTATTGTTTAGTCACTTTATGTAATGCACTGACAATTCCATTAGGAAGTGCCAGAGTAACCTAGCAAATGGGCACTCTCAAGGACTACATTCTTGCACCTGCAAGAAAAAAATAACACTTGAGAAAATTAAGGAGAAGCTATCTCAAGGGATCCAGGAATCACCTGAATGGTGATCTACCATCAGGCCCAGACTCCTCATCACTGACAATATTTCTGCTAGAGAGAGAGGCCTGAATTGCAAAACCCTGCCTCAGCTCCCTGCAGGATGGATGTGCCTTATGAGTTCTACTTTTTGCTAGCAGCAAGCAATTACCAAATGTGAAATAGCAGTGGCATGATTATAGCTATATGAAAATACAGACTTGCCCAATCCCTACTGAAGACTTAAAACAGCAGTGTCAAAACCACAGCTACACAGTGCTCCTTTCCTCTTTGCTCTCCAACTGGAGCTACATGACTGACAACACAGTCAAAACTGGGATTTGCCTTCCTCTAGGATCTGGGCCTGGTAAACAGAGATAAGTGCACTGTTTACCATGGAAGTATGTCTGACACCTAGAGGGGAGAATTGGGCAGCATCCCCTAAGGTCCATTCCAAGACTTTTTGTAGCACACCATGGGCAATATGCTTATTCCCTCCAGAATGTCCTCATGTGTGATGTGAGGATGATAAGCTCTCTTCCTCTGGACAGCAGTGTGATGACAGAGTACTGGGTGATACAAAGTTCTAATAGATGTGCCCTGCAAATAGGTGAAATGTGTAATGGTATTGCATTTGGGCTTTTTGATTGAAATGGTTTGTTTGCCTCCCTGCAGGGTAAATGTCATTTTGTGTGACAAAGCTTGTGCAAATATATTACAGAGAAGACATCCCCTCACACAGGAAATTCCCTGATTCTCTTTTTGGCATCACTAACATGATAGGACTAAAGCACAGCAAGTTTTTGACTGGAAGATGCTATGAAAAAATATATATATTTTAAAAAATTACCTTTCACTTATTACAGTACTGCCCAGCCAAAAATCGTATTCTGTTTTCCCTCATACAAGGCCCAACAGCAATGACAAAAAATAGTGAGTGATTTGTGGATCATGTCTCCAAACCTTCTGTTTGCTGTTGCCTCAGAGAAGTATCTCTGGGTTCAGGGAAGTGTTTCCACCCTGCCCATTTTCCACTGCTTGTGCTTCCTCACCTTGCTCCTTGGCTCTGTGGAGATCCTTCTCCAATCCCCTGCCCACAAAACAGTTTATTTAACCTTGAAGTTCTCTTATCAGCTGCATCACCCTGCTGTAGCTGCGAGACCTAAATTGTTTTCCATCTCCGTGAGCTGAATGGTGCCAGGCCTTCAGAGAGCACAGGCTTGGAAGCACTTTAAATTAGGCAGTCTGAGATGGAAATGCTCCAGGTAACAAGGAAAAACAAACAAGCCCTATCCTTCTTCTGAGGCCCTTCGCTCCTTAAATGCCTGGTGGCTCTGTGGGAGCTCCAGCCCATCTCTCAAGAGAGGTGTGCATAGCATATGACTCTTAATTAAATACATATTTCTGTGCATTGTGGAATGAGAGGAGGCTGGTACCAGTGCCGACCAGCAAGCCTGTCACCAATAATGCCCAAGTTCTCTCCTCATTGCCAGGACATCACTGGGCAACACCCCTTGTGGAATTGCACACACTGTGTGGGCACAGTCCCACTGCACCCCCAATACTGGGGCTTTTCCCTACTCTGATCCTGGGTGTCAGCAAACTACAAACCCCAGTGGGACAGAGCCTGCTGGCCAGGCTGTGGGGAGTTGTGGCTCAGGAAGCACAGGACAGCCTGAATGCCAGGTGCAATGACCACCAGACACAGCTGCTCTGGACACAGAGGGATGGGAGCAATGCAATGTGGCAGGGCTGTCTGCACAAGTGGTGCCACCAAGGTGCCACTTAGAGCTGTGTCTGCAATGTGACTGCCAGGTGTAATTGCAGCATATGCAAACATAGGTGAGCTTGCTTGAGTGCCAGCAGGGCAGGGTCCAAAGTAGGGCAGCTGCCCAAATTTATATTTAGAACTTGTGCAATGGCTGTGTGCAGTCAACACCATCACATCTTCACCTGGTTTACTTCTAACCAGGGTAGGAAGCTGTGCCTTGCCCAAAACCAGTTTGCCTTGAATTTGGAAAAAGTACAAAGAAGGGATTGCAGCTTGTCCTGAAAATTTCCCTTACCTCTGTGACTTACGTTCAGTCACCGGAGCACAAACCGGTTCCTCCAAGGGGAACTGCATGACTTTACTCTCCCTTGCACTGCAGTCTTGTGTGGCAATTAAATGACTGGGGTCCTCTGGAACAGCAGACTGAATACAAAGACAGATCATGTCTTTTATGTCTTTGATTATCTTTTTTGCATTTGGACTGCAAGTTTCCATTCATTTTGCAAGTGGCTTTTCAGCACAAGTGTGGTTTTGGTGTCAGTTATCACCAAGTTTGACACAGCCCATGGGACAGCAGGAGGAATTATGTGAGAAGAGCTTACCTGGCTGCACAAATGTTCTTGGACATCAGAAGGAGCTGCCTTCCATCTTACCATGTGTTTATACAACAGATGAGCTCCAGGTGAAAAATTATTATTTCATTAATCCTGCAAAATATTATCCCATGAAAAGACTGGAGGCAGAACTGTGCTCACGAGAGCTCCCCTGCAGAATGTTCCAACCACAGTTTTGTCCCTGGAGGTACAGGGCATGTAATGATGTGGAGCTGACAACACCATCTCTCCAATGGAGGGCACATGGCTTTAAATGTCAGGAGCAGGGTTGGGAAGATGATGAATTTATAGATTGTGTGGCTCAACCAAAAAACACTAAAATTGAAATTCCATATTTGTGGGAGTCGAATGATATTTTTTATTACTTCTCAGCTTATTTGTCAATTTCTCCTGCATTGTTATTTTTCCAGTCTTTACTCCAAATCAATTTCTTTAGCAAAGGATATTTTAAAGCAATAAGGAAACATTTTGTACAAAAATGAACTGTTTTGACATTTTGAAAACTCTCCCCTGATTTCCTGCAAATACTGCTCAGCAAATTCAGTGCAGTCTCATCAACAGCTTTATTCTCATAATCTTATGCTAAAATACTATTTTGTGCAAACTTACTGCCTGACAGGAAAAATAGCAATATATTTCTTCTGTGAAGGCAGAAGTCTGGACTTTGTGAGAACTTTGGATACTTTGGCCTCTTCCCCTGTCTGCCAGTGGCATGTTGTGTTGTCCTAGCTCACAGCACTTCTCTACTTGTTTCCTCTTTCTCTGGATGACAAGTTCTTAGTCAAGTAATTCTACTCAGTGTGTATCCATCCAGCACAGATTAGAAAGGGGAACTGATGCTGATTGTGATTCTGGGTGTCATTTTGATAAAAATTTATATTACAACTTCTCTTCATGCAGTGAACAGGTTGTGGCATGTGGTTCCAGGTGAAGGAAATAGATTTCATTTTACAAAACATAGCAGGATTTCATCTGTATGAAACCCTTATTGCATTCTTTGCCTTTACTTTAACCAAGCAAAGCAAATTAGAACCAAAGCAAATTAGAACCAAATCAAACCTATTCTTTGCAAATACCTTTCCATTTGAAGCCAATCATTGGGAAGCTTTTGTTCATCTTCTTTTATCACTGTGTCTCTTAGTACATAAAGGAGACCATGTTGGACCTCCCACCTTCAAGTCCTGCCCAGTGCAGTCTGCCTTATCCTGCCCCTTCAGACTCTCTGGGGGCAGCCAGGCAGTTTGGACTCCTGCTTTTGCACTAGCACAGCAATCTTTTCCAGGGATCTGTAAGTACTGGATAACAAGGGGCAATACTACCAACCCTATTTCGCACAGTATCTTGACCCCAGAGAGAAGTGGTTTGAAGAAGATCCTGCTGGGAATCAGAGTCAGACCCAGACTCCTGGGCTCAAATCTGCTGTTGCACAGCTGCCCTTCATTGACAGCAACATGAGTCAGAAAGCGCCTGTGCATATGGTTCCTAAAATAACTGGTAATCAGCAAAATTCAGACCTTTTACTCAGTCACTTCTCTTGAAAACGTCTTGTCAGGCCAAATTTCTTTTTCTCCCTCCATCATACAAGTGCTGCTCCATTGAAGATAATGGACTTGTTTGCATATATCAGAGAACAAGATAACCATTGTGCTGTTCAGGAGGTATTTTATCCATGTAAGGATTTGGCCAACTACTATTATTTAGTTACAGGCATGTTGGTGTTTTGCTAACCATAAAAGAAAGCAACTTTTTAATTCAATCTAATCAACACACAAAGCTGGCTTAAAAGAGAGGTAAGAGAAGAAATTTCAAGCTGGAAATGCAGTGTGGGAACCTTTGGATATTTCTTTGTGCAGCTCCACCATGCCAGCCACACAACTTGAACCAGTTCTGTGTGAGCCCGTTCTGTGTAAGTCAGTTTTACCGGGGGGAAGGAGTGCAACAACGGTAATTCCACTGAGAGTCACAGTCCTGATGAGATGCTGTGTTTGGTCCGGCAGACCCTAACCTTGCCATATTAACAGAGCTTTCTTTTCTCTGTAATGCCTCAGAAAACCCAAACACCTACAATTCTGGTATTTTCATATTTTTTCTTTTTCCCTCCTGTTGCTCACTTAACATAAGGGGGTTTGCTGATGTTGTTTGAAAAGCACAGTCATATGACTAAACTGACCAATTAGAAATTTATTAAATAAGCCATAAAGCTGGATGCTTTTAAAACATGTTTTTTAAGGTTCATGAGAATTTTTTTCTTTATGGAAGGAAACCAAATCAAGCATGTAAGTTGTACCACAGTGTGCATAAAGCAGAAAGCATTTGGCATCAGCCAAGCCTGTCTTGGACCATTCCTGTACGATCTACAAGCTGTTGAATCACGAAGTTACTGCTTTGTCAACTGCCCAGGGCTTGACCTCTTGATTTAATCTGGTAGCTGTTAAGGGAGCTTTCTATCTAGTGTTCTCAAAAGATGGCAGGGAAAGTCTGCCTTCTATCCAGCATTTGTTCAGCTCTGAGTAAATTGCTCCTGCTCCAGCACTTCACCTGTGCTACCACTTCGCTCTGAGTATCACATTCATCATCCATTAGCTTGACTTGCTGTATTATGACTCTGCTGCAGTGTTATACAGAGATTTTTCAGTGCAGTGACAATGTGGAGGGTATCAGACACCAAAGGAGCAACCCTTGCCCAAAATGTCATATCCTAGGTCAGTCTCTGACCTCACAAGCAATGCTTCCTCATGGAGCCTGACTTATGGACAGGCCCTTGGCTTCTGTTGCCAGAGAGATCACTATATGACCTTTCAGAACCTTTCCTTGACTTGTTACTTTATCTGCTCTGTTTTTAGGAAAACTGTGGAGAAAATGCTGAAGGAAAGATCATCCGTGATGTTGACTGACAAAAATGCAATTATTCTTACTTTGATGTCTTTCTTTAAACAGCTTTTCTGGGCTAGGGACAGCAGAAATGCTTTAAATTTATTTATTTGAGCAGGTGATCAGCCAGAATGCAGAACCACTTGGTGCATATGACCAACCTTTACACAGCCTTCAGATGCTGGTGTTTGTCATGGGAGGAGTTCAATCCCAGCAGTCTCACCTGCCCCCTTCCAATAAGGGTCAGAAATTTCCTGGGGAGCTTCACCCCAAGGTGCAGCACAGCACAGGTGACTCAGCACCATTTCCTCCCTGAGGCCTCCAGCTGAGTCCAGGGGTGATCCCCAAGCTTATGAGTGCAGACTGGATGGGAAAGCCTGCAACAATAGCTTCTGCCCAGAGCATCTACCTTGAATCTGGGCTCCCCTGTCTTGTAGTCAAACTTCCAGGCTGCAATCTCCATGCTTTCTCCTCTGCTGCTCTTTGTGTGTGAGGGATCCCTCCTGTAGGCATTCAGAAATCCATGTCATTATCCACCTCTGTTCTCCACCTTACAATTTCTTATCTCCTGCAGTGATGCAGTGCTGACATCTTTGACTGCCTTGCTGATAAATGTTTTATCCTACCACTACATGTCATTGTCCAGATTTTGTCTTTCATCTTCAGACTACAAGGGGTTTTTTTGGGCAGGCAGTCATGTCTTGCTTGGTAGAGGGCAGTGGGGTCTATGGTTCTGTTCCTATAAACTGTAAGATAGCAGAGTATAGCACACTAGTCTTTTTAGCACAGCCCTCCTACTGGTCTGGTCCACCTGAGTAATAAAAGCTATGAGTTCCCCTACAAAACAAGCAGAAGACCTAATATTTGAGGAATGCAAACTACATGTGCATCAGCCCAGGGAGCATGGGCATTGCTGGCAGAAAAGGGGTTAATCCAGTCTTTTTTTCCCTGCAGTCCCTGCCGGGTGGATGAAAATGAATCACATTTCATTCTGCTCTCAGTCAGCTGAGATTGCTCTATAATTTTGTTTTTAGTCATTCGTGACTGAGACCTTCTCTGGCAAATTTAGTCACCGAATGTTTTTTTGCTGTTTAGCCCCAGTCGTTTGAAATCTCGGGGGAAAGTGGGTTTCGTATTGCGACATCTGAGAGATGAGCAAGGGTAAAGCTGATGGATGTTGATAGTTCAGGCTGATGATATTCAGCATCGTTTCCATATCCCACATTGCTGGGCAGAGATACTCAATTCATTTATTCATGATCATATACCAAGCATTTTAGTCTTCAGCTCATAATAGCTTGTGACCTTAAAGAGACACAGTCAAGTACTTTTTGGGCCAGAATTTAACCTACTGTAGAAATTGCTATCTGCTGAAAGTGATACATAATAATAGCTGCTACCATTGCCATTCATCCTGCCATCTCTACATACTATACACGCATTACAGGGAAATTAATTTCATGACCATTAGAAGAGATATAAGTGTATAATTTTCCTTTTTAACAGCAGGAGAAACTGAGGCACAAAAGTTAAACCACTGGCCACATATAAAATCAAGGACAAAATTACACAGAAAATTGAGGTCTTCTGTTCCTGTTATGAATAGGCAAGCAGTGTCTTACACATACTAAACAGTTAATTTGTGTTAATCCAGCCCTAGGTCTTGAAGAAAGTTTCCAGAAAGAATCTGAGAAAGAGTAAAAAAATCCTAAAATGCAGAAGGTCCCTTTGCTGTCTGTGCTTTAGCAGCAATAGCAAGGAACTATTCCCACTATTTGCAGTGATTTCACAATGGCATTGACAAAGCTTCTGAGGCACAAACTCTACAGCAAATAAAACTGAGACATGAAAGTATTCCTGCTTCACTTAGAGAAAGATGGATGAGCCTGGAAGGCAGAGGGGCAGGGCAGAGACATGCATCTACCCATGAGCTCATGTGTGCAGGACACAATGGCAATCAGTCTGATGAGAGACATTTTGTTCCCCATTTTCCAAGAGGAAGTTAGGAGCGCCGCAGAGTCCTGCAGCCTCTCTAAATGGAGTCCTGGTTCACTTGTCACGATCAGGAAATAAGTCTGCAGCAGGATTGCAAAGGGCTGTGCCACAGCTGAGACGTCCAGTCGTGTTAGCATGGTGAGACCCTATGGTTTCTGTGGAATGGTGCTGGCTGTTGACAATAGGGGCTGATGGAGAAGGCATTTCCATGAAGTTAATGGCTGGCTGGTGGAGGTTAGGGCCTGAGGCCATTATTACCATTGTAAGTTCTGGAAATATAAAAATGCAGAGAGAAAAAATAAAGAAAATTGCCTTTTTATATATCAGAGGGTTTAAAGTTGAGCTGGCTGTTGCCATGGCTACAATATTCAGTTTGCAGTCTTTAGTTATTTAAGACCAAGGGCTCAATCTTGCTGAATCAGTGAACTCAATGGAAACATGTCACCCAGCCTCAGCAGGGGAAGAATGAAACCATGGTGGGGTGGTAGGAAAGGAGAACCCATTCCCATCCCATTAGAGCTCACAGTCCCTGTGTTCAAGCAGGCTTTCTGAGGTGCAGAAGCAGTGCCTCTGTGAGGAGATGGGAATGGCTACAGGCTTCTGTGAACTCCTGAAGTTCACAGGATCAGGCCAGGATGCTCACACTAGTTCTGAGTTCCTTACAGTACAACATGGGCATCTTTGGAATGGAAAGGACTGGGACTACTTATTGTTTGTAAACTCTAGCAACTACATAAATATTTGCACTATATCAATAATTTTTAAGATCAAGACTTCTTAAAAAGAGACATAATTTCTCAGTAGCAATTGCACATGTTTTGGATCATAGAATTGGTAAGGTTGGAAAAGACCCTTAACATCCCTGAAATGTTCACCTTATTCCCAGAATGGGCTTTTCACGGTTCATCTAGCAATGACATAGTTTGTGTTTATGATGGAAAACTGAAGTTTTCCCAGTGTGAATTTTCAAGTTCTTGTTAAAATGGATTAGAATCCCTTAAAGACTGCTGTCTATTTGGATTAAACTGTGAAGTCAAATGAGACTGTGGTAGAGTACCAAGAAAATGCAACCAGCAGGGGTTTGTTCCCCATCTTAGCTTCTCTTCCAGGGGATTCCCAAGGGGACATGCTACAAAACAACATCTTGGGTTGTTAAGCCCTGTTACAAAAAAGTGGGTCCCAATTATGTGCCTTGATATCACTCTTCTGTTTCTACACTTGCCAGAGAAAAGTCAGAAGGATTTCACAATCTTAAGAGAAAGACACAAAAAGTACAACATTAAGTTCTCTAGGTCAGAGACAGCCCAGCATGTGTGTCCTCTGTAGTAGGTTGCCCCAGTGGCACAAAGTAGCTGCTTTTCTGTATGTTTTAACAAGTATGTGATAGGCTTAGATGCAATACTGAGAAACATAAATGCCTTATATTTGCAGAACTGACTACCACATCAGAATCTGAGGTGAAAATGTATGGATATGATTCTCTGAGTTGTGCCTCTCTCCCAAAGTATATCTATCTGTCAGTATAAACACATTAGCTCAGAAATGAACACAGTAGTTTTGTATTTACTATAAAACTGTCATGTCCCAAAGCTGCACTGCAATGCCCAGGATTTGTCTGTGGATCCCCATCCCCCAAATTTATCTTGCGGGTTCATCCTGGGATATTCACATTGTTCCCTACATGTGTAAGTTGGCCGTTTCCCTGCTTTTCTGATCTATTGTGCACATGCCTCAAGAATAATGGTGGTTCTATGTCCCTTTGAGGAATCTGGTCTGGCTGTGCAGTGGTTGCTGGCTTTTCCTCCTCACCAGACAGGAGGCACAGCACTCCCCAGATCAGCCTCAGAGCTCCTGCAACCCCCATGTGAGACCAGATAACAGTGCCCCATACTGAGACAGAGACAGGGGAGTTTTATCAGGGAGGAACATGAACCAAATGAAAGCTTTGGGATTTCACTTCAAAATAAAGATGCCATTAGCAGCCCCCTTTGTGTTTGGCTGCATGGGTGGGCAGGCATTTCATTAATGTCCTGAGCAAGCTGAGGGAATAGCTGCCTGCATGTGGTTAGTAAACAGCACAGAGACACTGCATTAGTATGAAATTAAAGAATTCAGGAGGGAAAAGAGAGATTTCCAGAAAAAAATTTAACATACCCAGATGACCAAGGAAAGATCTTATTTCCTTAGGCAGAGCTACACGAGTTTCATCAAAAACTCTGCAAGATGTGAAGTGAGAGGTGTTTCCAAGAGCTGGCCATAACCTATTCACCATTCCATGCTTCCTCCAGCTCTGTCCAACCAGAGACCTACACACCTCTAGCCTTTTTCCACAGTGAACACTCTGCTGAGTTTCCCCTTTGTGATAAAAAGAAATATTGTCTAAATTTCCAGTTTAGAGCCAAAAGCCAGATGCAGATTGCAAGCAGACCCCACACCTTGTGGAAGAATAGGGGGTTGCTCACATTTCCTTCCTTCTCCCGTGAGGATGCTTTTCCAGGGTATGCTAGCAGCAGTTCCCAGCATTTCTGTTAACATTTCTCTGTCTGCTTTCCAATGATGCAGGATTCATTTGAATACATAAGCAAGCTGGGAAGTAGGAAAGGGATGATTTCCCTATTCATTAAATCAAAACAACTTGTATTGGGAAATATTGAATTTTTACTGAAGATGGATGATACAATTGAATTTTCTTTTATAAACGAGTTATTTTTTTGTTGACTGCTGCTGCCATTGTGTGTGAATCTTAAGACTTAAAAATTGCTAGATAATATTGTTTAGGCCTATATATGGTAGTGAGAAAGGCTGTTGAGAGTCCCTGGGAGAGGTGCTTTTCCTGTATCAGCTCTGCCTCTCTCCCAGAGGTTTTCTGGCAGGGAAGAGAAGATTCGGTACTGATCACTGCTGTGTCGACTGATGTTTGCTGGAGATTCAACTGTTCTGTGGGTCACAAGCATGGGCACAGCTTCATCACCATCATTCACACCATGTAAATCTGGATTTGATATTCCAGAGTCACCTCCAGGCTCCCCACTGAGCAGGATGAGGCCTGGAATATTGGCCCACATAATTTTCTGTCCCTAATGCATGACTTAATACACTGCATTAGTATGTCTTCTAATATCTATACAGGAATTTTGTACAATTTACATGGTGACAGGTAATTTCTTCTCTCCTCGTATCCCAAACCTGTATTTCCTTTTCCTCTATCTCTCCCTCAGTACTAATGAACAAAGAAACATCTTTATTTAACCCCTCGTGACATCCTCTGCATCTGAAATCCCTGGTAATGGCTTATGGGAACCTTCCATTGATTGGGTTAATAGAGAATAAAATTGCTTTATAACTATATTTCTCTTTGATTTTAAAATTATGTCCCCTATCCCCAACACTGGGAAGGAGTTATTAACCCTTTCATTGTACTAGTCCTGCTGAGGCCTTCTCTGGATGGTACTCAGTGTGGAGCTGGAGAGGATGAGTGGAAATTAGTAAAATCCCTACAGGAAATACGTGGTATTTCTGTGAAGATAATGAAAATTATCTGAATAGAAGAAATATCATGAAGGAAACTATGCACAGATTGTAAATGTTACTGCAAGAGGGAGAGAGTGCAGATTACTGGGTTGCTGTATTTCAGCCCCTCACATTAAAAACTCAGCTCCTTTTCCATCAGTCTCATATTCTTCACCTGTGTTAAACGAAATGGAGGCCATTGTCTTATGATTTCTCTATTGCCTAAGTTTTATTGAAATGCTACAGAAATGTAAATGTTGCCTGGCTCTGCTGCCACCCATTGGAGTTACACTTTTCTGTGTGCATGCCTTATGCAGCATTTTGTGGATATTTATCTTGGTTTGAAGTTTTTTCAAGGTGTTCATAAAGTGCAGAGAGAGGATTTCCTTCTGTCTTTGTACTGCCCATGGCCATTGCAACAGTGGATGAATATCAACTTATACTGGTCACCAAAACTGCCAAAACTGAGAAATTCAGCTGGAAAATTAGTCTGCAGCACATGTTAGAGTTTTACATACCTTCAAGATCTCCTTCCTCTATCTAATGGCATTACTGCCCTCATTTCTAGTCTTTAACAACTTGTCACAATAGGAGATGAAAACAGTGACATAATTTCTTATGGTAAACATATGTTCTTTCAGCCCAAAGGGTCCAAGTGTGCTTTGCCAATATGTGTGGCAATAACCATCACTCCCTGACTGTGAAACAGCTATTTGAAAGCACAGGGGAATCTATGTGGAAGCATGAAGAAGAGAAAAGCCCAGTTTTGCTTTGGAGTTGTTGTATTGATGACATGAAGGAGAGATGTTTCAGAGAGGTGGAAAGGAATTCTCAAATATTAATTTGATCAGGATAAACAGAATAAATCCCCCATCACGGCCCAAAGATCTTTAGGGAGAACAGTAATTAAGAATATCAGCACCTAAATTTCTTTTTAAGCATTGCAAGAAGCACAGGTCCTTTAAATTTTGTGGAGGGATTCATTCAGCACCAACTCTGAAAGAAGAGCTTTCCCTCAGAATAATAAATACTGTTTTCTCAGGCTCTGCCTCTCCTGCAGGTCTCTTCCATAGCCCAGCAAGGCCTGTTAGTAATTAGGTGATGAGATTTGACAAGATCATAACACAAGCAGATATGGCTGCAGGTTTCTGCCTCAGTTTTCAATTAGTATTTATCTGAGCAAAACAGCTCCTCTGCTACATTGTAGTGGCTCACAGGGTAATTTTTCAAATGAGCATTTTAGTTAATATCCCATAATGGCTCAGATATGCAGACTGAACCTCCTAAAAGATTTAGATGTTTATGGTATTTACCGTAACAGCTCCAGCTCTTGGACTGATTCCACAGTAATGCCTCTTCCCAGACTGGTTCAGAGCAGTCTATGACAACCACCACAACATTCATTCTTTCCATCTCAGGAATGGGTTCCCACAGCTGATACAGATGCTTTGCCTGTCTGCTGTTGATTTGCTACAGATGGAGACCCTTCTTAGCTAGCTTTGGATGCTCTAGTGACAGCATCCAAAGCTCAAGCAGCACAGCGTCCTTGCAAAAACAATTTGTGCACATCTTTTGTCATTATTTATTGCACCAGACTTGCCCAAAAATACAGTTTGAAAACAATCTCAAACTTTTTCTCTTGCAGCTTGGGACATTCCCACCTACTGCTGTGAGAGAAAACAGATTCTGAGATCAGTAACTGCTTCTCCCTGAAAGCCTGGCAGAGATGTCAATACAAGCACCAAAGATGATACCATTACATCCTGATTTGGGCTATACTGCTCAGGATTTTCTCCTGCATGTCATTTACACTCTTCTTATCCACTGCTGGTGGTGATGGGGGTATGAATCACATTACTGCCGCTGGTAATTTTAGAAACACTGCCTGGGAATGCTGCTAAATATAGAGAGGGGCGTGTAAATGGCCTTCCTCTTATCAGGCATCTGTGTAGGTTCTTGTCATCTCACAGGTACAGGTTGTATTGTTCCTGATTTAAGGCTCTGGAGAACCTTTGATGAAGCCATGCCTGTCCATCACAGAGCAGAAAGCTGCCTGGGGCCAACAGAACATCACAGAGGCTGAGAGGTCTCCCAGGGCCCAGCAGCATATTGGCATTTTGTCAGGTAGGACTCTGCCCATGAGCACTGCCACTGAAGGTTTAATTTGAGATCGGCTCTGTGTCGTTTACACGGATCTCCAGGCTAAGCAGGAAGGAAGAAACACTTGTGTTTGCATCCACAAGCTGAGGGGTAAAACACACAAGCTGCAGAGGGTGGAGGAGAAGAAGAAGACAGTGTAGACCTCTAGGCAGCACATGAGAGTACAAGGCTGCCCAAGAGGGAGAATTTAAAACACCATTAAAGGCCAAGTGAATAAAACTATCATGCAGCTCATGCCTCACAGCTTGACTGTGAGGACTTGGGTTGCCATCAAGACGTGCTGCTGCAAAGATCATTTGGGACATCAGCAGTTGTAACTCATCTCAAATCGTAGGGAACAGGAGGAATTCTGCCAGTACTATGTCTTTGAAGAAAACCAGGGCTCTATTAAGATGGTGTCTCTCTAAGTGAAGGGTTTCCTGCCCTGTTAGCTCACTGAAAGGCCTTGCAGAGTTGTAGGGGGACAGGAGAGGCAGCAGGAAGCTGAAGGCAGGATCTTCCAGTCAGTAGGACTGAACTGAATGGGAGTGAGAGTAAGAATGACCTTCCGTGTGTCCCTGCAGTGCCAAGGTAATGCAGCCTTATTGGTGCAAAGCCACAGCCCACTCTTGCTGGCAATTGGAGAGAAATTCCAAAGTTTTCATGTGTAACAGCTTTTGTTTCCTTCAGGAGCAAGAAGTCACCCTGGGGTGAGCTCCCACAAGTTCTTCTTCATCTGTCTACATCCAAAGGGTGAATTATTGTTTTCCCTTGTATTTTTTGCCTAGATTTTTTACTTCCACTTTTTTAGATTTTGCCCTGAAGACCCAAAGTACATTCCTTTGCCAAGTACAACCAAGCAAGTGTTAGCATTTTCCTAAAAAAATGTCCACTCCCAAAATGGTTTTCTGCCCCCAAAACATGAGTGGAATTATTTGAACCAGTTCCATTTATACTGGCAGAAAAAAACCCAACAAGACGCCAATATACATCTCCATGCAAATGACATCTTGCAGCCCTGTGATAACCAAGACTTGGAACATCCTTGTACACGGAAAGAGAAAAGAAATGGTGTGTGTGCCTGTGTTCCAAGGGTGACAGAAAGGAGAGCCCATACAGAAAATGCCTTACAAGCCAGAGCAGAAGAGAGCTTTCATCTTTTTCCAAACAGAAAAGAGTCTGCATATCAACTGTAGAACAGAGGTACAATTTCTATGCCAATATCAAATGAATCCTGCATGTCAGCGTAGAAGGAAATTTACAGGTCAATATAAGAGAGCATTTCTGTGAATCACACTGCAAAAGAGGGTGCTTAGACTGCCCTAAAAGCAAGAGCTTTTTTTTCCCAAATTAGCCCAGAGGAGAGCCTACCAATGAAAAAGAACCTGCATAAAAAATCTCTTGTAGCTGCCATTGAAGAAAAAGAATGACAGAACCAGTCTTTTCAAACCTAAACCAATTAACAAGGTAAAAGAAAAAGTCTTATGATAATTAAAAATTAAAACCAACAAGACAACAGTGTAAAAAATGAAAGAAATTAATAAAAACAATTAGCAGAGAAGAAAAAAAACAGGGATGGGAGTGATATAAATTGAACCTATTATAAGGCACTAATGACATTTGAAAACCTAATTTTTACATTGTCAAACCATTTTGATTAAGTGTTAAATGCTGCTCTTACGAACTTGGCATATATTGTGCAAGAGCAGTAATTTCTGGCTTTATCTTTTTCATTTTCTCTGAAAAGCTGCTTGGGTGCTGAAAGAGGCAGCAAGCACTCAGGACTTATCAGTGCTCCTTTCCCTTGCATTCCTCATGCAGGAAGTGCCAGCCCTGCCTGACAATGGCTATTTTCACGTTCACAGGGAGTAGGACCTATGTAGAGTTGGGGGGCAATGAGGAGAAGTCATGAAGACATTGGGTTCTGATGAGAAAAACAGGCATCTTTCTAACTAGGAAACCTCTCTCCTTTTTTTTTCCTATTTTTTCCTCCTTTTTTTTTTATTTTCAAAAACGGAATAAGCAAAATAATTGAAAGAAAGAAAATTGACTTTTTATGGCTTTTTAAGTGCTTAACATGAAGTTTCATCTAGTAAAATTATTGTTATTTTTATCTTTAGCTGCGTCGTTCATGATTCTCCTTAAAGAAGATATTTCTCCAGTCAGGATGCCAGCTGCAAGGAGCCGCGCTGGGAATGACAATGGCCTATGCAAATACAAAGCTTCAGCTATAAAGGAGCTCCGGAGCAGCAGGAGGAGGCAGGCAAGGCCAGGCAGTGACCCAGGGCCGTGGAGTGACCCAGGGCAAGGGAGTGACCCAGGGCCATGGAGTGACCCGGGGCAAGGGAGTGACCCAGGGCAGGGGAGTGACCCAGGGCAGGGGAGTGACCCAGGGCCATGGAGTGACCTAGGGCAAGGGAGTGACCCAGGGC
>NW_005054339.1:1218018-1234407 GCF_000277835.1 Geospiza fortis | reverse complement strand
GGGGAGTGACCCGGGGCCATGGAGTGACCCAGAGGCAGGGGAGTGACCCAGGGTTGGGGAGTGACCCAGGGCTGCGGGGTGACCCAGGGCTGGGGAGTGACACAGGGCAGGGGAGTGATCCAGGGCTGCGGGGTGACCCAGGGCTGCGGGGTGACCCAGGGCCATGGAGTGACCCCGGCTCTGCTGCTGCAAAGGGAGGTGAGGATGCTCCAGACCTTGGATGAGTCCCTCAGTCTGAGAAGTAGCAGGGAGTTCCCAGCCAGAGAAGAGAGTGCTGGATCCACTCACACATCAAGGAGGCTCGGGGAGGCCAAATGTGCTTATTGATTTGGGATTTGTGACTCCAGGCCTTGCTTTCCTGGAGTCACTTCAGTCCCCCAGGCCCCATCACATCAGCCCTTGAGAAGGTGAAAATCTGTGGGATTGCCTTGTTTCAGATCAGAGGCTTCTTTCTTCTGGCCTCATCTGCAAACTCTCACTGACCAAATTCAGCAACATAACATAACAGCATCAGTACACTTTTGGTACGGCATGCTACTCCAGAATAAAAAGAATTGTAATTTTTTTTTAAACTTGAGAACTGAGAAAGGGCCAGGAAAGCGCTTTGCAGGCAGGAGGGAGTATGACAGTTTGGACTGTTCCTGGGTGCTGTACACTCCTCAGCTCAGTCCATAAGAGAGTGACAGACTTGTAAATGACAGATCTGGTCTTGGTGACAGAAGAGCCCCAGTCCAGCATGATGGTCCACATGCAGCACTAGGTAACAATGTGCTTCTCCCCAGCACACGTAGATCAGCAAGTCACAGTAACTAGGAGAGGGACATGCAGGTATTGTCACCAAGAACAGCAATCAGATGAAGGGTGATTACACAGAAAGCAAATTGGGCTCAAGAAGCTGGCATGTCTGGAAATGATGGTGCAGAGAGAATCTTTCTGCTCTGGCAGGGCACAGAGTCTTTTTACAGAGACATTGCATCCCTCGGGATAAAAGATTTGATCACAACTCTGTTGGTGCCAACCTGACATACAAGAAAAATTATACATTGCAAAATGCTAAAAGACAGCTAAAGGGAAGGAGTCAGACGAGGGGATGGAGAAACAAAAATAAATCAGAATCACCGCAGACAAAAAAGGCTGAAGGTAGAATTAAAATATAGAACTTTTGGAAGGTAAAGATTTTAGAAAGAAACAAATATTGAAGGAAATAGGAGAGGGTGTTTAAAAAGACAGGACATAAAGCCAAGCAGCATGGCCAGTGCAATTTATATCAATTTTTAGTGCTCCTTTTCCTCTGCCCTAGGAATAGTTCATAAACCACAGCATTTATTATAGGGGTGGTGTCACACACTGCAGACCTATTTGTGAATGTTACCACTGGGGGATCACATGTGGAACTGGCTTCCATTGCAGCTGACAGGCTCAATAAATTCAAAAAGATCAAGAAGAACACAGGTGACAGGGGGTATTTGGAGTGTGCATGCTCTTCTCTTTTTGTTGCACAAAGAAAGGAACGTGAATCCCCCATGCTACCAGTCACCACGTTTTTATTGTAAGCCTTGTAAAATCTGATGTTAAAGTCTAAGCTCTCAGGTCATGCAATTATGTGAGTCTCTGCTTTCATTTTTTAAAATGTCAGTTTCTAACCTGTCTACCTGTGAAGAAAGACATGGAAGCACAAACATGTACAGACTCTAAGCAAACTAATTATTGATTTTTTTTTTAATGTCTTGATGCTGGGTACTTGATTTTGAATTTCCAGGGTGCACAGAAAGGGCACAATGGCTTTCTTGCAGCCAGCACCAAGGCACATGTGACGTTCTTACCATATTCCTCCAGTTTGGAGGTCTGGTATCTTCATGAACTGTCTTTTGAAAATACTGTAGGTCTTGATGCGAGCTGTAGAGACTTGACCAACCTTTAATTTAAAGAAAGTGCCTCATAGGAGTGAGTGAATACAACTAAAGTCTACAAAGGTTAACCAACTTTTACTACCTGGAGATATATTGCTCATGTTTTATATTTATTGTAGTTATCTGCTCCTTTTATTTAATGGCAGATATCTGGGAGCAAGCATCCATTACATTCTGTCAAAACTTGATACAGCTCCATGGTGCTAAAAAGAACCATGATGATGAGGATTATGGAGTGAAACAGCCATATTGGGGGCCACTGAAAACCTAATTTAATGATGTGGGAGAAGGAGCAGCAATTCAGTAGGTGAGAAAGAGGGAATGCAGGCAGCTGGATCATTCATGCATTGCATGAAAAAGAGTAGCAAGATTGCTGAAAACCCTCTCTGGTCTGTTTGCAGGTGCTGCAGCCACCTTTGATGACAGTGTAGACATAGTAAAATATATGATTTGAAAAAAGAGGTGTACTCCAGTCAGAAAGAGCTGATTGCTTTAAGCAAGGCCACTACAGCATAGCCAGGATTTCTGCTAGCTCTCCTCTCAGCAGGTGCAATGTAGTCCTGTTGTCTCATGACAAAGAACAGTGGAAGTGGGGATTCACTGAGAATTTAGACTTCATCTCCCCTTTCTAGCTACCTCCAGCTCCTGTATTTCTGCCTTGCTGCAGGAACTGGCTGTTTGATTCTCCAGTGCTGTGCTACAGCTTGTCTCCAGCTGTGCTCTAGGAATATAAATGATGCCAGTGCTGCAGCAGGGCAGGAGAGATGGGAGCATTTGCCTTGCTAAGGATCCTCCAGGTGCTTGTGTGGATTCTCCACTCCGGCCCCAGGAGAAGCTTCCCTGGCAGCTACAGGTGCCAAAGCCATGGTGCCACTTCCCCCAGGGCTGTGCTGGGGACAGGGCTGTGACAGAGCTCTGTGCCAGCACAGCCACTGTGCAGCCTGCTCTCTAGGGAGCATGCAACCTCTAATCCATGCCTGGCTTCTGTTTGTGGAGAAACAGGGAACTGAGGCTGCAGCTTCTTCTGCCAATGTGCCCCTTCCATTTACAGTTTAAATACTGTGGAAAATTTAGAAGGACAGACAAGCAGAGACCGAAAGGTTGAATTGTTTACAGAGTCAGACCTTGGGAAGAAGCAGATTTCAAACCGTTACTCAGGTCTCTGTGAGCCACATAATGGCTCAATTTGTTCATGGGATCTGGTAGCCAAAGAACCTGCATTTAGGAGGGATGTAGAGGTGAGCTGATGGATGCCAGATGCCCAGCTTTTGCAGACAGGAATGTGTGTACATGTTCACACCTTTTCTGTATGTGTGTATGCTTGCAGGATAGAGCAAGCCAGCCAACCAGTTGTCCCATCATTTCCCACCATCGTGGTTCTTGTAAACTTAGTTTGAATTTTTTTGCTTTCTTCCCTTTCCACCTTCCTATTTGTGTGATTACCTCCCTTCTAATTGTAGTGCAAGCAATCTAATTCCATTCAGTGCTTTGGCAATGCTAATCACTGGCTCCAGATTAGAGAGAGTGAAGTGGCAGCTGGCTGGTAAATTCATCCTCAGCCTCGCCATGGCAGCTACCTGTGGGTCCTGAAAGAGTCAGGAATTTGTGCTCTGCTTCACGGACCTCATGGCCTGAGGAACGTCAGCTGGAAGGACTGTATGGGACTAAAGGAATTTGTCACCACTGAAAGGACAGTGCCAGCTGTGGAGCTGGACTGGAAAAGGGAGAGAAAACAAGGTTTGAAAAATAGAAGAAAGAAGAAAAGTAGAAGAAGGAAATGAAACAAACACCATGGTCACATTCTGCCTTGTATGACAAATGGGTGCTAGATATTCTCAGACTCAGAAACTTTCATTCTTTTCCTGCAAAGAGAGAAGCCAAAGGTGGTAGAAAAAAGGCATTTCTAATGTGCTGACCTTGAGGTGTGAAGTAGGATTTCCCAAGTGGTTACCTATTGCCTGGTCATTCCTAGTGTTGGATTTAATGTTCTTGGCTCCTCTGTTTAAGCAGAAACTAAAATATTAACTCTTCCCAGATTTACTTTTCAAAATCTGTCACAGGACAGTTGAAAAGGGCAGAACAAAGGCAGCATTGTCTACCTAATAAGAAGGAAAAAGACAGCAAGGAATCTGGGTTTATCACCATCTCTGGCACTGACTCATTGCATGGTTTGGTTTGGTTTTGTCTTTTGCTTCTTCACAGCACTCTTGTAAATATGGTGGGTGTATGTAAATAGCCTCGGTGGGAGGGAGAGAAGCCATGCAAGAAGAAAATTTATAGGCGCATAGAATGGTAATACAGAGCCTTAGCTGAAAAACTGGAAAGACATAGCTTCCCTGGAGTCACTGTGAGATATTTTCATTTGTCCTTTGGCACAGCAGCTTCAAGGCCTGACATTTAGCTGCCCCTCCTGTGGCTGGCTCCCGCTGTGCTGTAAAGGGAGTGAGAAGTGCACCCCTAGGATGGGGCAGAATCCTGCAGAGCAGCAGCACTGGGTTTGGCAGCAGGGACAGAGGGTTTTGCACTGTTCCCAGCTGAGTAGGAAGAGCAGAGACATCCTGCAAGAGGCCACTTCTTTTGAAGGGGAGTCTGACAGGATGAAGGTCATACAGTGAAAAGTCCTTGTGTGTTGTGGACTTTCAAACCTTCTCTGGGTCCCCTAATTACAGTGTTCTCCCTCTCCCCAAGAATTTAACATGTAAATCACAGGCAGTTTTTTGTTTGTTTATTTGGGTTGGGGGGTTTGGTTTGTTTCTGGTTTTGTTTAATTTTGGTTTTGTTTTTTTAATAACGGAAAACCAAGAACCATGTGACTTTTCAAAAGAAAAGACACAGATTTTTGGTACTTTACTCCTGACTCTTGAAGGCCTGCGACTAGCATTACTAAGTGGGTTAGTACTACCAGTATCTCAGATTATTAAAGATAGAAACTGAAAACTAATTAGGAGTTCATGTTGCTTTTTACTCTAGTGTTCCACTCAGCTGGCTGGAGTGATACCAGCCTGTTTAATTTCCTTTCCTTCTGCCTGTCAGTGCCACTGTCTGTTTTTCATATTGGTACCAGGAAGCTCCTGAGTTTATGGCATATTTCAGGGAGAGAAGTCCTCTATCAATATCCAGTGATTCTCCATCAGTTTAAATAAAGTGCATAGGATATTACAAATACATATTTTTTGCTGATGGTTCCAAATTCATAAAGTGTACATTTTTGCAGATCCAGGTAGGCAGTTGAGGCCATTCCCTGCTGTTGCCATATTCACCATCCCACCCCTTCCAGTCTCATTTTTCTCTGTCTTGTTCTTACCTTGCCTTAGACGTACTCTCTCTTTCCTATGTCTTCTCCCAAATGCTGTCTTTCTCTTGCTGCCTGTGCCAGCCATGTCCCTTTTCCCCTGAATGCCTCCTCCCCTGCAGCTGTGCTTTCACACCACATTGTGCGTGGCCCTTTCTGCCTGCTGTGTTTCCATCTTGGCTCCTTCTGCTCTCCTCCTTCTCTCCTGTACCTCTCAATTTTTCTTTTTGCCTTTGTCTCCTGTTGCCTCATTCTTCTGTCTCCCAAGGGCTGCTTTCCCAAGAGAAGCTAAGTCGAATTGATCTGCCATTTAATTGCCTGATGTGTTCATTGCCTGTGCCTGCTGTTTGAAATAGGCCTGCCTGAAAGTCCCTGGGGGAGGCAAGGTTGTGTGGCAATGGGGGAGGCGGATAGATGGGCTGGCAGCAGCTCAGCCAGAAGGCAGCTTCCTCAGAAACAAAACACCTGCCAGGAACACCTGTGCTTGTAAATGTTTGCTGCCATCCTTGGGCAGGTCCCAACACTGGGAGAATGAACATGTCTATTCCATGGCATCAAACCAAAACGGCTTCCTGGTATGTGTGAAAGCTTCCAACTAGCATTTATACTGAGCACTCCGTGTTCAGGGGGAGAAATGCAAGCCAAGAGTCACACACCTCTGCAGCTATGGGTTCAGGAAAATTAGGAATCCTCCTGACAGCCCAGCAGCTCTAGCTCCAGCGGACCTTGTCATTGCATCCCCTGTAGGATGGGTGAGTTGCAGAGTGGTGCAGATGAGGGAGGACAATGACCTTGCCTTATTCTGAAATCTTTCCCTCCAGAATGTCAAAGGACTTGGTTGGAATACCTGGCTCCAGCCTTATGGTCCCTCATGTAGGCAAGGCTCCTTCCTCCCTATGAGGCTCCAGGAGGCATTGACACATCCAAGGTCATTGCAATGATTTCTAGTTGCAGTTAAAATGAAATCACTGTCTTCTGCTTCTAGACTGCAGACTCAGTCTTCCTTTTCTAAGGAATTTAAAGAGGTACTATGGTATGAATAGAAGCAAACCCATTTAAGCAGACCCATTGCCTTTGCAGAAATCCCACCTATGAATTGAGCTAGCTTGGATTTAACACCACAGGGTTGATTAAAGGTTACATAAAGATTAAACACCAAGACAATTGGTCTTGCCAGGGAGGCAAAACTAAGGATTTTTGCACTGAGCATGGTGGAGATATCCTTCTCTTCCCCTGTGTTTGTGCAAATTTACCTAACTTGTTTGTTACAAAGGAAAAACACGAGCTCCGTATATCTACAAACACCCCAGGGGCTTCACTTCACCTCCGGGGTGTAACAGCTGGATGAAAGCCCCAGGCTCCAAAGGCTTTGCCAATTAACGACATTTTCTCCTCTCTTTAAACACCCCATGTGGCTTCTTAAGCTTTAGAAGCAAAGCATTCATGGGAGAGCAGGCCATTCAGTAGCACCCATCACACTGATTTTTGTTGCTTTCCTAAACACTGTCCACAGTGACCCTTGTTGTTAAGGGAATAGGAACAGATTATAGTGAGTGTATGGAGGAGAACATTACTTCTGCTTCGCCTGATCAGACACTGGAAATAAAGGAATAAGCTAAAACTGAATAATAATAAATGAGAAACACAGAGCCAATCTGAATTAAGCCCAGCAAGAGCTGGCCAGTTGTCTTCACTGCTTTTGTGAAGCAATTTCATTATTTGCTCTGCAGCATCTAGCTAATGACATGGCAGACATAATTAATATGGTATGGGCCTTTCTGGTGGGCAGGGCTGCACGCACAAATCCATATCCTTGTATTGTTTCTGCTGGGGTTTAGGTGTATGTATTCACCAGACAAAATATTATCCATCTGTTTTTACTATCTCCCTTTCTCAGACTGTCTTTCTGTCCTCCAAGACCTTGAGATTTCTCATGTTTATTCCTCTGTTCTCCTTCTCTCAGCATTCATTAAGTCAACAAGTTCCTTCAAAAAGAATCCAGTTTTTCATTCCATATATAAAGTGTGGTCCTGGTCCTGTTTGGATCCTGGAACTGCTACAGATCATCTGCAACTGTGCATGTGCTGCAGGGAGCACAAGGTGACCATGCTGGGACATTCTGTGAGCTGTCCCCATGCAGGCAGGGAATCAGGACATACACTTGGTTCTAAGCAAAGCTGGATCCTTATACTGAAGATTACATTAGGGAAAAAGATAATGTGTGGCACAGGCAAAGCCTTAGGAGGTGCCTCTTAGGGAAGGTTCTTAGGCTGTCAAGGAAACACTGAGCTATGAGTCCCTCTTCTTAACAGCTGGGACAGCAGAATGGCTGCATATCTCCATCAGCACAGAGCTGGACAGCCCCATCCTGCCAGGTACTCTGCTTCTGACTTTGAGCTTTTTGCACAGAATATTCTTCAGTTTAGTAAAGTGCCTTGATTTAAAAAAACCCTTTTAATCTTGCATCTCTGTCTCACTGAATCAATGAGATTTAAACACGTGCTTAACCTTAATCATGTTCTTGAGCATTCTCCAGAACTGGGCCTTTTACAAGGATACAAGTCTCAGGGATCTTGTAGGAGTTTTGCCTTCTTGTATGCTGCTCCTCATAGACTATTGATGGAACAATCTGTTACTCATTAATGCTGCAGAATAAGCCATTTTGCCTGAATCTTTTTTTTTTTCCATAGACATTTTAACTGCTTGTCTTATGATATATTTATTTGATCTCCAGTGCTTAGTTACAATATGACAGCAAATCTAGAGTATGTTTAATAACTATTTATTCTGTCTCCTCAGGCATATATTGACTGAAGGAGGTGGCACGAACTCAGTGTTGGCATTGAGCTGCAGCACTGATGGCCAGTGCAGTACAAAAAGAAACAGAGTATGAGAAATTTCCAGCTGGAAATTGTTGTCATATAGAACGCGAAAGACAGGAATCATCTCCACTGGAGTCTCAAGGACAGATTCCACATAACCCTGTCAGGAAGGTTCAGGGCCCTTGCTACTGGTAAGTAGACTGTTTTTTGTATCTTTCTAGAGGAGAAAGGGTACAATCTCTTGATTAGGGGAATTTGTTTAGCATTGAATAGGGGCCCCAGCTGTAGAACTCCTATCCCCTAGGGAACCCAAATGATGTCTGTGTACGTTACCCCAGAGTTACTGGCCTGCCTGCCTGGGATGTGGCTTTGTGATTGATGAATATATGGAAAGGGTACTGGATACCACAGAGGTGACAGCTTTGGTGGGTGCTGTTTGTTCTTCTCTTCCTTGTGGGGATTAGGGGGTTTCAGAGCATTACCAACAAATCAGTCCCTGCTGTGAGCCATCCCACACTTGTCCTTCCACACTTGTCACTCCACACTTGTCACTCTGTCGGTAAAGGTGTCATTCCTTTCCATGCCCTGGCAGGAAGTTAGGAGGGTTTCCTTTGGCAGATGTTTTTCATGCTGGCTCCCTGGGGAGCAGTGATCCTTCTGTGTATCTGTGTGCAGCTCACCACTCACTGCCCAGAGTCTGTTGTCTCAGGAGTTGGACTTCTATATGCTCCATTGTGCACTGGGGTACATATCCAGGGAGCTACTAAAAAGTGTGTTCTTCACATTAGAACAAGACCTGGGGATTACTGGCCACCAGAGAACCCCTCATTGAACTGAGAGAGAAAGATGTCTGTCCAGTTGATGCAGAGAAGTTCTGCTACTGGACAAAGGCAGTGGGACACATGAAAGCCTTCAAAACAGGTTTACTGAGAGGTCATAAGAAAAACTGAACAACATAAACAAATTTGGCACAGGAGCACATCCCAGTATTACAGCTTTTCTTGGAGTCTGGGTTAGTACATCACTGTGAAACGACAATACTCCTTGGTCCTTCCTATGTCCAAGTGCATTCAGAGCCTGGTGCATGTGAGCTGGGGGACTCTGCCAGCCCCATGGCATGCCTGCCCTCTTTCCTGCAAGGTATTTAAAAGCAACCATAGAGCTGTGAATCCAACTGCAAATCCCTTGCTGCACTGCATGCCAAGCCAGCCTCTTCCAAGGCAGGTGTGTCCCTGATTCTAATCAGCAGAGGGGATACAGGCGTGGCCCAGGGCAGCAAGAATGCAGCATTCCTGTGGATCACAGATGGCAAAGGCTGCCATTCACACTGTGGCTTAGGCAAAATCCACCCCTCTGGATGCTCAGGAACTGTTACAGAAACAGCTACTCTGGGCACTGTGTGAGAGGAAGGGCCAGAGAGCTTCAAGTGTTTTATCACACTCTCACTAAGCTTATCCCCCGTGGAGACAGAGCTCTGACAGTTTTGTATTCATTGTCTCATGCAAAGAAGGTTCACAATAGGAAGGTGGCTGTTTGCAAGGGCTTGAGAAATAATTAGTGGTTTTCTTAGCACTGTTTAGATGCTAAAACAAATCAATTCTAGGGCAAGAGCTGCCTTGTGAAGGGACCATTAGCTATTTCAGTAAGCAATGGCACTATGTATTCTTAATATTTTTTCTCTACTGAGCATTGCTAAGGTGCAAAGAATTCAAACACATTGGTAATTTCTTGAGTGTAAGATAAAACTAGTGATATGAAGACGGCTCACTGCAAGCTCCTCTTCACTTTGCTTTAGTTGTGGTGTTGATTTTGCTTCATCTAGCTCTGAGGCTGACTGGGAGACTGTTTCAGAGCCAAATATTGCTGCTCTGGTGTCTATGCTACAGAAGGTTAGAGGAGATAGGCAGCATCAAATTTTGCATTCTTCATTTAGACTGAATCTGTGAGGGCCACAAAAAAATCCAGTTGCTTTTGATCCTGACTAAAGATGAGAGTTTATCTGACACTTTGCTCTGTGTCTTAAAATATCCAAAATTCCAGTGTTGTGAGCTCTGATTTGGATTTCTGGCAGCACAACACATGAATTAGATAACTTGTTCTTGTTCCTAATACAATTAGATAATTTTGTGCTGTTTCACCAACCTCTTCTTGTGTGACTTAGGTGATGAGTCTGTGTGTCTGAGACAGGTTTAATACCTACCCACCCACAGGTTCCTCTTAAGCTATCATTCTACACTGTCATTTTACCAGAGTTCCCACCTGAGACTGTGCCTGCAGTGGAGTTCATTTAGTCTGACTTTCAGCTTGAGCTGCTTCCAACACTGCTGCTTTCCCTGATTTTTTATGCCAGCTTACAGGTGATCTCAAAAATGTCAGAGGAGACTGAAAGGAGGCTGTACAGCAGCTAGCCCTGACCCATTATCAGGGAAGCTGATGTGAAAAATCTGCTTTTACAGTGGGGGAGGGATGTTTTACCAAAACCAAGAGCTGTTCCCAAACAACTGCAAATCTGTACTTAACACTGCAGGGAGAAGGGGAAGGATATTTCCTCTGGCCTGCCTGTGTCACTATTTCAACACATCCAAAAGTCAGGTCTGCAGGTGACCCACCAAATTTTCAATATATAAAATTTAGAAGCAGTAATTTGCTAAGCTCTCTTTTCCTGAAGGTCATGTGGCTCTCAAAGCAGAAGAATCACTGAGAGATACAGTTCTAATTGTACATGATGGTGGTCTGATTAATTGAATTTAAATGAGTCTTCCAATCTAAAAAGCAATAGTAGTCCTTCTTAGTTGGACTGCATAATTTTCTATGCCCTGTAATGATTCTGCTGTTAATTTACACTTTCTCTGAGGATCAGCCTGGCTGTTTCAGAAGACTTTAGACTGGGGCCAGTTTCCTTGAGAAGTAGTTGGAACATGCAGCATTGTTTCCATTACTCAATTACTTACTAACAGGGATAAAAATCTACTATTTCTTTTTGATCTTTTCCTGCAAAGACAGTTTGAAATTATCTTTTCTAAGTACTTTCCAAGGAACTCACCCCTTTTCTCTCTGAAGAAGCTCTTACTCTGATTACCTGTAGTAATGGAGGCTCTGGATGGGACTGCCTTAGAAGACCACTCAATAGTTTCAGAAGCCACAATTCTCTGTAGACAGCATCAGCTGCTGGCTTCCTGTAGAACGCAGTTCAAAGCAACAGATTTGGAGTCTACAGCAACACCTGATGTGAGCCCAGGTTTTGTCAGAGTTTGTCTGTCACACATCACATTTCCCTGCTGCTCAGAACTGACAGCAGCCTGTTACCAAAACGTCTTTACTGGAGCCCTCACAACTCTGCTCCTCACTTTGACCATAAAATTTTGATTTTTAAGCAATGCAATATTTACTCAGCTGTAGGCTCTGTTTTAGAGGGAGAGCCTCAATAACATAAGGTACAGTGGGATTGCCCACTGGAGGTGGAGGTTTGGGCTAAAAAGAAGCTGAACATTATCATATATATGGTTTATAACCTCCAAAACAATCCTTACATTTTCATTGTAACCGGAATTTTGATGTTTTGACCAGACATTCTGACCCAATTTCCAGATCTAAGATATTCTGGACAAATAACCAGACCTTTTTTTAGGTATTCATACAAGTACTTACCATGATACTAATTACAACTGCTTGTTTTATTCCAAACTGGAGAGGACTTAGCCTCCCTGCTATCGCTGGAAACTTCCTACCTTGCAGCTCTCTTCAAAAACTAACTTCATTTTTTGGGGTCTACCTTGAGTATAAGCATTTAGTAACTTCTATCACTCATTTCAAGGGGAAAATCTTGGAAGTCTTTTCCAACCTTAGTGATTCTAAAGATGGGGCCCTACACAAGTGCTTAAGTTGGAGTTACTGCTATACAATATAGTCCCAAGTTACAACCCTTGAAAAGCTAATTTTGGGGTAGCCTAACCCATAAATCCACCTGACTTTCCATGGTTGCTGAAGTTGTTATTTAGGGTGTACCCTGATGCTTCTGCTCCCCCAGTGACCTTTTCCTAACCAGTGCCCCTGGGTATTTAGTGAGAATGTTCCAGAGTTCTAAGTTTTATAGAATTTTAGTGTGTGGCAAGTATAGAAATGAAAAAATAAATTTATGTGATAGACATAGAAATGGTAAATTAAATTCTCTTTAATTTGCACAGTTACAGCAAAAGCTCTAAGTCCCTTCTCCCCAGTCATTGTCAGTTTGCCTCAGTCCTGAACCAGTGGATCTCTATGGAGACAGCTAAGATACCTCAGCCCTCATGGTCAGTCTACAGCTCCAGGCTGAATGTCCACAAATTTGGAAGCATGAGATGACAGCCTGTTTCTTTAGTGGTGTAGGTGGCTAGCCAGTAAAAGAAGAGCAGAGAACATCAGCTAGTTTCAGGTAATAAATGTCCATCAGGCCTTCAGTCCAACACTGATTTCTGTCAGCTTAAAATCAGGGGCAAACATGCAAAGACTTTGCATCACAGCCCTCTGAGATTTGTCTCATAGGCAGCCTTGAGGCTTTTACAGAGCTCCCTAATGATCTTTGCTATCTTGGAAAGCTGTATTTCTACTAATTAGCCAACTATTGGAAAACATGGCTGGACACTGCCATTGGCAGAATTAGGCTGGCTTTCCCCAGCCTGTCATTGTCCTGCATGGCTCTAGAGATGGCAATTTGCTGTTGCTGGCTTATATGGTAGCAAGACACTGAGGAACATACAGCTCATCTTTTATATACTTAGCAAGAAATGTCAAGATGATGCAGTGTTGTCTGTCACTCCCCCTTTTCTTATTTTATGTAGAATTAGAGCCCACAAATGTGAGGAAAAACAGCCATGGCTGCAGTCAAGGCATTGTGCAAGTCTTCCTCCCACAGCAGTGCTGGTGTAACTTAGTCTACTTTGGTTTTTTTTCCCAAATGTGGCCTCCCACACTTTGTGCTGAAGTCCCTTCCAAAGCAGTTTTCAAATGTTGCCTTCTCAGCTCTGACACGTGACAGCACCTGAGGTGTGCTCTCACAGGCACTCTCAGTTAATGCTGCAGCATTCCAGGTATGTATTCATCTTTGTGAATGTACTTCTGTATCTCCTCATTCCTAGACATGGATCTTTGCTAAAAGACAATTCTAACCCCAGCAGAGTGTGTAGCAGCAACTCTCAGCTTGGTTTATTGAGCCAGGCTGGTAGATTGAGCTAATCAGCCTGGTTTATACCTATGGTGAAGGCAGGACAGCAAATTTGCTCAGGACAGAACAGGCAGCCTTTGTTCTTGTCTTACTAATGACTGATCTGCTATTGTCCTTTAGCCCTTCCTTTTGGCTTGCTTGGGACATACTTCCTATGAGGAGACCAGAGAGGTGATCTAACTAAAGTAATTTTCTGTGCTTCTGGAACGAGTTTAAAAGCTGCAATAGCAAGTATTTTAAAGCTCGTTATTAAAGTGACCCTGCTGTACCTTAGGATGTACCAAAAGAGGTGGACTAAAGCAATCAGATGTCTACAGGTATCTCATCACTATTTTCTAGTCAGCCTTGTAATTCTTTTTTGTTAACTAACTATAACCAGATAAAACACGAGGACTTCTGTGAAAAGCAGTTGTTGTAGCAGACAAGACTTCTGAGGGGACAGTTTCAGCAGTGTTATTGAAGCCAAACTTTTTTGCATTGTTCTGAAGTGAAACAGGAAGGCTACAACATCATTCTTGTGGTTTGACAGAACTGCAGGCATGGTGACAGCTCCATGTAATAGTGATCATTTAACACCTTGTTAGTCCTTGGGGACCCGTGCAGAATTAAAGTTGTGTTTCACCAGGCGATATGCACGCAGGCAGCGGCATGAACAACTTCCAGGATAATAGTTGTACTGCAAGCACTGGCTTGAAATGTTAAGGGAATTGTGTGTCTCTATTAAGGTAAATATTGAGTATCTATCACTGTGGCATTTCTGGAATTGAGGTCTGTGTTAATCAGGAGGCCATTATTAAACAACCACAAATCACAGGCACAAGTAAGCAACCTTTCACTCAGCTTTGCTTCCTGCTTTCCTGTATTCAGCCAGGCTTACACTGGGTCTGCACAGGCACACAGAGGTACCTAGCACAGAATCACAGGCAGAACTACACATGCCATTTCAATATCTAAGGGCTAGAGCAGCAGAGGGGACAGAGGGACATGAAAGGACAGGAAAGGGAAAAAAACCTGAGGGGCACCAGTGAAAAGAGAATAGCTAATCACCTAGAGGAAGAAGTAAAACATAAGCATGAATGTTTACATGAGACAGAAAAAGAAGGATGGATGTAGAAGGATTAGAAGGTAAAAAATGCGAATGGCGAATTTCCAGAGGTAAAGTTGAAATAGAAAAGCATACAACAAAAGGAGAGTTCCATTAAAAAGAAAGAAAGGAAATACCACAAAGCAGGCACAGAAATGAGCATCTGCTCTAAAGAAAACCTATGACTGGAATATTGCAAGGAGAACAATGAGGTGACCCATGGCCAAAAATTTGCACTGTTTCTCATTAATACTGAGATGCTAATGGCTACCTTCCCCAAATCTCCTCTTCCCTGGGGTACCCTTTCTTTTTGAAATGTTCTGCTTCAAATACAAAATTGAGGCAGTTTCACCAACAGGGAATCCACCCCTGCTGTGTTGAGCTTTCAGGTTGAGTTGGCTGTTCCAGACAAGTCTGAGTCTTTATCAGTCAACACCAGGCTCCTCCTTTAATGTATGTTACCTGCTTTCTTAATACTGTTATTGCTATTATTATTACCACTACCATTTTGTTCCAAAAGTTCACTCAGACCTTGATCATGGTCACATTCAACTGTGATAATCATTATTAAAAAATTTCAAGTAGTAATAAGTAAAGGAAATAATGTTATCCCTCAGTCCAACAAAAAGATTATTTGAACAAAGTACTTTTCATCAGGAAACTTCCATTTACTGAAGCTGTTCCTGGAAATTTTTGAATCAGCTAAGGAGACAAGATGGACATGTAGCAGTTCCGTAAAGCTTCTTTATCTGGAAGACTGTGTGGTTGCAGTGTCAGACAATCATGCAGTCTGATGGCTACAGGCAAAAAGAAAATTGGGCTTCTATCCCTCGAAGAGGATCATCTCTGATAGCACGGTGTTTCCTAATATACTGTGGAGGCATTAAAGGAGAAGTGCCTCCTATGGACTTCCTGCCTCCACAGCTCCAGGGGGTTTTGAGCAACCAGGGAGGACTGGCTGGAAAGGCTGATCTGCCTCAGACCTAGAGCCCTGTCACATCTCAGCCACTGTCCCAGGGCTGCAGTCCATGGGCAGAGCAAGCAGCTCCTGATGATGCCAGCAGATAGAGAGCACATGTGTGCATGGAGGTGAGACTGAATATGCTCTCTTGGGGTGTGCATTGTCTTTGGGTTGCTACTGCAGTTTTAATTTAAGTTTTTCTGGTTGTTAGGCCTCTGCTCTTTTCAGTTCTTTTTGTTCTCCCCCCACCCGCCCCCGACATAGTCAAACAAGGCCTCGGGTTCAGCTTCCCAAATCAGCCTCCACAAACTTGACTAGCCAGATCTCCACAGGGAACAAAGTCACATAGATTTCTGTGACAAAACCCATTGATCTGACAGGGGTTGAGATAAATCTGCCTCAAAAAGTTAAAGCAACAGAAATACAGATCCACAATGCAAGATTTCAGTGACAAAACCAGGGAGCTGACAGGGACTCAGACAAATCCATCCATACTGAGTGACTGTGCATTCATTCCACACACAACTGCCTGCTTAAAGAGATAGTGATGAGAGATCCCCACACAGCATCTAACACGGCATCGGCATTTGTTAGGAGATTAGTGTCGGGAGGGAGAAATACCCAATTAAAGAGGTATTACTCTGCCATTGGGGGATTGGGAGTAAGTAGCAATAATCATGCCAGCCACTGCCACAATAACAGTGCTGTGAAGGGAAAAAATGGAATGTAAAAGAGTCTGAAGAAGAAAGAGAAAGCAGAGCGTATTCATGGGTTTGGAACTGTGGCAATGAAACAGCTCCAAAGAAGATAACCAGCTCAGACTCTAATTTAAAAATGTATGGGATCAGGACAAAAAGCAGCCTACATAGCAAAATGCCAAGTAGATCATTCAGGGTCCATGTGTTCCTGTCCAGCTGGGAGAATTACAGCAGAAAGAGTGACTGCAGGGTGGTAGAAGCTGGTGCTTAGAGCAGGCTATTGGGGCATTTATACTGCCACAGCAGAGACTGCTTGAGACATAAGGACATAAGAGTATGAGGAATTGCTTCCTGGAGCAGAGCACTGGGCCATCTGGTCAAGTGTTCTGTCTCCCCCACAGCAAAAGCACACGCTCTTCAGG
>NW_005054339.1:1204024-1217998 GCF_000277835.1 Geospiza fortis | reverse complement strand
ATGTTCAGAAATGCTGTTTCTGTGATGCTAATGGACTCATCTGTTTTCAGTAGCCACTTGTAGATCTGTTCTTGAATTTGTCTAATAACACACTCCTCCTTTGCAGGCTGAATGGTGACTTTTATTTAATTAAAAAGAAAGGAAAAAAAAAAAGAAATAGAAAAAAAAGATTAAGAAGAGGACCTGTGTCTAGAGCAGTAGTCTCATGCTTGGAAAACTCTGACTCCATTTCCTGCTATGTGGTAGGAAAGGTGCTGAAATTGAGGCTTTTAGATTCTTAAAGATGATGATTTTCAGAAACAAACATATCTAATTCCCATTGATATCAATCAAAAGGAAATAGACTCCCCAGGGCTTTTCAATTCAGCAATTTGAATTGCAGTTATGCATTTCATGGTTTGAAAAGTGTATCAGCCAACTCTGCATCCGTAAATTTCTTAAGGACCATTAAAAATGTGCCTTTAGTCTCTGTGCCCTAACCTCCAAGTCCTAAGGAGAAGGTTAGAGCTGCCCATCTCAAAGAGGTGTGATAAGGAGAAACACATCAGATATCATGAAGGGTTCATCTGCTAAGGCAAAGGAATGTCTAATGAAGATCGAGAACTGTCAGAGGTTCACATTTGCCCGGGGCACTCTGCTGAGGATCAGCCAGTGAAATGACCTTTCCTCACTCACAGAGACAGTGCACACACGGCTGTGTAACCATGGTGGGGAAATGAGGTGTGGAGGTGAACAGTGAAATATAGCTGCAGGGATGCTGCAGACAACTCTCTCTCTCTCCGAGTCAGAAATGCTCCCCAGCTAAAGGGAGTGTATGAGTGCTATATGGTCTTTACGAATTTATCCAAGACCCACATCAGCCCTGGTGTTATGCCAGCTCTCCTGAGACAGCTGAGGTGGAATGGAGGCCAGTGGCAGAAGGCTACCATGTGAACGTAATTCCACATCCTCAGGTGACAACAGATATCACAAAACTTAACACTAACTAGAAAATCCCTGTCTGCACATGCTTGCTGTGGAACATGTCAGGGAGATGCTGCCTGTGTAATGTCAGGAGAAGCTCCTGTTGGATTTCCCTTTGATTGCCCCTTCCCAAGGCACAGACATTTGTCATGCTTGCTTGCTTTCTCACTTGCTGTTCTGTCTTCTAACCATTCCAGCTGCCCATCTGCTTTTGAGTTGCTCATTGGTTTTCTTGCCTAGGAATGTGAAACAGCAAGAGTACCTCATGCACTGAAGCAATTTTTCTGAAATGGATAAAGAACTGCTGCAGCCAGGTACTCTATTTACAGCTTAGAACACAAACTCAGCATCCCACTGTTGTACTGCAAGCACCAATCTCTGCAGATGAGCAAAATGAGAATGACTTGGATGTAGGCATTTGCCTTTCAGGGAGCATACGGTATCAGTAAAGGCAGCATAACCCACAGACCAGAACACTCTCATGGCATGAGCGATACACTTCTGGCTTGCCAGCTGCTGGCTCAGTCTGGGCCAAATTGCTGAGCAAGCAATAGTTTTTCACTTTTGTCTTCCTGGCAGGTTCCAGTGCTAACTGGTTGAAACACTTGGTGCCTTTAGACTCACACAGATCCAATGACTGCATAGAAATGCAATCCATGTGTAATGGAGAGGCTGTGACACCGTGTGTCAGAAAGGGCCCTTCTGCTAATGCTGCCTACAGGTGATTCCCCTTGTGGCCTAGGCAGCCTGGGACTCAGGTTTACTATCTAAAGGAGGTGTATGTGATTCAACTATTAATAGTATCCACCTCTAGTGCAGTCTTTGCGATGTCATTTAATCCTTAGAAGCAGCCATCTCGTCATGGAGCCATCCTGCTGCTGCAGCCCATGCATCAGAGTGACAGTGGATCCAGGGAATCACTGGAATGGCTGAATAACACCCAGGGAGGCTCCTGTGCCGAGGGCCGCCCCCGGCCCGGCCCGCCCCACCTGCCCCGTGCTGGGCCTTCAAATGTGCCAATTGCCGCCCGCGCCGCGGCCTCCCACCGGATCCTGCTCGCTCCGTGCCTCTCCTCTGCTGGTAAGCGACTGCAGCTGCTCTAATGCCTTTCCTCTACTTGCCCCAAAGAGTTGATGGTTTGTTTCCTTGGGTTTTTTTTTTGTTTGTTTTTTGGTTTTTGTTTTGTTTTGTTTTGTTTTGTTTTGTGGTTTTGACATGTATCAGAAGAAATACAGAGCAAAAGAATGGAGGTAGAAGGGAAGCTCTAAGGGTCCCTCAGCCTGGAGTTTCCTCTCTTGAGGTGATGCATGGTTTGCTAAGAGAGCTTTAACCTAATATGTCTTCTGGGAACTGAGGGTTCTAGTTAATGTTAAAAGTGTTGTTCTGGCAAAATATCTGCCCTGCATCCTGGTTAAAGTTAAAAAGCTGTCCATAAAACCCCAGTGCTTGCCACATTTATAACGTTCTTTATCAGTTCAGAATGTTCTCCACAGTTGTATCCTATTTGCCTCATATCACCAAGCGTCTAAACTTGTGATAGCTAGCACCTCTGTAATTATAGAAAATAAGTGTTTCACAGTGTTGGGCACCCCAGCAGGAAAAAGCTCTGAGTTGTAGTCTTGGCTCCCCCACAAGTGTTTTATCTTCTACTCCCTGGTTGATTTGTGGAGGTGCTGGTACTGTTTCAGCTCCATGACTCCGATGCTGAGCTCCCTGAAAGGGCTGTGAGATTCCAGAGCTGTATAAAGCATCATTATTATGTCTATTTTTATAGATAAGAAAAAGCATGTTTGCAGCAAACAACAAAAAAAGTATTTCCCAGCTTTGAATGTGATGTATAGAAAAAGGTATATTGCTCAGCTGTTACAGTACCTCATATCAGTGAAATATAGGGTTTTCCTCAAGTTGTATTGCAGCTGCAAAATCTGTTTCCTGAAATATTAGGCATGCCAGCCAGTTTGAATGTAAATAATAAGCATGTCCATTTTTAGCTTTTTAGAGGCACAGGAAAGCCATTTATTCCAGCGCCATCTTGAACCTTCGCTCTCTGGGGGTAACTGTTGGGTGTTTCTGTGCTCTGGAAATTTGATTTATCTGAAAACAAGTTTTTTTTGCTTCACTTTGGGCTATTCAGTGAGCCCTGAGCACAGAAGACAATTTATTGAGAGTTTCATAGCAATATTAATCTGGAGCACGTGTCTGCTTCAAAACATCATAAACCAGGTCTCTTAAAATCAAGGTGCTGGCTTAAAATCTGTGATATTTACTAACATACACATTTAGTGAAATCATTCAGTTTCTTTAGTTTCTTAAAAAGGGTGAAAGTGACGCACAACAGTCTCTGTTTTTTTCATGGCTTCCTTTTCAATGTAGTTATTCTAGCCATTTTATTTAAAATTAAATTACTGTTTGACTATGTAATCCAGACACTGGAGCTTTAGTGAAAAGGGTCAGGTATGGTTAAATCCTATATAAAATAGGTGAGATGAGACAGAGCCATTTTAGAAATTTGCCTGGGTTATTTTCTCAGGCTCCTTTCCTCCCCAGTGAATTTATTGTAATTAAGAACTAGTGCTGTGGGTGTCTGTAGGATTTATATCAGTGTTTAGCTTTACCCTAAAAATAAACATTACAGAAACTTATTATTCTGACCAGCAGGGGGTTTGATCTGGGGGAGAGAGCAGACTTTTGGGGACAGCAGATGAGCTGTGTTTATTATTAATAGGGTTGGTTTTTGCTCAGGCTCTGTAGTTACAAGTCTGGAGGCTGCTGTCATAAGCATTATCCTCTCTCATGCTCCAGTGGGGTGGGATTTTATGCAAGAAACACTGCCATTCTTGACTAGCAAAGGAAACTGTTCTTGCCCCATTACAGATGGGCCTACATATAAAGGACCTACAGCAAGAAAAGGCATGAGCATCTAAGTGAAAAGATAGATAGTTTTTTCATTCTGCAGGCAAGACCTACAGCTCTCAGGAACATGAGTTAATTGCAGAGTGGTCAAGAAATGAAGTAAATATGGCAATGTATAGTACTGTACAATCTGTAGTCTTCTCACTTCATCCACCCCCTTCCCTCAAGTCTGAGCACTGATCACAGCAAAGTACCACTTTTCTTTTCCCTCCTTGCTGATCCTGTCAAACCTTCCATGTCCCAAACCTCGTGTGTAGCACAGCACCCTCTGGAGCTGGTGGAGGGCATCAGTGCTCACAGTCACAGGGCACACTCAGCAGCATCCTCACTGTGAGCTCTGCTACACGGGATCAAGAGACAAGAGTAAAAACTCGGGAGGAAAAGCATTGGATTTTTTTAGTATCATGGTGCTGGTATGGTTGTCAGTGTTTCTTGGAATATGTACACGTTACAAGATCTGTTCTTCATGAATTTTTTATTGATCTTGCCTCAGTGACTGTGATTAATAGTATTTTCATCCAAAAATGTCAGCTCTGCCAATAAATCTGATTTTTTTCCCCTGTCCATGCTTCTGTTCCTTCAATCCCTGGAGAGGATTAATATGAGAGGAAGCTGAAGCTGAGGGGGAATGTTCTCAAGGACCACACCATCATGATATGTGCCTCCATTAACCCAATCAAATTCCTTTATTATCACCTTTTACTGTGCTGGCGTTTTGCATCTGCTTAGTGAGGGCATCTGTGTTAGATCTGTGTGTGGATGACAGGAAAGGGTTCCTTATTTCAAAGAATTCAGTGCCTAATGAGCTGTACACAGGGATTGTATCAAACTGTATTCAAAGATTATTAGGACTACAGTGCTTGGAGACTGAAGTATTTTACAGCTTTTAGAGGAATATATAAATGCCATGTTTGTTTCAGAAGGACTCTGCCAGATTTCATCTCTTGGGCAGAGAGGCAATTACTTCCTAATGACTAATCAAACAGAAGGTGATGCAATAGCAATACATCACCTGCTACCTACAGCTTACCCCTCCTAATTTGTGTGCTGAAATGTAGTCTCTGCTGGTCTATCCCTTCATATTGAAGCAAGAGGGAAGCTGCAGTTCAGCAGTGGCTTTTAACTCAAAAGCAGATTATTAATCAGAACTGGAAGACTTGTTTTCCAGTCGCTTGCCATAATTGGGGAAAGCTTTTTTTAAGTGCACGCTCAGAGCTGTACAGTATTTAGCTGTCTACCTTCTTTATGGAGCTCAAGGTAAACTGAGGTGCCTAAATATCTTTGTGTGCTGTCTTAAACACCCACTAGAGAGGAAGAATAAGCAATGTGTTACTGCTCTGCCTGGGAGTCTGCAGCTAAACCACTATTAAAGCTGAATGCTGTGAAGGGTTAGGCTGTTTCTGGAGTGAGAAATTCTCCAAGCAATGGGTGGGATACCAGGAAAGGGGAACCAGCTGTTATCGAATGAAATTATTTCCCTTGAATTTCTCCCTTGGATTAGGAAAAACTTCAAGGAATGAGGCAATTTGGCATTTTTTTGCCTCGGTAGCTGAGAGAATTTCTGCGATATCTGTTGAGAGAACCAATCAATAAGTAAATTGATCGAAGATGAAATTGAATGCTTCTTGCTTTTGCACATCAGAAAATGGAAATGTTGCGTGGCTCCATTTGCCTGCTGTGGGCACAGTCACTGGTGTCTGCCAGCAAGCTGGCAGTGCTGGCTGTGTTCCTGTGTTTTGAGAGGGGAATATCCGTATCCCTGTATCCCAGTGGCTGTGTGCACACTGCTCATGTATAGCTGTTCTGGCCCTGCTTTGCCTGTGGGCCTCAGCCAGCAGTCCTGAGGTGCTGAGGTCAGAATTAACAATGTTTATCAGAGCCTGTGCCCTCAGCAGGGATTTTTCTCATTAACTGATGCTGAAGTTCTGTTTCCTAATAAGTTTGCACGTGGTTGTGTGGAGTCTCCATAAATGATTGTGTGTATCCCCAAAGGATGTATGTGTGCTGTTTTTCAGTAGGTGTGTAAAACTATGCTGCCAATATTGCACAAAAATATTTGCTTTAGATACGTCTTCTGAGACTGAAGAGGCAAATTGGAAATATTTGTGTAATAATTACTCAAGGAGGGCCAGCATCTGAACATGTCGGAAATTAATTTGGTGGAATGTGTATGTGATTAGTCTGGATGCTGATGCTATCTTGATGAGTACTTTCTTTCATTTTTACTGATTTCTTTTTCATGAGGAATATACAACAACACTGTAATGTGGAGTTAATGAAGGTTGGGTTTTATTTTGGAGGACATATATATAATTGCAGGGAAATAAAACATCTGTGCAATGTATATTGCATATCTGTATCTGTCCTTAATTGTTACAGTTTTTATCTTTGCATTTTCAGAGATGGAGACTGTGGAGTGTTATTGAATCTTTATTGCTTCTAAGATCCTAGATTGATATTTGGAAATAGAGAGCTATATAACATCACTGAGCTGATTCTTCTTTCTGTGCAATGCAGCTTTAAATTTCTAAAGAGTCAAAGCTGCATCTTAAAATAAGATGCGGGTGCAGACTCCACTTCCTGAAGCCTTTGCTTTTGTTCTTTCTCGTTTTTAGCTTAAAATAAGTCATTTGGAATAAAAGCCTATTTTTGTTCTTTGTGGGTGGGGAAAAAAACTTGACTCCCTCAGTTCTCATCCTGTGCACATCAGCATGATGTGTGTACACCCAGTGTTAGTATCTGGGAGATACCAGATAAAGCTTTCAGTTACTTTGATCTACTAGTCATGTGTTAAAAGTGGGAATAAAAGTTCCTTTCTCAAATACAGAGATTTTGAGATATTTGCAGTATTGTGCTTTTCGTCCCTCTGCCTTTTACAAATGTAGGAAACAAATGTGGAGGGACCACTTGGACCATTGCATGGAGCAGGCCACCCTTACTGCAGAGCAGAGATCCTGTAACACATGAGCATGAAGCACAAGGCCTTAGGAGGTGGTGGGCTGTGCCCAGCTGGGGAGGCAAGTGGAATTTCTCTAGTCCCCCGAAGTTCTATTTAAATTACAGAAACAGAAAATAAAGCTTATTAGGTCACTTCTTCCTTTCCCTCTGTTCCCCAAGGCAGAGTTTTTAACACTTAGACCATTTTTGACAGATGACTGTTTAGTCTGATCAAAAAAAATTCAGATGATGGAGACTCTACAACTTCCCAAGGCAATCTATTCCAGTGCTCAACTGTCCCAATCATTATTCACATTTAATCTGTGGAGGACAAAGGCTGACATAGCCTTTCCATACAAAAGGAAAGGACTTTTAGAAAATACAGGATCTTTCATTTCAGTGGTCTATTTCTCCTGCGATGTGTAAGATGGTTCCTTCCCAGCAGACACAGGTGTGGCAGTGCTTGGGCATATCCAGAGCTGTTGGTGAGCCTGAGGGCTCAGGAACTCACCCCCTCCTTATAATGTGAGACCAGAGCATGGGTGCCAACACATTCCTTGTTCTCCTAGAAATTTCGTATAGCTAGAACTTAGGAGTGTGGTCCAGTTTTCTGGGATTTCTGGACATGTGCAGGGCATAACTCAGTAAATGTGAGACCCCTGAGGAGAGCAGGGCAGCAGCTTGTGTAGAGTGACTGCAGCTGCAGGGGTATTTAACACCCACGTGTAAGGTATGCAGGGAGGGGAGGGAGAAAAAGAGGAGGGATATTAAAGAAGAGGGATATTAAAACATTCACATAGGGAAGAGTTGGCAGAGATGCACAGAAAGGGGTTTCAGGTCCTGGTGGCTGTGTGCTGTTGTCAGAGTGGAAATGCAGAAGCTCTGTACAATCTGTGTCAGTTTCCCAGTGCAGAAGTGCTGCGATGTGAACTGGCTGTGCTGCTCTGTAAGCTGTCACACAGGGTGTGTTTGAGCCATGAGTTAGCACTCTGCTACATTTGGGTGGGATGCTGGGGGAGTGGTCCAGCCAGGTTCTTCGGGACCAGCAGCTGATAAGCTCGTTCTGCAGGGCAGGAACTGTCACTTGGTGCTGTACCCGAGCCACGCTCTGTGCTGCCACCAAACAAACTGTAAGAGAATTACAATATTTTTTCCTAGTGAAATGCGTGCTGACAGGGAAGTCTGCAGGTGTAGGATGGTGTGCTGTTAAAGTTTGTACTGTCACAGCTGGGGGTGGCCTGAGCTCTTGACACAACTTGATGAAAAAAGAACTTGCTACGCTGCCTTGCTCTTGAGGTAGTTGGATGTCTCAAACAAGAGTGTCTTTGGTGGACAGTGGCCACCTGGATTTATTCAGATGCTGGGCTAAAGTGAATAGCTGGTCTTGTGCTGTTTAGCAAGCTATTACTGGGGATTTGGAATCTGAAGCAGACAAAGACACCTGAGACCGTGAATCCTTGGATGTGTGCACTGGCTGTGATTTTTTTTTTGCCCTCTAGATGCATACAGGGTAGCTCAGGTGTTCCCACTGTGTTACTGGTGTCTGTCCCAAAACAGCCTCTCTTAGGCGGCTTGAGAGCTCTCCCTAGCCAGTACCTTTGGTTTTCTTGGTGGAGGAACAATGATCTATGTGAACATTCAGACCTCGTGCCCCTGCTGTAGCTCATGCAGGGGGGTACTGAGCTGGGAGCAGCTCAGGGCTGTGTTCCAGCACAGACTCTGACAGGGAGCTGGTTTGTTAATGGCTTCCTGGCATCTTGGACTAGCAAGCTGTTCTCAGCTTTCAAAACTTTATTGTCAGAATTTTAACTGATGACTGTTAAATTTCACTGTTGCATTTGGTTTGGATCTGCTGCAAATTAAATCTGACTTTGTGAACCACTCTTTACAATGCTGTCTGCTGGAAGGGATCCGAGAGCACCACCTGAGCCAATCTCTGGGTCAGGTTGCTTTCCCTGAGCTCTCTTTGTGGCTGAGGCAGATAAAATTTTTCCTTGGTTCTCATTCTGTCAGGTGTTTAAGAGCATCAATAATATTTTAATTAAAATGACAAAATGGAGTAAATCTAATAGCTAGGTCTAGGTTATACAAATATCTTAGACCTGAAAGGGTTTTTAGGTACAGAAGGGTTAACTGCACAGAGTTTCATACTTGAATGGAAAAAGAATGACACCTTTTTGTTATCAGCCGTTTTGGTGCTGTCTTTTTTAATCATTTCAGGCTTTGAACTCCTGCTCTGAAAAAGAGTCTCTGTCTCTTCATCTTCAGCAGCTGCCAGGTCTGGAGGTCTAATCAATGCAGTTTATTGATAGCAAATCAATTAATGCAGACAAAAGATCAAAATTAAGGGGCTTTCACTAAATTAATAAGTGATTCCAAGTCTTTTAACAGAGTGCCTGAGATAAGGGCAGCTCAGTCTTCTGGGACAGCAGCCTCCAATCCTGTTTCCAAAGACAATCAGCTGGAGAGAGTGAGCTGTGCTTTTTACATCTTTTCCCCCATTTAAATAACCCATTTTGTTCAATAGGAAGTGTTTAAAATCTGAGTCCAGCAAGGTTGCCAGGAAGCAGGTCCTAACTGAAAAGAGCAGATTTATCTGCAGAAGGATGTGATGGTCTCATTCAGCTGATTGAGGGAGGACCAATTATTTCAAAAGCCAAATTTATGTAAGATCCCAGCCAATACCAGAGTTAAGGTTTGCTTCAATAGTAGGTATATCTGAAATTGAACTAGAGGTGCCCACAGAAGCAACTAGGTGCAGAATAACTACAGTAATGTGGAGCTCTTGCCACACCCAGCCCTTCTGCTCTGTGGCAGACCTCTTGGAAGAAGGTGGGCAAGGCTCAATCCAAACTACTTGCAGTTGGTGGTCCTGCACATTTCCCTGCCAGGAATGTCAGAGCTAAGATGCCTGACACAGTGGGGTTGGGATTTAGTTCTGCCAGTGCATCCCAGCCCCATCAGCCTCTCCCAGCAGACTGGCTAGAGGCTGGGAGATCCCTACGAATTAGAGCAGCTTTTCCACCTTTCCTCCTGCTTTAACCAAGGCAAAGAAATGAACTGTGCCATGCAGGAAGAAGAGAGCATCTCTTACAGTTTCCATGTGTGTAGAGCTGCCTGCTATTTCTGCCTGTTTTCCTGCTTAATAACAAGGGCCATTCTTTGAAATGCCAGAAACTCTCCTGCTGTGACAGTAATTAACAGGGATGGAGATGGAGCTGGGAAGCAGCTTACAGAAGCACAAATGCAGTGTGTAGTTCCCTGAAGATGAAGATTGACTCAGGTCCCTCCATGAGTCTCACTTGCAGTGTGGTGGAAACACTGTCCCCCTGTTTGTGCTTATCTGGGTTCAGTCAGGTCCTTGTGCCACTGGTGCTTGGCACTGCCCAGAGGGGCTGGATGCTGTTCCCAGGTGCTGAGCAGGCTCTGGGGGCTCAGAGCAGAAGTTTCAGTGCCCTGAAACTGGCACTTCAGGGTGCCACAAGAATGGATCCAGAGGTCTGGCTTTCTCTATGCACTCGATCCTATGATGTCAGGGAAAATTCTGAATTAAATTCCTGTAGTTTTTGGTTGTAAGCCAAATTGCAAGCCATTATGTTTTAAAGAATACTTTTTATATGCTGTGTGAAAGATTTCTCTGAAATGGCTGCAGCTTCCAAAACTTCTGACTAGAAGCTTATGCCAGAAGTGCTAATACTTGGTGAATAGATGGAGATTTACAGATGTAGCCCTTGTCATAGCCATGTCTGTGAAAGCAGAACTGTATCTGAATGCCAAGCTTTACTGGGTCAAATTTAATGCAATCAAAGGTTCATCTTGCTTCTGCTACTTTGTCCACTAAGCTCTGCCTGGCTCATTGCCTGTTCTATTGCTGGCACTGGAATCCAGTGTGTTACCTTCATCTGCTTTCCTTTGGTCTTAAAAAAGCAACACAGCTGATGTTTGTTGGTCTAATCCACTGGTGATGATCTGCCCCCATCACAGAGTTGTGGGGCTGGACACTTGGCATGGAGCAGTGGATGTTGTATTTGGCATTGCAGCCCAAGGTCTGGGTCACATCTGAGAGAAGGACTAAGCGAACTTCCTACCCCAGATGGGACAGATGAATTGTAACCCTGGGAAGTGGCTCTCTGAGGGTGCAGTGCTGCTGTTCTTTGTTTCTGTGCCTGCTGGGAATGACTCTGCTGTACTGTCTTGCTTCCTTCAGGCAGGGTTTGCAGCCCTCAGATGTGCAATCCTCTGCCTTTCTTCCACCGCTTTCAGTTTCCTCCTACAAACGCCTGCGCTGACTGCAGTTCTCTGCAGCCACATGTCTCAGTAACTGCTTAACCTAGAAATTCATTGCTAAAAAGATCTGACATCATAACACCCTGGAAAAAGATTTCGAACTCCCCTTCCCCCTCCCTGGTCCTTCTCTTTTCTTTTCCCAGAATATATGAAAAGCTGTAACTACTAAATCAAAATCTATTTGATTTTTGTACTCCCTTGATAACTGGGCAGCTGATCCCTATCACCCAGCTAAGGCTTATCTGCTGCCTCCAGCCTCCCTGCTGCAGCAATTGGTTCCTGCGGGGACAGCGCTGGGTTATAAAGTGAGCCTGATACCGTGGGCAGGGCCCTTTGCTTTCTCACTGTGGCCATTGTTGGTGATGTGTTCCTGAGCAAGTGCCTTGCATTTCTGGAAGGACTGGGCCTGTGGGATTTAGAGGTTCAGAGATATATTTTTAATCCCCTTATTACTTTTTTTAAGTTGTGAAGTGATGTCAGGGAAGGCGCAGGGTCAATAGCATAGGCTAGAGCCAAGGTAATGGGTTGGTGGTTTTGCTTTAGCTCTTGAAGTTCCCAGGTGAGATCTTGGCCTTGTTAGGCAAGCACTGACCTACATGTGTGTTCTTCATTTCAGCCTGTTCTGGAAGCAGTTCTAGTAGAAGAAAAAACTGTCAACTGCTGTGCTTGGTGTATCACTGCTAATTTTGAACTGTAATTGTAATTTTTCTGTAACTTTTCAATGAGTTTACCAGGGTGCTGAAGAGGCTGTAGATCCATATCTGCACAGCTGGGTGTAGGTAGCTCACTCCCAGCTACGTAACACTAGTAGGATGTGGGAATAAAGGCATTCCCACCCCATCCCTTCTGGCTCAGTCATGTCCTAACTGCAGTGATTCAGCTATCTGGAGCCACTGGAGAGGCTGCAGTCATGTTAGCACCTTTTAATAAGCACGATGAGGAAGCAGGGACTGCCACAGCTACAACTGTGCTGGTATTATTTAACTTGCTCAGCCATCACGTGTAATTAGAGTTCTGGTACTCTCATTGGGCATTAGCTTGAGGTGAGAGAGAACAGAGTTAAATCAGATTGTCTTTCTTCCCTGGAACTGAGGAGTCTGGGCAGCACACACAGCTTTTTTGGCAGTTTGGTTCAAGATTAGTTGGCAGTGGAGACAAAACTGCATTTTGCAGACCCAAGAAGAGTGATGCAGGGTAATTCCTGCAATTGGTGGTGTAAGAAAAACGCTGAGCTAAGGGCAGTGAGGCAGCTGATGAGACTCAGCCAAGTGACAGAGATCAGCTGCAAGAAGTCCAAAAATAAAAAATTGAGACAATAATTATAAGAGCTGCTGGGAAAGGCCTTCCCTCTCCATGCTTATTCCCAGCAGAAGTCACTGGCCTATATAGTCTGTCCCTGCTTTGGCAGCAGCCACTTCTGTTGTATAGGGCAAAATAGAGGCTCCACAGCCATCCTGCCCCTCAGCTCTCCTGGTCAGCTGCTGCTTTGATGATGTGAATGCCACCCCACACCTCTTTCATCTGCAATGATGTTTTTAAAACTTGCCAGCCAGCCTGGCAAATTATCTGTGTCTCTCTGCTTACAGCGGAAGGTGAGGCAGACACTTATCTCCTCACATTTCAGTTTCTCCCTCTTCAGGCCTCTAAGTGCATTGATATTCTCCCCCTTTTGCCAACCAAACCTACGGGCACTGGATGCCCAGGCGCTGGCCAGCTGCCCCAGTTTGATTACAGGAATATTGACTGATCCTCTCCTTGCTGGGTTGTACACATGAGCAGATCTGCTCAGTTCACAAGTCAGCTCGTTTCAAAACTGTTACTTGTGTCTAATAACTAATAAAAATGAAATAGTGTAAGAGCAAGTTGAGTACTCCCAGACTGGCTGCTTGCTGTATCGGGGTCTTCTCTGTGATGTGAACTTACACAGCTGAGTTATAAAACCGTCAGCTGGGCTGATAAATATTATTTGGCAGTGCTCCCAAGTGCTTGCATTGACCACTGAGATAAATGTAGGATTTTCTCGCTTTCAAGTGGGTAAAACTGTTCCAGTTGGTGGTTTTTGCAACAGCCTAGAGCAAGCCAAAGTCCCAATGTCCTGTAGAGCTCCATGGCTTGGCTCTGATGCTGACACTTGGACATCCAACAGGATCAGCTGGATTGTCTGAAGCATTTTCTGCCACTGAGTGGGTTACAGGCCCCTTCTCCATACCCAGGTCTTAGACAAGGAGGGATCATGGTAACATTCAGATAAACCTTGGCAGTTTAATGGTTTGAAACAAACTCAGGGCTAAGTGTTTGCAACAGTGCTCCACTCAGAAAAAAAAAACAGCTTCCTGTGTAGGTAGTACTTTTCTATGGTCTAGACAGATTATTTTACACTCCAAGACTGTATAATTGTATGTGGTTAAGATACCAGACCTCAGCTCTGGCATGAGCAGTGGGCACTGTTATCCTCACTGAGCAGAGTAGTGCCTTTGTTTAAACCCCCCAAATGAAAAGTTACTGCCTTCCCAGTGATTTAAACCAAAATGCCTTGTTCTGTATTGGAGTTGAATTTAAAGGGAGTGCTGCCACAGCCCAGTGGACACAGTAATTTGCCAAGCCAAGGAAACTTCACTGTTCCAAATCACATGGCCATGCCATGCTTCTCCTCTGGTTGAATTAAAGTGACTTGATCACAGCTGCACAAACACTTGAGTTTTAAAAATACTTTGAAAGTGCATGTGCAGGTATTTGTCTGCACCTATCAGACCTCAGCACTCAAGGGCAGGAAGTGGATATGCAGACATGTTGGCTTCCCATCCTCAAAACAACCTGTGCCCATTCCAGTGCCATCTCTGTACCAGGAGGGTGCCTTGGATTTGTGTTCTTTAC
>NW_005054339.1:1201746-1204001 GCF_000277835.1 Geospiza fortis | reverse complement strand
ATTCCTGGCATTCATTTCTGTCTGATATTGCTGATTCATTAAGTGTTACGGTGGTGACAGTGGGCATCTTCATTCCTGTAAGAAATGTTATGTATCTGCCTGTTTCATCCTGTCACCCAGTGCCTTCTGGGTCAAGTGTAGAGGCCACTCAAAATCGAGAGACCACCATGTGGAATTACAGTTCTGCAGGGTGTTCTGTGTTACAGCTGTGATTTAACTTGCCCTTTGTTCTACATCTCCCTTCCCAGCTGGCACAGACATCCTTGTTTTCACTATCCTAAAGCTTGTGGAGAGCTTAGGCAGTTTTGTAGCTTGCAATGAAAGGTCTGAAGTTCCACCTGTATTTGGGTGGAGCTACCAGAAGTAGCTGTTTGGTGCCTGTTTGCCTTTACAGCAGAAATGGCAACAATAAGCTCTCCTGAGACTTTGTCCTGCAAGTGTTCCGTGGTGGACAAAGGGTCCATTGGTGGTGGAAGTCCCAGGTCTCATGGTGTGGCTTTTTTCTGCAAAATGTAGCTAGACTCCAAATGTGGACTAGAAATACAATTCATTAGATTGTCCTGCTCCTGGAAAGAGAACACAAGGTCTAACAAGTGTGTTACAGAACTCAGATGCATCCCACTATCATTTGCTGTTGCGGATACCCCAAACAGTGTTGCCTTCCCATTAAGGCAATGAACTGAAGTCTGTGAGAGGCAGTAAAATGACTTCAGGATTGTTGGAATTTCTGTAGCGTGGCAGCAAGTCGTTGTAGAGCAGTTGACAGAAGTAAAACCATTTCTCCTTACAGTGTGGAAGCACTGAGTGTGTCCAACCAAAATGCAAGCTCCCTTCAAACAGATATGTTGGGTGAAGTTAGCAGGGGGAAGGATGGCACAGGGACAGTGGCAGGGCTAAGAGGAGACCAGCCTTGCTGGCCATTGCCTGTTAGAGCCCTGCTCACTGAGAGGTACAGTTTTGGCAATAAATGTTTAGTGTGCAGGTGGGCATTATTTTATATCTCGTGTAATTTGAAAGCAGTCAGGATCTAAAAAGCCCTCAAGAGCAGTGATACTGAGCAATTGGCACTGCTGTCAGCATCGATAGAAACACAGATTTGAGCTGGCAGAAGCACAAAACTGTGCTTTAAAAGATATGTTTGACATAGGAAAATGAAGAGTTTGCCTGCATTGTCCTATTGGATCAGGTAAGAACTCATCAGGAAACACTGGACACAGATGACTGCTACTGTCCAGTCCTGGACACCAGAACTGGCTATAAGAAAAGTGGTTCTTATTTTTGCTTGTTTAGCAGCTCTCAGTTTTGCTTGCAGGAAAACTAAAATAAACAAGATTCCTTCTCCAGTGCAGGCAGTGAGCTATTCCACATACATCTGTCAAAAAACACCTGCTGTAGCAAGGGATTGGGTTGGGATTGCACAGGGTTTCTGTTTCTTAGGCCATGGAGGATGTTGCTGAAATTGTCAGCACTGAAGGCTCTTTGGTTTCACTGGTAGCAGAGTGTGGCGGGGGACAGTCTCCTTTGTCCCCTGTCAAGGGGAGGGGAGGGAGCTGCTTGCAGGTGGGTGGGAGATGGTACCTGTGCAATTAAAAAAATAGTAAAAGTAGGGACAAAATTATTCCTGCATGTGAGTATTTTATAGTGCCTGGGATGAACAAGAACATGGGTACTCTTAGGGTTTTGAGACACAAAGAACTCACCATTATCCATCCTGCTTTTCTATGCATTAAGGCTTTTAAAAATACCACTTCCCTCCTTTCCCCACTCCTTGCAGAAACAGCGTCCCTTTATTCCTTGTAGAATACATACATACAATTTTTTTTTACAAACTGCACAATCTCTTTCACCTCACTAAATTGAAATTCAAAATTTTAGCCTGACTTCCCTGAAGAGGTGGTAATGCTCAGTGAAAGGCAGTTTATTCCATGTGATGGCTTATTATCATCACTTGCTTTCCTCCTTTATCTCTAAGTGGTTGTTAATTCGTGCACCCATACATCCCTAGTTAGTATGAAAACTCAAGTCTCTGTTTACCAGCACAGACTTGCTAAGACTATCCTTTTAGGCTGCATTTAGAAGAACTGGACACATCATTGGTTTTCTGTCCTGACCAGCTTGATATTTATGTTCAATATAGCCTGAATAAAGGCAAAAAATGTGTAGTACATGTGCTTGGAACAGCTCTGCAGGGACATCCAGGAGAGGAGGAAAAGACTGGGGCAGAAATGAAAGACCCTAAATGTAGACCAATGCAA
>NW_005054339.1:1161588-1201579 GCF_000277835.1 Geospiza fortis | reverse complement strand
GTGTGTATAAATAACAATACCTTCCTTCCAGGGTTAAGAAACAAGTTTCTCTGTGGTAGGAGTGATGGATTCCAGAGTGCATGACTGGGGCTCATCAGAGCCCAGTGAAGTATAACCCTCCCCTCTTCCTGGGGGGGAGGCTGAGGAACAGCAGTGGGATGACTTGATTCAGACAATGTGTGACAGAATTAGGAACAGGAATCGGGAATTTAGTGCTTAAGACTTTGGCTTTCTGACAAGATCATATGTCTGTCATTAACAGAATGGAAACATATGAGTTGTGGCTTTGTCTTTAGGAAGAAGAGATTAAATCCAAGTGGGTTATTTCAGTTTGGCCTGAAAGGCTCAGTGGCAGGTGCGAACTTTCTGCTTCCTGTCATCCAGCTCTTAATTGCAAAACGTCTTTGCTGTTTGGTGTAGCATTCTGAATTGCCAGGATGCTGTGCTACAGCAAGATGACACAAGCATTGCTCTGTTGCTGTCTGGTACCAGCTTTGCTGGTAGGCAGGAAATGGAGCACTGACTCCATGGTGTTACTGCCAACAAAATGCCTTGGAGCACCAGGCTGCCAGAGTGAGGTGTGCACTCGTGTCTGTCCCTGCTGGCTGCCCAGGATCCCTCTCTGTAATCTGGAGTGCAGCAGTGAGGCTGGGTCAGCTCCATGTGAGTCAGGTCTTAGCACTGAGGCAGCTTGTTTTAAGGGACAGGGATGTACCACAATCAGCAGCAAGAGTCCTGGCTCCATGCCCCACTCCAGTATAAGCTGGTGAAACTTTCTGTGGCTTCAGGAAAGCTTTGGACTGGTTGGCCTCAGGGGTCTGCTAGGATGCTGCTCTTGCTGTAGGCATGTGGCTGCAAAGGAAAGGGGGGAGAAAAGCAGTGATAGAATGAGTGAGAAGAAAGGGGCAGGAATAGAAATTGAATCCATCTCTATATTCTACATGGGAAAATTAACATTTCTTTTAAGCCAGCAAGATGGCAGAGCCTGCCTGCCTGGAGATAAGTGTGTACAGCAGCTGCCCAGTGGGGTTTTACAGGTTGACAATGTTTACCATGATGCATTTAACAATTTCATCACCAAATTTTTTCAGCGATGTGACATAAGGTGAAAAAATCTGCAACAGGAAGGTGAGGTGTATATGCTGAATCCTACAAGAAATAGCTTCTCCACTCTGTGGCCTGATGAATGCCTGGGTGAAAGAGGAGGTGAAGCAAGCATGTGTGAAGGACAGGGAGCTCACATCCCCTCTGTCTGGTGAAGTGACAAGGGGTTTAATGAGGATACCCTGACAACAGACTGTGCTGTGCTGCCTGTTCAGATCAGTGCTGTCCTGAGGTGGCTGCTCAGAGTTTGTATGTCTTAATGAGACCCACCCCATTGTTGGCAGGGGTGAGGCCAGCTTGGCTCTTCCTGCCTTCTTGGCTATCTGTCACCAGACAGTAACTGGAACACCAGTATGGTATAGCTTAAAGTGAATTTTTTCTTCTGTGGGGAAAGGGAAGAGTTCTTGATGGTATCTGTAACATCTGGGAAAAGGGGTTTTTGGCTTGAACCTCAGGTGGTTCTGAATTTCTGCATAGACATGGGAATGAGGGGCTAGAGGGTGGATCCAACAGGATTAAAGTTCATGTTTGAGCCCTGTTCCACTACCCCATCTCACATTCTGAATTTGGCTTGAGAAATGAAGACAGCTGAGATGATTCGCCAAGAGACCCAGTCTGGTAAGAGAATGCTAAAAATTTGACTCAGTGTAGCTAACAATAAAAAAAGTCTGACAGGTCTGTGAAAGCTATCTACTAATGCATCCTAGGAGAAGGCTGGGGAAGGGCTGCCTCATTTAAGCTGAAGGGAAATGTGAGCATAAGAATGCACAATCTAGTCCTCAATGAATGGAAGCTGCAAAGAACAAAAATGCCTCCAACCATCAGAGTGAGGTTTCCCATGTGAAGCATCTTTCCCGTAGGAGCAGGGGAGAGAAAAAACTAATTGTCTAGGGCATTGCTGATAAATTACAGGGCATGAGTGCCAGCAGTAGCACAGACTGGACTTGAAAATACAGAACTCCTCTTCTGTGCCACATCCCAGATCCTATATTTTTTTAATTTTTCATGCGAAGCTCCCAGCCTGGTGAAAAGTGCTGAGAAATAAACATTGCTGCTACACTCAGGTCCTTCACAAAGGAGCTGAATGAGACCACTTGGAGCGTGTTACCAGAAAAGTCCTAGAATTTAGCATGGAAGCTTTGAAAAGGAAGAAATGTTTAATAATAATCTGTAGTTTAAACCTATTTTATCACCACTGGCTTGCTGTGTAAGGAAATTTCAAGATGAACTATCTGCTCTAAGTACAAATAAGTATATTTTGCATGTACTTTTTTTACAGAACTGCAGGGCAATATTGACAAGCTGAAGTTAGTCTGGGCAGAGGAAATGAACCATCAAATCTCAGCAGAGAGTATGAAGACTATAATGCTGACTGCTGAGAGCAGTACAAGATCCCTCTTGAGTACCAGGGGAGAATGATGATGAGATATTTTTACAGGGTGAATATGCAAAAGAAAACAGTGCACAGTGATACACTGGCAGGAATACTTTGGTATCAGGAATCATCTTCATGTCTCCTGGGATTCTCCTAAGTTAAGTAGCTGATGCTTTAGAAAATTGACCTGCATTATTTCAGGGATGCATCCTCCAAGTTTTTATTAACATAGTATTAGGAGAATGTTCTGATTTTCTGCAATTAAACAAAAATAAGTAACTAGTTAACATTCTGTGACTGAAGCCAGAAGCTGTATTAAATTACTGTATGTGCAGAGACAGATACCATCCAGAGAAATGGATTTGGCCAAAGTAAGATAACTCTGAAGAATGAAGTGACTTGCTGCTTCTAACAGATTAGCAGCCAAACAGTTTGAAAAAGGAAAAGACCAAATGGCAGGTTTTGCTTTGACATTTTTAATAGCAGTACTTTCTCAGTGTCTATTCCATCCCAACTCTTCTGACTTTTCTTTCAAATTGTAGCCAATAGTCTGTATGTGTGAAAATGTCTTGTATGGTCAACAATCTTGTTGCTCTTTAACAATGGGTGCCGTGTAAGAGGGACTTGTCAGACTGGTGCTCTCTGGTGCAGTTGTTAGTGCTGAAAATGCTGCATTGTGTTTCTGTGGTTGACAAGTCTGGGTGTTTGCCTGAGTCAAAGGCTCCCCCTGTGTTGTTACTCTGGGCAGAGCTAAAACCAGAGCTCAGCAAACTCTGGCAGTGTTCTTCCATCGCAGGGCCTGCCTGCTTACATGATCACCAATAATCAGCTGCACATTAGCAGCTTGTTTTCTGCTCTCTGGCTTGTTGGAGATGATATATGAAGTATGAAGAATAATGTGAGATGTTTTTCTTAAGCTACGTTAAGCCCACTGTGCTGACAGCAGCAAAACAGAACTTGTTTTGACAAGGAGCTGAGTTAACATGACACAAAAGCTAAACTCCGGAAAGATGAGGATCTCTGTCAGACCCTAGTGATTTTTTTTTCTTTTTCTGTTGTGGGTCATTTTAAAAGCCTTTCCCCAGTATTCCTACCTTCCCAGGGTTTATTTTCTGTGCTGTTAACCTTCTCCACAGTCTGAGAGATTGCTTGTGTTTTGGGGTTTTTTCCACTGATCTTTGTTGCTTCCAGCAAAAAGAGTGAAGCTTTATTTTGAGATTTATGGATCGTTACAATATTGGTGGTTTTGCATCTTCATGTGGTTGTGACATGTCACTGTGAGTAGTTGCCTCCAAGGAGACAGATTCAGCTCGACAGGAGGAAGACAGTGTCACATCTCATGACATGTTTCTCTGCACCATGGGGCATATATGGAGAGTGAGGACCCCAACACAGATGGCTTGAGCCTGTAATCCTCTTGGCTTCTCTCAGGCAAGGATGGGGGTTTCAGAGCAGCTCTGGGGCATGGATCGGACAGGACTTTCTGTTTCTGTAACCATCAAGGGGCAACTGCTACCCCAGTAGGTCATTGAACCAGCTCATTCTGCCACAGTCTGAAGGATGGATTGCTTGAGGTCTGGCATTATTCATGCTGGGATGGGTATGAATAAATCCTTTGCTCCAGTGTGTAAAGTGTTTGCATAGCAGAGGTTGGAAAGGTGGTGTTGTCCCCACTCTCCCTACAATGTTGCATGAAGGCTTTGCATTGCCCTGAAGGTGGAAATATTTGGGCTTAAAAGAATCAGGGTGCTGAAGGTGAAAGGACTCTGACAGCCAGTGACAAATAGCTTTCCCATGGATCACCTGGACTGGGAGATCCTATGGCTGCATACTGAGGTTTGTCTGGGCTTGCCCAAATTCTCTTGCTCAGGGAGGGGTGCATGTGCTCAGGTACATCCCCAGGATGATGCCACAAGGTTGAGATGGTCTGCACCCAGTAACCAGGGTTACAAAGCAAATTATAAAGTTTCTGTTTCATAGTTCAGATTTATTGAATTAATCCTGCTGCTGGATGTTTATTAATTTTTTGTCTATGGATATTTTCTGCTAGGTTCTCTCCTCTAGGTAATGGGCTTGTACCAGTGATCCATAGGAGCTGATCTCAACAGGAAAGGACCTTTCTGGTCGTATCAGTAGGCAAAGGTGCCTTGAAAGCTGCTCACTTGTAGAAGTGTGCTACCTTTCCTCCCTCAGTACTTGTTCAGCTTTCACCAGTCACCAACTGCAGTAAGTGAAAATCAGTCTTCCCTGCTGCCATGGGGTTTGGATGGCAGTCTAGTTTCCAGTGGCCAGGTCACAAATGGATCTTCTGCCAGTACTGGGAACCCTTCTCCAGGGCTGCATGAGCCAAGGAGGGCTTGTTCCTTGCCAGGCCATGCTGACCAGATTGCAGTGAGCTGAGCCAGGAAAGTGCCTCCATCTGTTGCATCTCTGTTCAAACTGCTGGTCCCAAACACAATATTGAGTAAAGTGGTAAATGTTGCTAAAACACTCCAGGATTGTGAGCTGGGAGCAACACTGTGGTTTATTGGAAGCCTGCAGAAGACTTTGACTTTCATAATGCTGAAATTTCTGCTTTCACTGCAAGTGGCTGCAGAGCTCCCACTGACCTCAGCTGGGCAGGACAGAGTCAGGAAGTACAAAACTTTTCTTGCTGCCTTGCCCAAAGTGGTGTCAACAGCCTGGTTCTGGCAGGTAGATGGAGGATCCCATAATATGCAGGAAAAAGAATTATTAATAAGCTTTATAATGTGTTATTGTCCTGACCAGCTGTTTGGATTTTCCCATTGTGTGTCCATGTGCAGGTGTTCTTTTACCTCCTTTTTTCCCTCTCCAGCCAAGGAAGCACAGACAGAGACGTGTTTCTCACATATGCAGAAGCTTTGGGGTTAATGTTGGTGTCTAATGCAGGAGTGAGGGACTTAGGGCCATGACAGTATTGCTCTAGGGTTTGCATGAGCACACAGATAGGCCTGGATGAAGGAAAACATCTTCACTACAACAGAGATCCCACTAGCAACCACTTCTGAATGTCAGAGCAGCAGCTAATATTACAATAATTGCTAAAATTACCCTAGCATCTTTTCTGAAGATATAATGGGAGATGAATGTTGGGCAGCAGAGGTGCAATGGACCTGAATCACCTGCAGTGAGTGATTTGCTGAATGGAGCTCTGTGTGTGGTGAGAAGCTGGATATGATCTGTGGTTTTCCAAAGGACTGTTGTGCCCATCAGTGGCCAGCTTAATCTTACTGCTGCAGTGTCCACAGCAGCTCAGTGCTCCATCTACCCAGAAGCCAGGTGATCAGACAGGGTGTTCTGCCCAGGGACTGTGCCCCTGTCAGAATAACTCCAATTGCCCTGGGCATTTTCCAGTAGCACCTGTGTGCAAGAATGCAGGTGCTGAGTTGCATTTCCAGCCTTGCTGAGAGCATCTAGCTGCACACTGGAGTTTGACACTGTAATAATAGATTTCTTTTGTCAGATGAAATTAATCTTGGATTATCTGCTTCACCAATCCAAATACAGGCTCCTACATTAGCATCCACTTTCCTTAGGCTTGAATCTTTCAGGAAATAGATGCAAATTGGAAAACCTACATTAAGTTAACTGAGGTTGTAAATCCCAGCCACATCACACGTGAGCCTGAGAGGTGGGGAATAGCTTTCAAACTATTTCCCACAAATTGAGAGTGAGTGCTGCACTCCCATATATTTTATTAAAGCTGTGGTGAGAAGCAGACTTGCCAATACAGTGCCCCTGTGCTTGAAACAACCACTCCCATTTAGAGAACAAAAAATGCTGTCATCTGCCTCCAGCCAGTGGCATCCAGATTAACTTCTGCCCTCTGAATTAACAGACAAAACTTTGTAAGGTGTCACTTGGAGCTCAATGTATCTGGCACAAGCTTGCTGTGTCAAGAACTCTACAGGGAATCAGAGGAGCACTTTGCTCTGCCTCTCCTTATCCCTGCCCCCGTTGTAAAATATGGCTTTTAGTGGCCTGTAAAATTTGGCTGGTGGGTGAATCCACAGGGAAGAGGTGTGAGTGGATGTGCAGCGAGTGGTGTCAGCACTGTGCTGCAGTGCAGGAATGTCTGAGCTGCTGAAGAGTCATTCACAACTGGAAGCAGGATTGCCAGGGTGAAAACTTTGGGGGCCTGGACCATTTGGATGTGGAATGACCTGGCATGCCTTTCTGGATCATCTGAGATAGTCTGTCCTTTGCTGTGTGTGTGTTTAACCCTCTGCACTGCATCATTGCTGAGTGTCAGACATATCCCAGTTGCCTGAGATTTCATTTCAGGAAATGCTTATGTTTTCTTGGTTAGTTTGGTTGGGTTGTTTTTTTGGTTTTTTTTGTTTTGTTTTGTTTTGTTTTATTTTGTTTTGGTTTTTTTGTTTTGTTTTTGTTTTTTTGTTTTTGTAGTTCAGATTAAATCCTTTCAGCTGAAGCCTTAGAAACTCCAGAACTGTAGTCCAAGTGTGATTTAAAAACATGCTAGGAGTGGAAATGCAATTAAGGTATCTTAACCTCCTTTACTCTGCCCTGCAGCAATGCAAAGGAAAACAATTTGGTTTTAAAGGTTATTGTAATCTGGAGCTTTAAACTCTAACATGCCTTAATCATTACTGAGTGGTTATTGAAGAAGTTTGTCTTCATCACAGTCATAAACAACTGCTAAGTAAAACGTGCCTTCTACATTTTTATTAGACAAGTAGCACAATAATAATGGTCACTGTGGCCATTTTGTGAAAAACTGAGGCAAGTATCAGTTAGCAAATGAAATAATGTGAAGTCTCAGCTGTTGGTGTTAAGTGGAGATAGTCATACCAAGCACAGGTACTTTGTTCCTTGCCTTTTTGGCTTCATCTGAAGAAGGAAAATTGCTATATGGTAAGGTATATTTCAATACAAACAACCTGTTTGAGGAGCTCCCACTCCTGCTCTGGTTGATGCTCCTGGAGACTACTCACACATTTAATATGAAGACTGACTGACATGTTTTTTCTAGCATGAGGGCTGGGTCTGTCTTCTCAAAGCTGCATTTTTCTTATATTTTAAGCACAGACATGAAGGACGAAGGAGAGACTTTTGTCAGGTGTGCAGTAGAGCTGATTTGCTTGGCCCACAAGGGGCTGCACCCTGGGTAGCTGTTTCCAGCTTGTTCTCACCTAATCTGCCACCAATTTGCCAATATGATTTGTAGGTTGTACAGGACCACACAGGAGAAGAATATGCCTATTAAGTTGATTTATCTTAATGATGTGGAGAGCTTGGAGTGCACGGTTTTTCCTTTTTTTGTAAAGATCTTGCAAGATAAAGAAGAACCTACTGTCTTTTTCTGAGGACAAGGTTTTTAATTTTTGGTTTAGTAAAGTAAATTTCTTCATAGGATGTGAAGGCTTTTATCTCTCTGTGCCTTCACTATAATAGATCCTCCTGTGAGCCAGAGGATGAGGATTTCAAAACCTGTCACTGTTGGTCTTGCCTGTTATTTGTGGTGTGAGGAAAGCTGAACTCAATTGCACGCTTGGAAATTTTCCACCTTTGTAGGAAGGAAGGACAGAATCCCACGTGGATCTGTGCTGCTGCAAAGCCTTGTGCTGCTGTCTGGGAGCTGTGGCTGTACACCTGCAGCTTGGCTGTGCTGGGCAGGGGGTTCACTGCACATGGCCCTGCTTAGCAGGTGCACAGTTTTGTTAGTGCCTGATCTGACACTTCATTTGGAAAGCATTTGCTGTCCTCTCCTGACAGTGTTCTATGATCCATATTTTTTTATGGCTGGTATAATCTAAAAATCAAGTATTTTGGCAGTTTTCATAGCTCCATGTAGTACACTATATTCATCTGAGCAACTGCCATTTGTCTTTAATCTGTCCAGATGCAATTATTTTAAGTGTCCACAGGTGAAGCATTAGAAACCATGTGTTCTGTCTGTTTAAAAAAAAGGAAATTCTTTATCTGTCATGGCTGGAGGTGGGAGCTCAGTTCCTGGTCCTCCAGTGGCATGTGATGTGACAAGTACCTCTCTGTGCCTTGGTTCTCTCCTATGTGCAGAAATACTCCAGCATTTCTTCATTTATAACAGGGCCAGAAGTCTACCATGTGTCTAAAGTAACAGGAGAGACTCACATCAGACCTCTGTCATTAGTTTGGGTCCATTGGAGAACAAAAGTTTCTTCAGTATCATCTTCATTTTGAAAGTAAGAGCAGTCTTCTGTAGCAGGCATGGAGTGAGTAGGAACAGTTCATGAAAGTGAGGAAAACAGGAACAAATAAAATGTTTGTTTGTTGTTCAGTGTTTCTGAAATGATTCACGTTGGCAACACAACCTGAAGGGATGAAATTAATAAAGTCCAAACTGCCTGTTCTTACACTTGCCATGCAGGTGCACAGAGGTAGTAATGGCAATGGTGTTACATTGGTATAATTGCATTGTATGTTTGTTTTAAGAGGCTGGCAAAGAGCTCTTGGCTATAAAGGGTTGGGATGTTCAAGGAATGCAAAAGCAAGATTCCTTCTGCCTGAAGACCTAGCTGCATGTTCAGCATCTCTCTAATCCTCTTCTTCTCCCTGGACTGTGTTTCTTGACCTCCTTGGGGGGTTTTGATCCCCCAGCAGAAACCCCAAATCTATTATTGGCCATAACTGCCTGAGGGGGATATGCCACTTAGAAAATCCTGGCACTTCCCTATGGAAACAGGGCAGTGTCTGGAGAGAGACACAGGAACTGGACTCTGGCATGGGTGTCCCCATCAGGAGTCACAACCTCTGCTTGGCTGATAGGGAATTTCTCCTCTCAGAAACTTCTGAGCTAGCAGAAGGTTCTCTCATCTCTTTAGGGGCTATTTGGTGATGCTTAGCAAAATAACTTGTGGTCTCAGCTGTAGACCAGGTAGCTACTGCTGTGTGGGGGTAAATAGCCTACCAGATTTGTCAGTAATTGTCCCCTCAGTCGCTGGCAGTCACCTCTCAGCCAGAGAGCTGAACTGAAGCCATGGAGACAGAACCATCTCCATAGTCTGAGACATTTGTGCCAGCCCAGCCTGGGAGCTCAGCAGCAGCAAGGTGGACAGTAGGGCTTGGGCTGTGTCCTTGGGTGCCAGCAGAGCCCTCAGCCAAACCCCATCAGGCTCTTGGGATATTCCATAAAGGAAGAGGCAGTGGCTTTGCCTGCCTCTGAAGGAGTGAGCAGGACCAGGCAGCTGCTTGACACACCACCACTTGTGCTGGCTGCCTGTGAGGAGAGCAGGGAGCCCTGGGTGTGGGCACTGGGCTGGCTGGGGGAGGCACCCACCCACCCACCTGGAACACACAGGGCCCATTAAGAGTTAATGCCCACAATTAGAAATGAGCGGCAAGAGCTGGAGGGTTCAGAAGGATGGCAGTGGGTGTGAAACACTCTAACATTCCCATTAATTTGAAATGTCTCCGTTCTGGCCAGAAAGAAGTGCCCAGATTTTTTAGTCAATATTAATTTTACACTTGGCACCACAGGAGAGTGTGAACTGCTGAGTTCACAAAGGGCCCATCTAATAAACAGACAATAGAAAATCAGAAAAGGGGAGATTGAGCTCACTTGCCTGGGCAATGAGAGTATAATAACCATGGGGGCTGCAGAGGGCAATGGAAAAATCTGAGCAGTAATGAGGAGTCACAGCAAGTGCCTGTGCCTGGGCTTGCTGGGCACAGGTAGGAGCCAGGAGAGAAGGTGGGATGGTGCAGCATTGTGTGGGGAGAAGGAAGGCTTGGATCAGGAATCAGAGACAGATGAGGAGGAGGAGATCACGTCACAGGTGTGCTATAGGAATGGAGGGTCAGATTAAAAAAGCAAATTGTTCTTCTGCAAATGAATCCCAAGCCAGCTCTCCATCTGATTTCCTTTAGAAGAGGGTTTGACATTTTAGATGGGCTCCCACATGCATGACTGGTGCCTGTCAGCTCCCCTCTGCCCTTCCCTGTTTGATCAGCTCTCCTTTAAATGAACTTTTCCCATCTCCTGGTGGCCTGCAGGATAGCAGACATCAGGCTTTAAAAGCCATCCAGGTTAGCCAAGTGAATACTGCAGAGGTAAGAGATGATCTTGATTCCAAGGAGCCAGATGCTGCTAGCTTTCTAATAAACCCAGAGGAAACTCTCTGGGAACTGGAGATAATTGTAAGGAAAACAGATTGGTTTGTCAAACATGTTTGCCTGTTTTCCTCAACTTTCAAGCAGTCTGCAAAGCCAGTTTCTTTTATTCAATCTTGTTGCCTAGCACAAAACTTTCCAAAACCAGAGCTGCTTTATTTCAAACTAATCCATGGGCACTTAAAGCATACAGAGCTCCCGGTGCTCCGTGCCTTGGCCTCTCCTTTCTTCCTGGGGTAGTAGAGTCCAAAGCTGGATAACAGACTGAGGACTTCATTTCCTGCTGTGGCTGAGCTGATGTTTCAAAATAGATTGATTTTTCTGCAGGATTTTTCTTTTAGTTCCCTTCCCTTTTCTTCTTAATGAACACTTTTCATATCTGTAGAATCTGAATTCTACCTCGATTGAAATGGCACCACTGTTATCAAAATTCAAAGCCTGTATCTCAAACCCCAAGCCACTGAAATCCCTGGCAAACCTAGCACCTGGTTAATGAATACATCTTGAGGAGCCCAGATACTTTATTTTCATTTCTGTCACACAGTTAGTGTTTTTGATCTGCCCATTAGAGAAGCAAGGTGAAAGAGTAAGAACTTGCCTGTCTCTGCATTATCTGCCTGTGACAAGGTGCCAGTGGCTGCTGCATCTGATCAGCTGTAATATTCAGGACTGATTTCTGGATAGAAAGCCACTGATTTTGTTTAAGATCAGAAGAAGGAAAAGAGGCACGACTTCCCAGCAGTTGTGATCCTGTCAGTGAGATTAAAAACAATGAAATGCATGGCATGTGAAGTCCTTGAAAAGAGAGGAAATCAAAGCCCTGGTAAAAAAAAAGCCAGGGAAAACAAAGTGTGGTTAGACAAAGGAATAAGGGATACACGTGAAGTGCATGTGTTGGAGAGATGGGGCAAATAGATTCCTTTGGAAGAATGATGAATTCCCAGAGCCTCTGGTGTGAAAAAGAAAAGGCTTGTGGAGAATTCATAAAATATACCAGGAATGAGGACAGGGATGGGAGATGGGACAGTCCTACAGAGGGATAGAGTAGCTGGGTGCAGGAGCCTCCTGCAGCAGGAGAGGTCCCTTCTCTCAGGGGTGACATGGCACCAGCACTGGAGACCTGCACTTGGGCAAAGGCAGCAGCCTGTGGGCATGTCCTGGGCAGATGGCAAAGTAAATCATTGTGCAGAGACCTGGGCTCAATCTCATTTGAAACTGCAGCTCCTCAAGTCTGTTCCTTTTCAAGCTTGAGCTCTGTTGCTGGAATTGTCTTCATACAACCTGGAGGTTTTACTGGCTTTTCAGTCAAGCTGAAATATGAGTAAATACTCTAACTGCAGCCATCTTTTGGCACCCAAATTTGCAACACTCCTGAGTATAACCAAAGACCAACATCTGTTTTGAGGTGTGAGTTAAAACCTATTGTGCATCCTTCTGCAGGTGTCTTCCACTTGGTCTGTGCCTTTCCCCTGCCTGTTGTGTGCAGCCCAGGAGACTCACCCTGGAACTCTTGGGGTGTGAAGTAAGCGCTTGGACCCCAAGCAGCTGTGTGCTTCTGGGAGGTCAGCAAGGCTGAGGGCGCCATTCATGGCAGAGGAGTGCAGTACAGTGAGACTTTTTATTTTTTAACTTTATTCTATCCCATTTATGAAATGTCTGCTTGAAGGTAACTGGCTATGTTTGTACCATTGGACTGTGCTGCTGTCTGTCTTGATCATGGCTGTACCTGGGGGTGGTGGAGGGGTGGGGAAGACAAAGCTCTGTCTTGATCTGTCTTGGTACACAAGCTGAAGTGTGTACATCTTCATATCTGCATTTTTTCATTGGAGTGACACCTCCTCTTTCAGCCCTTAATGTGAAGACTTAATAAATGCAACCTTTGACTTCTCCCTTCTCTTTCATTGAACATGTTACCTTTGTCCTTGTGTTTTAGCACCTGGCAAAGACCTCACTAGGACCCTGCTGTCTGATGTGATGTGGATCAGGCTGGAAGGGCTGAGGTGAGTGATAATGTGTCTGTTTCTGAGATAACCACCCGCTTACTAACATGCGTCATGTGGCCAAATGGCTGGACACTTAACTTGGAAACACACCCCTTTTGTGAGTGCTGCTGCTCTGTGATGGGGGAGCACGAGGCCTGTTGTGGATCAGAACTGGGTAGGTGCCACGTAGTTCTACTGCTGGGTCTTGAGTGCAGTGATCACTGTACCTCTTACTTGTGTGGTGAGTCCCCCCCTCCCACACAGGGCATGTGCGAGGGTTTTGGGTAGGAGGGTGTGTGGGGGGCTCTCATTAGGCCTCCTTTCATTCTGAGCTCCCCCTGGCTGCTTGCTGAGGGTGTTGCTAGCACCTTCTTGCTCCCCCACTTTGTCACAGAACATAAAATGCTGGCAAAACAGGTTTCTGATTTGGATCCAGAATCCAACCTTTGAGCAGCTGTGAATGCTAACAGATTGCCAGGACTGGAAGGCTTCACCTGAGGTCTGAGGAACTCAAGTATGAAATAGCTGCATTGCCAAAGGCAGTGTGTAACATTGCTTTAAAAAATTTCTTGGCACCTGAAGTACAGAGAGTGGGTAAATATAACATTAATCTTTAAAAAAGGTTTGGGAGAATCCAGGAAACCAAGAGCTTGGAAGCCTGGCATCTGTAGTACATAAACTAGTAAAAGCTGTAATAGACAAAAATATGTTTGACAATGAGATAAACACAATCACTTCGGGAAAAGTCAGTGTGTTTTATATGAAGGCAGGGTGCTTGTCTTGCAAACCTCTTGGAGTTCTTGGAAAAGAATGTTGATAAGAGTGAAAGAGCTGGTACTAGATTTCTGTAAGACTTTAGACGAAGTTCAGAATACCTTACTGGGAATGTGTGCAGACCCTGCAAAGAATAGAAGGTCCTGAGATGTACAAATAATTGGCAAAGAGATTGGAAACAAGGTGGGAGAATGCTGCCAGAGAGTTTCACAGTTTAGTGCTGGGATTTCTAATGTTGAACCTGTACAGGAATGACCTGCAAAGAGGGAGAGTGAGTCTTCAGACTAGCCTGTTAAAATAAAAATTTTCAAGGCAGCAAAGATGATGGTTAACAGTGAAGTATTATTGAAAAATCCTGAGACTGAATGGCTGGCCAGTGAAATGGTGGATGAAATCTCAAGTAAATAAATGTGAAATGAGGTATGCAGAGAAATAGGGATTGTTGTGCATCTAAAATCATGGGCTTGGAGTTGGCAAAGATCTTTGGGTTATGTCATATAACCTTGTGAAAGCATCAGGTCGAGCTTAAGAGAAAGATAAATCAAATACTAGAAGCTAAGAGGAAAAAAAAACTAAACCAGGAAAACACTGTTGCACGGCTCTGGAGAGAGAGGTGGTGTTAGGTTTTAGTCTTGTTTTGGTTGGCTTGTTTGTTTTAGTTAGAAAAAGCCTGCTGTGCTTTTGCCTTCAATACAACACGTGGTTCTGCTTTCTTCATATTCAAGAAGTATACTAGACATGGGAAAATTCCAATAACAGCTTCTTTATAGGATTGAATGAGAAATTGTCCCCAGCTTGGAGGAGACACGTTTGAGAAGTATGGCAAAGGTGGAAGAGCTGTTGACTGCCTTCCCCTGCACAAGAAAAAGGGGTTTCTAAAGAAAGCCTTGGTTTCAACCATCGTGAATGTTCTTACCGCCTCTGTTCTAGGGTGGTTTTTCTCATGTACAGCAGAATCTTCTCTCCTGAGGAATACTGCTTTCCTATCTGAATTTCTTTGCTGAAAAGGGAAGACAAAGTCTCCCTAGGTAAAATCTTGTGTGATAATATATGCATTCATTATGCTGGCCCAGCCTCCAAATAGATGTTTGGCTGTGGAGGGAGTTTCCTCGCCCAGATGAATCACTCACTGGTATTTATGCCATACATGCATGATAATCTTTTTGATCTCTGTAGGCATCTGGGATTCTTCTGCTTGGGTAACTGGCAGCCAGCCTGGCTCATCACAACTGGCAGCTGCAAAGGTGGAGACTGGCTAGAAATAGCTAGAAATGGATAAGGCCCTTTTGGAGACCTCTCTTCCTTTTGCTTTGAAGGTGTTGCATGCTTGATTGCCATGTTTGCACCATTGCTTACAGACTGCCCTGTGTCATCTCTGTCCCCACAGCACAGGGCTTTCCATAAGAGCTGGGTGAGGGGGAAAGTGAGCACAGGGAGTTAGAAGGGACAGGGCTCAATATGGACTTCAGAGCACCTGCATAGTCTTACTGGATGCTGAATATACTGAATTTGCTGTCTGTACATCCCCATCAATCTGTGGCTTAAAGAACCTGGGGAGAGTGTTGGAGTGGACAGTGTTTTATCACTAGCAGGCCAGCTCCCACCTGCATTAGCACATGGCCCCATCCAAAGGTCACTTGGGAGGACTGAGCAGGACTTTCTCCTATCATGTAGGCTTCCTCTCTTTTATGTGCATCATACAGACATGAGCTCTGCACCTTGTCTCTGTGCATGGTGTGTGTCATGTTTAGGTCATAAAGATTAAGTCTTGCATTTGCCCCTGGACTAAAGGAGAAAAATCAGCCCTTATCAGGGAAGCCTGTATAAACAGCTCTTTTCCAACTCATTTCTACTTTTCTGTCACTCCCCCTTACTCAGTCCTGTTTCTCTGGCACAGTCCTGTCAGCACACTATTATTGTCACCTTTAATCAATCCATGTGTGTCTAGCAGAGAGGTGTTTGGTGGATATGTAGCTGCTTGGGAGTCCTTGGGGCTTTTCCTCTAAGGAAGTTATGGAGAGTAAATGGTCTGCCAGAGTTTAAAGTGGTGCTGCTGGAGTTGTGGAAGAGAGAAGTGCTGTGGAAGTACCTAAGATCTCAAAATGGTATTGCCAGAATGTTGAAATACGATTAAAGTGTGCAGAAAAGAAGGTGGAAGGAAAAAAGATCCTGAAACGAGATTTCCCAGCAGTTTTAAAATTAGATTTTCCTAGTGTTTGGTTTCTAACAGCTTGTAATCAACTAATGCTTGTGCTGTCCAAGCAGGTGCTTGACCGTCTCTGCGGGTCCACGTTGTGTGTTTCAGTGACTGGTGGTTTCTGAAAGCCCTGCGTGCTCAGCAATGAGCTCGTGGATATCTTGGTAATAGGGAAAAACCTGCAGGTTTCCCTCTGGGAAATGTGGGGGCAGAGTGCCGCTGTGTGGTGACACGGAGCACGGCGTCCTTGGCACGGGGTGCGGGTTGAAAGACCATCTCTTTGAAGTTGGTAGAAGGATGCCTGATTTCTTCCCAGGGTTTGGGTTGTGCCTGGTAAAGGAGCAGGAGCAACACTCCAGACTCTTATATTTTGGCTGCATATTTCTTCCCCAAGAGCCTTTTGAAAAAGGTAAAGCAAAACGTGTTCTGTTCCAGTTGTGTGTTAATGTCATGCCTTTCCTCAAGGGGCAGGGAACTAAAGAGGTGAGAACAGGACACATCCAGATAATATGCCATGTTCTGAAATTTTGTCCAAACAAGATGTTACAAATTGCCTCAGCTGTAGACAACACAAATTCAGGTACTTGGGGCTGTGCTTTCTTGTACCTGTGCCAGCAATGCCAGGGCTGTACTGTGATCATACCTCTATTACAGTGTGCGTTCTGCACCCACAGTGCTTATACTGAGACTAAAGTTGTCTTAGTTGCTTGTACTGGCATCCTCATGACTTGGTCATTTGGCTTTACTAATAGGTCTCACACCTTAATTCTTGCTTTTCACTGCTTTTTAGCTTTATATATAAAGTCTGTGGATAATTTGCTTTGGGTTCTGCTCCAGGGAAGGGAAGACTTTCTTCTGAAGTTGTTTGTTGTAAAATTGAATGGAAAAGAGAACAACAGTAAGCAGCAGCCACCTTGCCAGGGGCATAGCCTGCAGGCTTTCCCTGTGCTAGAAACCAGGCACTGGCTGTGCAGCTGAGCCATCCATATGCTCAGTGGCTCCTTGCAGACATCATTCCAAAGCGTCCAGGCTTCATGAGCTCTTCAGCCTGATCATAAGAAGTTTGGTGGAATTTAGAACTGGTGTGAACTTCCCCTTTCCACTGCCTCTTGCAGTGTTGTAAGGAGGATTCAGCTGCTGGTGTCTTGAAGCTGCACATGGGATCCATGTTGTTAAATCAGGGAGGGGAGCATGGTATGCACTACATCGCACCTTCAAATACACACGCACCCCCTTTATGTGTGTGCTGCTCTTCCCCTCCCTTGGAGGGCAGCCTAAGGGATAGTCATGGGCCTGAGCTGTCTCCCTCAGAAATACACATCTTCCTCCATATGTACACTAACCCCCAGTCTTTTAGTTTCCCATCTAGTCCTCCTTCATACCCAGCTATCTGCTGGTGGAAGGTTCATTTTGTATTACAAAGGTCCTTCAAGGCCATCCCCAGGCCATCTTTCACAATGTCTCCACATTGCTTTATCGACCAAAGTGTGAGCTCTTTCTAATTCTAGCTGCACCTTTCTTGCCTGCAGCAAAGCTGTTCCCTCTTCACTTCACATTCTCAGTTGTCCCACCTTCCTTGTCTGCACATTGTCAGGAACAGTAACTGTCTGTTGCTATAAAGGTAGAAAAAGGTCACCCTTTTTACCGGCTGACAGTGCTTACGGCATTACTTTGGCAAGATTTATTCTTCCCATTGCAAGAATCAAATTCTATCACCTCTGGTAATTAATTTACAGAATTTGGGGTCTGAAATGGTGAAATATTCTCTAGCTTTCTCAGTATGAATCACGGGCTTTGTAGCTGTAGAACCAGCTGGGTTCTAAAGGTTCAAGTAATACCCAACCAGTTCAGGAGATTTTGCAGGCATGGAGGACAAGTAAAAATTCATTCTGGTCCTCAGGGATCACCTGTTCTGGCCCTTTCATAGATAATTCTGCATAAACATACTTAACCACAACTTAGTTAGGAACTTCATGTCACAGAAAAGAGGAGTTGCCAGACACACTTCATTTCTCAGGGAATTTTTATTACCATCTCTGCCAATCCTAGTGTTTGTGTGACCCATTTGTAGTTTCTCCATGGGAAGAGGCTCCACAAACTCATAACTTACTCCAGTGCTTTGCTGTCCTGTCCATTAAGTCATTAGACTTTCCTCAGTGTTCAACTTAACTTCTGCATTTAAACTAACTCTTTATTCTATCCACATTATTACTTTCCTAGATGCTGCACTACTCTGTGTATTGGAAAGTCATTATCATGTCCTTGGTGCTCTGCTATCTCAAGGTTTAACAGCCCAGTTTCTCAATCTTTCTTCACAGGCCATGTTTTCTAAGCCTCTGATTTTTTGGAGGTCTTCCAGCAAGTCTACAACTTTCTTAAAGTGAGATTTTGTAACCCTGTGTCATCCAGAGAGTTTCAGTGAAAGAATTAAATATAGTATTGTGGGGTACACTTGCATTACAATGATAAAATAGAGCATGGCAAAACTATTTCTTATCTTGTGGAAATCACACCTCAGCCTAATCTCCAGTTAAAATATTCATTAATACAGTCTGAATAATAAGTACATATAGAACAATTACTATGAATCCAGCTTTCCTTACACTTAGGAGATACAGGTTTGTGCACATGAGAGGTTCTGACAAGATCAGAGTAGCAGTGAATGGAGCTTTTTATACACACCTGTCTCTAACAGAAAGGGATTATAGACAAATGAATCTACAGCTGGTGTTAGCCTACATATCTCACACTGTGCCACAGTGACCGGTCTGGTTTCTGGGAGACTGAAGATAAGGAATAGGAATACAGGCAGAGACTGGCACTGCATTGTGGTAAAATCTGGATGCTTCCTAAAGGAAACTAGTGAGTGTCTTGCAGGCATAACCTAGCCCTTGTGCATATCAAGTCTTGCTGCAAATACCTGAAACTCTCTGGGAACATGGATGTCTTGGCAGGTCACTCAAATTGTGCTGATTTGACCCCATGCCATCTAAGGAATCCTTGTACTCTAGATTTGGATGATGCTGCTTTTCTGCTGGCTGGTCTAGGTCATGCTTGTTCTCCTTCATGGGACCTCCAAAAGGGACATTTCATCAGATGGTGCAATTGAGACCAGGCTTCAGCCCTTGGCCAGGAGCTGCTCATCTCCTTGGAGGAGAACTACTCTTCTCCACGGTGCTCTGGGACAGGAACAGGGTTGCACAGAGCAATGAAGAACTGGCCAAAGAGTGAAAAAACCAGCAGTATTTACTGGATGGAAGGGACAGGTTGTGAAATGAAAAAAATAATTTCACGTTCTCAAAGGACTCCTGTGATCTGTGGCTGTTAAACTACAGCTTTAACAGGGCTCAAGGCTGCTGCTGAAGTGGGCACACTATGGTACCTAATATTTGGAGATGAGGAGAGTGGTACAACAACGTTTGGGGTTTGAAGGATCTCTGTGCTTAATTTTGCTGAAAAATAGTTTGAGTGGACTTGATAACTGAGCAGGGGAAGCTGGGTGCTTTTCTAAGGAAAGTATGATAGGAACCAGCACCTGCAGTGTGAAAGCAGAAACCAAACTGTAAATTAGGCACCCTGTTTAGAGGGATTAGCCACTGAAATGCCTGTCCAAGGGTATGGGGCATTCTCCTTGAGACCTCATTCTTTGCAACTCCCTGAAAGGAGGTGGTAGCCAGCTCAGGGTCAGTCTCTTCTCCCAGATAACCAGTGGTAGGATAAGAGGAAATGGCCTCAAGCTGTGCCAGGGGAGATTGGGGTTGGGCATCAGCAAGAATTTCTTCACAGAAAGGGGTTGTCAGGCATTGGAAGGGGCTGCCCAAGGAGGTGTGGAGTCACCGTGCCTGGAGCTGTTCAGGAAACAACAGGACGTGGCACTTGGTGCCATGGTTCAGTTGACATGGAGGTATTTGTTCAAATGTTGGATTTCATGATCTTGGAGGTATTTTCAAATCTTAATGATTCTGTGATTGTCTTCAGAAACACATTTTCTGGGACTGATGGTTTTGTCAAGTGTGAGATTTTTGGGCTCAGTCCAAGAATAATGATGAATTGTCAGTCATTTACATACAGAATGATCACATAATTTCTCTTAGCCTTAAATACTTAAGAAATTATGAAGTGTGGATATTAAATTAAAGACACTAGTTTCCAATATGTGCCCAATAAAGATTAAATAGGACTCCATGTTCCAATTTTGTATCTGACATTTCCTAACTGGAAGTTTAGTTTCTAGAATATTAATAATGTTCCTTAGTACTTAGGGACTGTCAGCCATCTCTGGTTTAGTGTTGTAGAATCAAGTTTAATACTGACTTGCTGGAGGTATTTGTATGAAATGCAGATTTCTTTCTTTTTGTACCAAGGGTAACAATTCAAGTTCTGACTCAGTCATGATTACACTATGTTCATACAGCATGCTTGCAGCTTTTTCTCTAGTGATATTTAAAAACAACTTTTTAAAAGTCATTAAAAAATGAAAGAAGTTTGCATATTTTCATATGGAACAGTAGTGCATATGCAGGAGGATATTTGATAAATATTATATGTATATATATGCATTTAAATTAACAGATAATAATTTTCAGGTACTTGATTTCATACACTATTTAATGATTTTTGGATTAGACATTGTTGCAGGAGTGATCAAAGGGCTCTCTTAGCCTTTCATGTTGATTTTGCTTTGTTAGTGGTTTGGAGCTCCAAACAAAATCTTGAGCCACTTTGCCTAAGACATTAAATTACATGGTAGGAAATTAATCTCTTCCCAAAGGAAATATTGTCTAAATAAACCAGATGTTACCTGATTTGTTATCCCCCCTTTACGTGTGGAAAATGGAGTACAGAGCAAAGGTGCCATTCCTGAGGTCACAGGGAGAGCACGTGGCAGCCCCAGGGACTGGACACGTTTCCAGAGCCCCTGTCAACAGCTTTAACCAGAAGATCATTCCCTGTTTATAAGGTCAAGATCAGTATTGTTCCAGACTGCAGCAGGTTATTTAGGTGCCATATTTAGATTTAGAGAAGTTAGTGAGGAGCTCAAGTGATGCAAACCTTTTGTATGGATGACTCTGAGGAAAAAAATTTGTCTTCAGTTTACTCGGTGGTACTGTCACTGTAAGCAATTTACTACTTGACATAAAGAAAAGCCTCAGATTTTGTCTCTAAGATACTGCAGTGGGTTTTGTGCAGGTACAGATTGAGGTATTTTAAGTCTATAGTTTTGCTAATAGTGGTGTGCCAAAAAACCCCAGTATAGGTGTCTTGAATATGTCAAGGCAGTCATGAAAAGTCTGCATTTTCCTTGGCAAAATACTTTTGGGGACTTTGTGAGATCTAATGGCTGTTCACAGAACTAATACAAAATGCCTAACTTAGAGCTATGCAACATCTCCTTTCTAAATATGTTTATGCTTAACTGAGCTCAGCTTCCCATTTTTATTTGTGGCTTAAAGTAAATGCCCTGAGCACATTTTGCACTCAGATTAATAACCACTTTATCATCACAAGCCTTCCTGGGGCTGCCCATTTGGGGTTTTTGTTTTGTTGTGGTTTTGTTTCTTTCATAAAATAGGGTCAGCATGGCTCTCTCTAGCATTTGTAAAGAGGGAAGTAGATGAATGATCTGTCCCCTTTATTCAGATCATTCATTTCACTTTTGGAAACTGGCCTTATTTTCAGTTATCGGGCCAATACGTGGAAGCTGGCTGGTGTAAGTGGTCTGGTTGGGGATTTTTCTTGGTGCTGGTGGTTGTGTTCAGTGTGTGATCCCGGGCGTGTCGAGGGGAGCTGGGTTTCGCCGTCAGTCGCTGCTCAGGGCTGCCATCTCCGGAGATCTCCGGCAGCGCTGGTTCCATATCACAGACTGGGAGCGCGACCCACAGCGCTGGGCTCGTGTGAGGCTCCTGAGATGAGTGTGTGCAGAGACCTGGGTTAGCTGCCTCTCACCACTGCAGGGGGCTCCCAGCTGCTGGATACCTCTCTTTCTCTCCTGCCTTCACTGCTAGCTCTGCTGGGGCTGAGTCAAGCGGTGCTGCCCGACTTCTCAACAGGTAAATCTTGTTCCTTTCTTACGGCGTCATCTGATACGCGTACGCAGAGCCCATCTGCAAGATGCTGGGGTTTATTAAGGTGTGGGGATTAGTGAATTGCAGGTTGGTAATTGGGAAAAACTACTTTCAAGCAGTCTGAGGTATGGAACTTGCTGCCTCGTATGTCCCCATACCAGGTGCCGCAATGCCAGTCCTTGGCAGGAAGTGCAGAGGGTCATTTCCTGGCTTTGCACAAGTGGACAGTGTTTTGCAGATGTCAGTAGTTGAGCTGTACAAGATACTCTGTAGAGGAAAAAGGCTCGATGCTATCTCAAATCAAATAACTGTGATTTTTAAATTCTTAGTAGACACAGATTTCTGCTTTTCCTGTTATTTTCCTGTAAATACTGTTGGGTTTTTCTCCACCGATTTAACTCTGCAGTGCTTGGGGTGCTTGCTTTTTTGATGAAAGTGTCTGGACAGAGACTTTAAGATAAGAAAGAGTTCTTTAGCTAACATTTGGGTCTGTGGACAAATTCCTTGAGGGAGAATTCTACCAGGCTCGTAATGTGTAGTGCTAGGGAGTCTACAATCCACACAGGATTGCTGATCTGGCTTGATCATTTTGGGAGAAGTGCGGGAAGTGTCCCGAGTATGAATGACAGGTGTTTCAGACCCCAGGCCTCAAGACTTGGGATCCTGGGTCTGGTACAAGGTTTCCTTGGATAGAGACAGTGTCCCCTGCCTGCTGGGGTTTGGGAGTGGAGGGAAGTGCTGTGTGCCTCTGGGGAACCCAGCTCCCACTCAAATGCTCTGTGCTGGGTTCCCAGGGCAGGGAACTCCACCTGACAGCTTTGGGCCAAACTGGTCCCATGAGCCTTCAGCTTCCTGGGGAAGGAGGGTGAGGGTGTGTTCTGCTGCTCAGCAGGATGTGGCTAATCCTGAGCTGTGTTTCTTCAGTTGCCACCGCCTCTCCTTTGTGCTCCTGAGCTCGACATGGGGGAGGGTGCTCGTGCATTCCTCTAATGATGCCTTGCTCTGTTCTCTGCTGCTGGGGGTTCTTAGTGTCACTCTGAAAAAAAGGAATTACTTATTCTTCAATCCCTCCACCCCAGTTTGAGGGAAGTATTAATACTTCAGTGCTATTCCATAATCTTATAGAGAGAAAATGTGAAGCATAGAAAGATTACATGACTTGCCAAGTTCAGAGTCAGAAAGAGATTACAGATCTCTCTTCCTTTCTGCTCTTGGTATCTCCACAGTGCTTTTCCATGGCTCCCTGGGATGGTTAACTGCCTCCTTGGTTTGCCTGTTCTGACCATAGGAAGCCTGGAGCTTTGATAGGGTTTAGAAGCTGATGATGCTGAGATAGGATTGAGGTTGAACCCTTCCCTGTGGAATTCTGTGGTAACTTCAGGGAAAGTCCTGTGTGTGTGGACTGAACAGGACCTCAGCACAGCCAGGACTGTATGTGTGACTTGACTCATTGCACAGGCAAGAGCAAAGCCTCCCTTTCCTGAGGAAGAGCTGGGAATACTTTAGGCTAACTGCTGCAGAACCATGGTGGTATTTCTATGACTAGTTGGGGTATGGATTAAGGTGTACATGGTACCTCTCAGAGCAATAACTGGCTTAGTATCTGGACAAAGAGAAGCCGGCAGATAGTGCATCAAGCAATGCTCATTCAAGAGAGCTCTTGCAGTGCCTTGATGTTGTGCTGATGCTGGGCATTGAGGACTTGGGAAAGAGGAAACAGAGCCTGTTCATGTTCACATCATTGCTTGAAACTCAGTAATTGTCAGCCCTTTTCCCATGTAGCTGTGAGTGTCTCTAAATGTTTTAAAAAAAAAAAAAGCTCCTAGACCCGGTTTTCTGGTAGATAGGTCATTATTCCATAAGCTCCTGTCCCAGCCTTGCCTCCTTTGCTGGCTGTGTCAGAGCAGCCCCAGGCAGGATGGCCTTTGGCCTCGCTCAGACTCTTTGCCCTGAGCCCCATCCCCAGGGCAGCTCAGGAGTTAGGGAGCTGCACACCAGTTTGTGGATGGAGAGCTGAGACACACAAGGGCACTTTGATTAGGGTGATGCAGAGGAGTCTATAACAAAGTGTGAAATGTAGCTCTATTGAGCTACAGAAACTCTCATTCAGCCCTTGAGCAAGTCTCTAGAGCTAATGTGACGCACAGAAGCCTTTACGGTTCCTGTATTTTTTGTCCTCTGTAAATTCAAATAGTTTGTGTTCTGACCTGGGTATTTTATCAGTCAGGATATGCTGGAGGTGGTGGAATAGCTTGCTGGTTGAATCATTTTGGAAATCGATGCTATTAACATTACACAAGAACTGAATCTTCCCCACTGAACTGTTGCTCAGCCCCTGCTTCTCAGAGTCATGTGAAGTTAAGTTAGGCTGTCCTCACTGCAAATACTTTTGAGAATAAGCATTTTTATCATACTTAGAGTGTTGAGATCAGGTTGGAAAGGGTACAGATGAGAACCAAAATGATCAGGAGATACAATCAAATCCAAGAAACAAACATGCTGGTTTATTCAGCCAGGCAAGGTGAGGGAGATGTGTAATCCGGTAGAGTTTAAAAAGGGAGGAGAGAGAAATGTTGCTGCTGAAGGACTTGGTGATGCAAGAACAGGTGACAATAAATTGCTCATTAAAACAAACCAAACTAACTGGCAAGGAACTAGGAGACTTTTAAGTATGAGATCAAAGAAGCTTTAGACTTAGCCACTCAAAGTAGTTCAGGGAAATCACCTAGAGAGGTTAGTTATGATTTTGAGAAATGATTGATGAGGTGGTGGCAGTTACCTTCTGTTGCCACAAACCTGATTTAGTAGCTCGTAAGTTCCTCTTTTTACAGAAAGATCTGGCAGAAAAGGCACATTTGCTAGAGTGTAACTGCCACTGTACTTTCCCAAGGGAGCTGTTCCAATGCATGGCTATCCTGCTTTTCTGGTAGAACTGTCCATAGGGAGCTGCAATGAGCTGTGTTATATCTTGATCTACTGCGAGATCTGAAAAGATGTGAGCGTTTGATTTCTCGGAAGGTGAAAGTAATTTCTTGTAATACGAGCGCAGATTGTTATTGCTGCAGTTACTGGAATGAGAGTTTTCTCCCTGCCTGGCTCTTCTTTAGATGTCTTGACTAGCAAAGTCTTTTATCCTCCTCTGCTTGATGCAGGGCTTGGGCCAGATTTTTCCCTCTGTCTTTTACCAGAGGGAATAAAGAGTGACCACATTGATGGAGCCAGTGAAGTTCCCCTGGGTTTGCTGTCACACATGACAGCAGCACAGTGGTGCTGGGCTGCTAAGTGGGAGTTGTGCTTGGGAGATACTTTTCCATGTTGTTATAGAGACAGTGATGGAGTTAAGGCTGTAATGCAGGGTCTCTTATAATCACACTCTAATTATGCTTTGTAAAAGGCTTTGCAAGCTTTTATTTTGTAAGCGAGCACTGCAGCCAGAGGAACATTTCTGGCAGTGAATCACACATGTGGTTTGGGAGGTTCAGTGCAATGTCCCAAGCATCCCTCTGTCATACTGTGTCTGTCCCAAGGACACAGCCCAAAATGTAACCTCACTGAGGAAGCAAACAAGGAGGGGTTCTGCCCTTTAATTTACCTGCCCAAGTCAGCAGCCTCCTCCCCAGGGCTTCCTCTGTAGACTGTGGAAAGGGAAAAGTCCCTCAAGAACACTGTTCAATACTCTGTGTTAGGCTGCAACTGCATTGCCCCCAGGAGGAGCTTTGCTTCCCTGAGAATTTGTGATGTGAGTAAAACTGGCTTTGTACAACTTAGGACTTAAATCAGGTATAAAGTACTATGACTGTGAGGATTCCCTGCCCTCTGCCAGGTGCCTGGGAATGCATTTGGGACATGAGGCTTTCTTTCAGGTGATGTCTCTAACACAGAGGTCTCAATTCTGCCAAAATCATGCATTCACATCCCTGTGCCATTTGTAAAGTTCTGTATATGGCTGACATAAAGGTGATCTAAGGCCCACAAACATTTGGATAGGTTTTTCAGATCTTGTGCCCTTGTGGACACAGTGTAGGCTTTAGCCCTGCTGGCTTCCATCCCAGCAGGGAATGCAGTGACCCTGGAAGGTATACTTGGCTTTTGCTGTACAGTGTGACTCAGAATTGGTTTGGGGGTTTATATGTATACATGGAAAGTTGTTGAGAAATAAGTAAAATTGCAGTGGGTGCTTTTCCTTTGTCTGTGTCTTGCTTGAGTCATGTAAAGGTGACAAAAGCCCTAAGGGCTGATGCTTGTATAGTTTTGCTTGTGTGTTTTTCTTTTCACACCAGACTTGGAGAAGGATGTGCCTTTGGTGGGTGATGGGAAGGTAGAAGAGAGATGTACAAAGCAATGGCTATCTCCTGGCAGTCTCTGGCATTTGTCTTCTGCAGTCCTGCCTGTAGAAAGCTGGCCAGATACGTTAAAGGAATTGTAGAGTATATTAGTTGAGCAAGGTTTAGCAAAAAGTCATTGTGCAATAACTGGCTTTCTTTGCATCTGGGGTAAAATGAATTCTGTGCACTGTAGTTGCTTGAATAATGACATGCAAAATTTGGATTCCATGCAGGTGTCAGTTACAGTGAACTCTTGAGGGAGGTTGTGTCAGTAAGAGCAATGGCTTCAGTGTCTGTCACAACTGTGCACATTGTGTTAGGAAATGGAGTGAAGGTTGGAAGTTCCCTTGCTGCATCTGTCAGTGACACTGTCAGCTTCTGCATGTCCAGCCTGTGGTGACCAAGCAGGACATGCAAGCTGAGACTGAAAAATAGAATGAAAATGTTGAACTTCACCCTCCTATCAGCACAGCCTCCTCCAGATAAGCAGCTGTAATCTCTGCTCAGGGATCTGGCCTGGACAGCACTTTCACACTTGTCCATTCCTATGGCCATATCTGTTCCCTTTCCACTGGCAGTTGAGGGAAGGCTCAGGCTCTGGAGGCTTCAAACCACCTTTGCAGCACACTGGGCTCATCCAGGAGCAGCTGCGTGTGACATGAGCTGGGCCTGGCTTAGACTTGCCTTAGGGAAGAGGCACTAAGACTTCTCTCCTCCTAGGGCAGTCCAGAGCCTCAGTGAGCCCCTCCTGCCTCAGCCAACTCCAGATGCTGGCACCAGCCTGTTTGAGCACCAGTTCTGACCAGAAAATGCAGGCTCAAGGAACTGTACCTGGCCAGAGGGCAGAATATTTGTTGTCATCCTTAATAAGGTCCTCTCTTCTTTGGAACTTGAACATCTGATCAGACTACAAAACTGTGTCTGTAAAAGCACAGCTCTTCTCTGAAAGAGACTGCAAGTGTTTCATGCTTATCTCTCAGGGACTTGGTGGCAACTGTGCGTGGCTTGCCAGTAGAAAGAAACTTTTTTTTCCCCCCTAACTGCCTCTCCTCCAGATGCAGCCTGAACTCAGAGACCTGAGCTGTAGTCTTTTCATCATCCTCTGATCAGAGGGTTTGATAGAAAAGCTGAGTGCAGCAGCACCTGTGAGCTGGGGCCCAACAGCGTGCACAAAGGGACATGCAGGGAGTTCTCTTGGTAGGGCTGCTCATGCATGAGTTGGAACTGAGCCCAGCTGCTGCCCTCCAGCATTATTTTGAGCAAAAAGTCACACTCTTCTACATGGTGCAGCTGTGCCCTTACTGCTGCCTTTATTGCCTCAGGTAGAGCCTGCTGGAGGGATCTGGGGACTCAGCAGTGCTCAAGGCCAGTGGGGCAAAGAGCTCTTTATGCTTGCTATTGTTATCTTTCATTTAGCAGGTGGAAAAGAAGTAAAACAGGTAAAGTGAAGAGTTGCAAAAAAAAAAAAAATAAAATTCTCAGGCGATGGTCTAGCAGGGAAGGTAGAAATGCATGATTCATCTAGATACTCCTGCTTTCCTAAGCAGTAAATGGTGCTGCTTTCCTAACTGCACTATTCTCAGCTGTGTATTTTGTGGTAGCAACTACTGACAAAGGAGGATTCAGCCAGCACTGCTGGCCTCTGTCCACCTGAGCTCAGCCTCCTCATCCCCTCCCATCCTCCTGAGCCCTCCCTTGTGTGCAAGAAGGAAAGGAAGGCCAAGGTTTGGAGGTGCTGTAAGTGGACTCAGATCCTTGGCTAGGTTTTTGATTCCACACACAAGCAAAACTTCAGTGACCCCCACCTTTCCCAATGTGCCTGGGATTCAGGTTTCTGCTGAGGTTCTGGTCAAGGTCTCCCTTCCTCTTCCTTCTTTGGGATGTGAGGGTGTCCAGGCTTGCAGTCAGACCTCCACCTTCTCTGGCAGACAAGTCAGAGAAGGAACCTCAAGCAGAAGCAGGGAAAGGTCACTGGTTTCCTATGTACTCTCAACAGCTCGTGATCTTGGTTATTCCTTAGAGCAAACAATTTGGATCAGGGCTTATTCCAACCACAGCAGGCACTAAGCAGAGCCTGGGGCCAGGGAGGAGGTTGACAAGCCTGCTGATTCAAACTTCCAGCAGACAAACCAGTGCTCAAGATCCTACCAAAACCCAGGTCTAGGGGCTTGTGTTGTCCTGTAGAAAACAGTGAGCCTCATGTAGGACCAAGAGCTGAGTGCAGTGAATGGGGTCAGGCCATCTCTGCAGACAGTGCCTGTTCAATCAGTGACTAAGAACAAACTCTTGAGGGGCAGCTCCAGAGCCAGACTTCTTAGAGTTTGTACCCTGGGACTTGCTCTCTCAAGCATCCTCATGTAAGGCTCTGTTAGCTGTAGATTTTGGTCTCAGCTTTGGTATTTGACAGTATAGGGGCTCCAAAGGAAGCTTTGCCCTTGACTGGTGCATTTATAACTCGCCACCACCACTTTATCTCCCACCTCCTACCTTTTTGGAGGAAGCCTCCAAAGAGTGGAGTTTAGAGAGCTGCAGACATTGTCGTTTTTGATTCAGATTAAACAGGGAAAGGTAGATGCAGGTACCAGCATAGTCCATGCCTGGAGCAATTTGGTTCCTTTGGACAAAAGCCTCAGAAAGCTGAGGAATAGGCCAGGTAAAAGAGTGTGCTCTATATATATTCTAGAACCAGTTATGCTCCCAAATATCTGCTGGGTCCTGAACTCTTGCAGTTGGTGAAAACTATAGAAAGCTGCCATGCCTGATTCTTTCTCATTTCAGCCTTGCAGGTAGAGGAGAATCCATAACAAGATAAAGCAAGAAAGAGGAGACAAGTTTTCTTTCCCAGTCCAGGAAAAAGAACCCATTGGATTATAATCTGCTAACAGTGGAGAGTGCCAACATGAGCAACGAGGAGGCAGAGAATCCCATCTCATCCACACTGACCCAGGGCCTGAAGAGAAAGAGGGGGAGACCAAAGAAGCAGCCACAGGTGAGAGAACATCATCCCAAGAGGATGCCATGGCAGTAGCCCGATGGGATCTGCAGGCAGCCCTGGGAATCTCCTTGCTAACAAGGACAAGGGGAGGAGAGCTGTTTTGGGGTAGATGCTGGGGCTATCCAGGACAGCAGCAGGATCTGCACCCTGGGAAATCTCAGCTCCTGGCCTCAGAGGCACCTCTGATGTGACAGGCAGTGACAGTTCAGCCAGGACATGTGTGAGAGGGGCTGGCCAGGTCTCTCTTCTAGCCTGGAGACTTTCATATGTCATCGCCCTCAATTTCTGCACCAGTAATTGGATAGAACAGGCAAGGCCCCTTGGCCAGAGTTCTTGGAACTTACTCATTTCCCCAGCCCAAAAGACAAAAAGAGGTAGGAGTATTGCTGATCATCTTCTAATGCACTTCCCAGCTGGAAAAGCAGAGACAATCAGCTATTTAGGGGTCTGGGTGCTCTTAGTGGGGTAAGGCAGTCCAAGACCAACCAGAATGAGAGAACATAAACAGGATGGTCCCTGAAACAATTTAAATGGTTTTCTCCTTTTATCCCAGGAGGATGGTGGAAACACAGCTATTATCCCACAGGATGCTATGGAACCACAGCCAGTGAAGAAACCACGAGGAAGGCCAAAAGGAAGCAAGAAAATGACTGTTCTAACTGGAGGAACGGTGAGAGGAAATGGCTTATACTCATTTACAGAGGAGAGAAGCACTGCCAGAGAAACCAGCAGGGACGTTTCTCTTAGCTTAAAAATAGTAAAAGTTGCCCCTAATTCAGCTCAGCTTTAATTACCACCGTTGGACAAATCAGTTATTGTGGTTTTAGTCCTTACTCACCTCCCAGCCTTCTTGTGTTGCCACTGCCTGTTCAGCAGTTTCCTCCCAGTGTCTCTGCTCCACCGCTGCCAAATAATCACAACCAGTGCAGTCAGGCAGGTGTTTCCTCCTCAACTGTCTTCTATCCCCAGCTTTTGCTTTTTCTGCTACTTGTGAGACAAAACTTTTTATACAAAGGTCACTTTGGCCATGTTCAGTGGTTTAGTCACAGTGCCCAGCAAATCTGAGAGCTGACAGTATTTCCCCTTTGTTTTCAATAAAGGCAGGACCTTCTGCTGAGAAGAGGCGAAGAGGGAGGCCCCGCAAGTGGGTGAGTACAGTGTTCAGTCCTTTCCCTCTTCTCCAGTCACATATCCTGGGGAACTTGCAGCTGTGTTTGCCCTTCTCAGACTCTGCCACAACATTCTTTGAGCTTTGGTAGCCTGGAAATAATTAGGGAAGCTCTGTCTGCCTTCCTGATGGCCTCCAAGGTTCAGCTACTGGAGAATTCTGAGAGCCCAGGGGAGATGCTGTACTTAATTCAAGATGTACCAGACTTCCACAGTATAGCACTTTCTCAGGCTTGGAATGTCAGACCAGAGATTCCATCCTTTCTTAGAGAGGGGTTTTCTTCCCAGGAGACTTGAAAGACTGAAGTGATTGCCTAGCATGTCAGTGTGCCTCAAAAGAAGAAACTTAAAATTAAGCTAAAAGAGAAATTTCATGAATGGAGAAACTTTGAGTCCTGTCAGCAGGAGACTCTTTCATGCAACAAACGAAGGATTAGTAAGAATTAGTAGCTAAGAAGAAAACATTTCAGGTGCAAAAACAAGACAAAAGCTTTTAATCGATAAGGATATTCAGTCCTGTGAACTACTAATGGTATGTTACCTGTCATTAGGAGTGATTAAAAACCTCCACCACAGCCACAAACCATTATTTAGTGTGCATCACAAAAATTGCTAGTTCCAAACCCAAGCTGTGCACTTGCTGCAGGAATCCATACGTTTGTTGTACAGCTGTGGTGGCACAGGAGTGCTCAGGAGGGAAAGGAACACTTCTGGCTCAGCAGAACCAGAGGGACAGAGCAGCCTGAGAGGGCCATGCAGAAGGCTTGGAGGGAAATGTTCACCAGCCAGGAAGTGCCAGGGTATGGGAGAGAACAGAAGTAATTTCTGATGTGACAGTGACCTTGCATGCAGATATTTCCTGGATAGTGGGAAGCTGTTTACAAACCCTGTGCAGAAGGTCCCAGACAAGAGGGAACTGTTGCATAAATCTATATGTTCCTTCTCTGCAGTGCAGGTGAGAAGGTAACAGTCTAGTTCAGCACGCTGCACTTGCTCAAAGCCCATTGCTTTCCCTAAGCCCATTTATCTTATGTCATTTAAATACACTGATTGGGGAAGCCTCTGTTATCAGTGCTTAAAGCAACCAGCTATGCAAACTGGCATCCTCAAGCTCTGTGGAAAATCATCAGAGGCAGAAGTGGCTGTGTCTTACAGAACAAAACCTTACCCAGTGAGTTCTGCTGGTGTCATTTGTGGACTGACAAATCTCAAAAGACAAGCAGGAGTTTTTAACATTTCAAAATGTGTCATTTTAACTTTGGTTAGTGAAGGATTCTGATGTTTCAGTTCAGAATTTAACAGCTGAAGAATTTTTGGGGTGCAAAACCAAAGCAGAAGAAAAAGAACAAGAATTTTGGTTTTAACTGTCAATAGACAAAATGTTGAGGTGGTCAAAGCAGGGAAGATCCTGAAATATAGAAAATATTCTTGATAAAAAATGATCTCCACAACTGCATAATGGACAGATTTTTTTCAGAGTGTTGGGCTGTGTCTCACAAGGCTGATATTGGGATTGTTTACTGTGGATTCTGACAAGTATTCTGGGACTTGTGAATATGTGTGGACACTGCATGCCCTGGTGTGTATTCTTGCCTATGGTTGGATGTAGGAGTTGTTGGCAAATGGATGTGCTGTCAGGGCTGCACAGTCTTGTTTAAATAATAATCCACCTACTTTGCATGTTTGCAATTTTGTCTTTCCATACCTGATTTTGCATTTGGGGGGGGGTTTGTTTATTTTTTGTGTTTTTTCTTTGTAGCCTCAAGCAGTGGTCCAAGAAGGAGAGTCTCAGGAAGGAAATCCTCTGGAAAGCAGTGACTTGAATTTGAACTCAGCACCAGCCACACAAGGTTTGAAATTAGATAATCATAATTACATGAGGCTAAACAGTAGAGCCACGCTCTGGCAAACCATGCACTTACCCACAAAGCTCTGGCTCTAGTCTTCCTGGTAAATCCTATAAACAGAGGAGCATTTGGAAGGCTTCCAGGCACATTCCTTCCATCTAATTCAGTTGTGACTAATTCAGCAGAAGTGGAGGTAGAAAAAAAGGAACGGAAGAAAATTTGTCTGTCTTTCCAAGAAGTCACATATCTGAGGTTCTGATCACTGCTACAGCCACAGCTCAGCGAAATTGTCTGGCTGGTGTGTAAAAAGTGAAAATAGTCTATTGTTAATGTCTTGCTTTACTTGAGAAACTTTGTGAATAGAAGATCCCTTGGTATTTGGAACATTTTAGTACTCTGGATTAACTCCAGAATGTTTCCTGTATGGTCTTCCTCTGTCCTTCCTGGCTTGTACTGTAAGGCAGAGCTCTCTGGCAGTGGCTGGCACTGGCAGAGGTGCCTCAGCAGCACAGACAATGATGGCACTGGCCAGTTTCTGTGGAAGGCTCCAGTTTATCTAAGGTTCTCTGAGATGAGATGCCAGATAACTGTTATTGCTGCTGAATGTACAGATGCACCACCCAGAGCCCCAACCTTACCTGAACCCTGCAAAAATACAAAATATGACTCTATACCACTCAGGACTGTTTCTGAGGTAGATTCCAGGAAAACTTGTGTGCATCTGTGTCCTACCTTCAGAGAGCCTTGCAGGAAGCTCTTCATGAAATGTTTTCCCTGGGGGGAGAAGGGGCCAGGAGCCCAGGGGAGGCAGATGTTGCCTGGTTTGCCATGTGGCAGCACAGCTGCTCCCTCCTGCCTTTGGTATGCAGCCCAGCCCGGGTTCTTAGAAAGTCCCTGGAAATGCCACATGATGAAATGCCAGAGGAGTTAACCTCAGTTGCTCAGTTCAGTTTCCTCTGGGGCTCCTGCTCCCGTATCGCTTCCTGCCACGGAGCTGAGCACTGACATCAGCGGAGCCGCAGGCTCGGGGGATGAGCTCCCCTCCGGCCCGGCCCGGCCGCCTCCGGGACAGTGAAACATCGCCCCAAACCGCAGCCAGCGCGGGCCTTTCCTCCTCCTTTCGGTGGGAGCGGGGCCCGCGGCAGTGCCGGAGAATCCGTTTCCCTGCTGCGGCAGGGAAGCAGCGGCAGCTGGGACAGGAGCAGCGGATGCTGCGGTCGCTGGAGGGGCCGTGCAGAGATGATAGTGCAGCCCCAGCCGACAGGGGACTTCTGCTCTTGGGGAATGTCTGCACTTCTGTGAGAACAAAAACGGCCAGGAAATCACTGGGGATAAGCATGTATAGTATGAAACCAGGCAATCCTCTGGAAAAGGTCTTAAGTTGTTATTTGCTCAGGAGCTTGAGATGGAGTGGTAATCCTGGCTTAAAACTTCTGACTGGAAAGGAGAATGCTGTTCTGGCTTACTGGAAACTGTAGATCCTGGGGCTTGTGTGCAAGCACAGTGCAGCTGTAGCAGCAGCTTATGTACAGGTAGCTTCTGGATTAACCCATTCTGTGGGTCTGGATTAACCCATTCTGTGGGGTATTGTATGCCTGCAACTTTTTGTGCTACTCATGCAGGAGGCTACTGCTCTGAGACTTGTTAGTGGGAGTCTGTGATCTCATAATGATCTGCTATAGACACAGGCAGAGCTTTGGCCATTGAGGGCTTTGGTGGTTTTTTCCCCCCTTCCAGGTGAGGATTTTTGAGGTGCTGCACCAGGGAGGGGATGGGAGGGTACAAGTGCTTGCCCATCCTGCAGGTTGTACACTGCACAAAACTCCATGTGGGAAAGACATCTGCCCTGGGCTTCATGTCGGCATAATTCATCTGAATTGCTGAAATAAACACTGACTCTGTCTCTCAGTCTGTTATGGAGAAAATCAAGATATGCAGCAAGAGCTGCATTAGAAATATGCAAGATTTGCAAGCCTCCAGTGGGGCAGAGAGCTGCTTTAAAGCCAGCTGGTTTTTATTCCCATGGCCTTTTCCCTGGGATGTAGCTCTGCTTTTCCCAAGGCACTGGTTATGGGGGACTCCAGCTTATCTAAGAGCAGGCAGGAGTCTGTTCATGGATCAAGCTCAGTTGTGTTGCTACCTGTAGATACTGCCAAACCCAACTCCAGCATTAACATTTCTGTTTTTCTGGGTCAAGAAGCATTTGGGTTTTTTTCTGTGAGTACCATTACTGAAGGATTGATGAATCTCATTTCATAGGCTCCTAAGCCACAGTGGCAGGTGTGGTTTGTCTGATAACTGTTCCTGGCTAATGGACTGTAGGTGTGAGGGAGAGAGAGGTTGCTTTATGGTAGAATTTCCAGGAGCCAGTGCAAAGCTCAGAAGCTGCCTTGGGATCTTGCTCCTTTTTGTATATTTTGCTATGTCTGAGTTCCTTTTCATACAAACTTTGTCTACTTTGTTTCCTCTGCTGCCCCAGTGGTCACCTCAGCTCTCCTGAAAGCCAGGGGTGAGGCACAGATCACAGCAAGCCTGTGTAGCCAGAAACATTCCCCAATCACACTGTTTCCAGACATTGTGCACATCTACTTCCCTGGTGTTTAATATTGGGTAGAGCACTTGGGTACTTGGTGTCTCATGAGGATTCAAGGAAATACATAATTGCTGTCAGCAGAGGTGGTTGATGAGTGTTTGCAGAGCAGAAACCACACAATTTGACACAGACAGTCACTTCTGGGCCCTCAGCAGCCTCATGCTGAGCCCTGCTGGCAGGGAAGCCATTTGTGTCAGGAGCTCCATTCAGCCTGGAGCTGGTACAAGAGCAGTGAGAATGTTGTTGTGAAGACTTGGTTGTTGGGGAGTGGATCCTTGTCACCTCTCAAGGGGTGTAAGGGGTGCTGGGAAGCAGGGCTCCTGGACCCAAAGCTCTAACCCTCTGTCTCCTGTGATCTTTCCTTTAGACATCGCTGGAAAAGACGGCTCCAGGTCTGGCAAAACCACTGGTCTTAGGAGATGTCTAAGTAACATCCCTGCTGCAGCTCAGTAGTGTCCCACCTGTTTGTGTCTTGCTGAAGCCAGAGGAGTGGAAAGCAAACAGGACTTTTAATGTTGTATTTTGGATTCTTCATTTGTGATAATTTTAGCCAAGCTCTCTCCTGTTGCCTGTGGACTTGCTTACCCCAAACATCCAAACAAGGATTTAGGGGAAGAAATGGCAAATGGCCTTGTTGGAGAGATGCCTTTTAGAGTTTGTAGTATATCTTCTGTGAGTATAATAATTTCTCTTTTAAATACTTGGATAACCTGGTGCCTTGCCCTGCCATGGAGAGCAGTACTTCAACAGAAGTTGACTCAGCAATACAGATACAGGAAAGGAAATCTATTTACACAGCTAATGGCTGAGCTTGTCTGCCATATCACCTCTGGCAGACTGATGGAGCAGTGCCAGGAGTTAAGTTTTGCTGTGTTGCCCATAGGGACTGTATCTGAAAGACAACCTTTGAGTCCTTTCTTGACTATTTCAGAATGAAAAACCTTCATGGCATCTCCAGCTTGCCCTGCACTGCTGTTCCAGTGGCCATAACTTGCATATTTTAGGAGAAAGTTTGCACCCTGATGTCTTAGGGATTGATTCTGAAATTTTTATCTTAATGTGCTCAGCTCAGGGCCTTCTCCTGTAACTTCTTGTGGCCTGGTGGCTCTCCCCCCGAGTTTGATAGCAGCTCCAAGTGCACAGTGCTTACAAACTTAGTCACAGCCACTGGATTTCATCTCTTCAAAGGAGTGTCTGTAAAGAGCCAGTTAAAAAGTTGCTTCCTTGCAGAGCCTCGGGATTCAATTTAAATTAGTTTAAATTCAGTCCCTAACATGCGTGTGTGGGGTCCTCTAGTGTCACAACTATGCAAATAAAAGCTGCTGATAGTTCAGTTTTGGGAGACAGCAGTAGCCAGTTGGTTTGAGATTGTTGCTGGCTGCTCTCAGTTTCACACTGTTTGCAGATTTGTGCTTTTGGTGTCAGAGCTGTTAAATTCTGAGGAATTGAGTGTATTTCCAATATCCAGTTGGAAATAGTGAAATCCCAGTGGTATTCTCCATCTCCTGGATGTTCTGCCTGCCTATTAAAGGGACAAAGTGGGTATTTCAATTATCTCTGACATGATGTAAGATTGGCTAGCTTTACAGTGTTAAATATTTAAACAGAACATAATTGGCTTTAAATTTATGGTGGTGCATAGCAGAAGCCCATGAAATGGCTGTATATATTGAACTCACTTATTATCTTTTCATCAGAGTTCTGTTCCTTTGGCAAGTATTTATTTAACACCAGAAAATGTATGTAGAATTAAGAAGAAGGGCTGATTGGAGAGATAACAGGGGGAAAAGTGGGTTTTTTTTTTCCTTTCAGGTCATTTTGTCCAGTCCATCTAGTTTAGTACTGATGAGTCCTGATCCCAATTAATTCTGCTTAGTAGTGATGAGAGTCCTAGTCCTAATTCTGTGGGGTATCTGCTTTGCCCTAAGGGTACTCTTGTGGATGGAGCTTGGTGGTCACAGCACAAAACCACAGCACAGATAATCTTTGTGCCTCCACTACCAAATAGCAGAGAAATCAGGGACTAAATGGATTAGATCACAGGCACTGACCTAAATCCTGTGCTGTAGGACGAGCAGTGCTGCCAGCTCCTGCTGTGGGGATAACTGGGTGAGACATGACCCGAGTGCATCTGTACTGTTGATGGGGACATGAGAAGGTGCAGCTGGTGCTCCCCTGAATTCTCTGCTCTTCAGTGCACTCCCAAGTTCAGCTGCAGTTCATATCTGCATTTAAAGGCTACTCCAGTAGCAGACCAATGAATTTTACTAACTTCTGTGCCCGATTTTCAGTTGAATTGGCAGGTTCAGTACTCTGTTTGCAAGGCTGTACTGCCTGTTTAATTAACCCCTGCTACCTGAGAGCAGTAGCTGTTGCAGTGTGAGACTGTAACTTCAGTTTCTAAATGGATTAGGGATTACATCTAAGAGACTCAAGCTCTTCCTCTGACATCAGTCAGTCAGTCCTTTCTCAGCTGGTGGTATGGAATAGGGTTGCACACTGCCTTGGCTAGATAGTAAATCCATCTGCTTTAGGTCAGCAGTATTCCTGTGGGAAGTGCATGCAAAGTACTTCTTAAAATTAAAAAAAAAATTAAAATCTAGTCTTTGCTACCTCTTACCAGTCCACTGAAAAACCCCAGAAAAGAACTTGTTTCCATAAAAATGCAAGTGCTGGAGGAGAACAAACAGAATTCCACTCATTTAGGAGCTCTTCTGTCTGTAGTTGAAACCCCAATTCCTAACTTCAGCTTCCATGTTTACACAGAGAATTAGAATGGAAGTCAATGCCTATGAAAGGTGGGCAGAATTCCAGACATCTGCAGGGAGCTGGGATTTCACACTGGATCACTTGGATTGTCTTTTTTGAAATTGTAAACTTTTTTATTTCCCAATTAGTTAATTACCTTTCCTGTGTAGACAAACCTACCTCTAAGCAAGTGCGTGTCAAGTGTTTTTAAGCTCAGGCAGTTTTAGTCTGACTTGGCCAAAAATAAGAGGTCATTATAGTTGGTTAACCACAGGAGGTGACTGAGGTTTGTTGTCTAGCAAAGTTTGGAAGTTTCCCATAAATGGTTTTGGTGAAGGCATAGAGAGTGTTGGCAACTTGCAAATTAGCCTTGAAGTTTTTAAAATAAAGGTCTTAAACAAATGCCCCTCAGGCTCCTGCTTTGCCTCCTCCTTGTGCAGCACCCTCAGCACACACATGGCTGGATAAGGTGAGTGTCTCTTGACCTGGACTTTTGGGGATTATAAACAAAAATTTGGTCGTTCAGGAGCAGCCCCAGATTGATGTGAAAACAAGAAATAATAAGCATGAGGAATCACACATGGAGAAAATCAGGCAGCCTCCTAAGCCCAAATGTGGGGGCCTAATTCCATCCTTTTGTGTGTCTTGGAGGCTTGATTGGAACACAAGCCAGTTCTGCTTCACATGTACACCCAGAAGTCTCCACAGTCGAGTCTGTTTCTCCCCCACATTGTTCTGTGGGCTATACAGCTATTTAGCTTTAAATACAATTAATTCTCTGCCTTCGCACTGCCTCTTGAGTTCATCTGACAGCTTTCCTAACTAGTCCCAAGTTTTGGGGCAGTGGGCCAGATGAGGACGGAGAAAATCTGAAATATATCAGCAATGCCATCATGTTGTTCCCCTCGGTGTGGGCAGAGCTGCAGGTGAGCTGATGAACCCCTGGTTTGTACAGGAACTCATCATAAGGGTATGTTGGGATTTCTTTTTGTACTCTGGATGCCCAGGACTGGCAACTGTGGAAGCTCCTGCCCTCCTGACTTCTCCAGCAAGCCTTTCTGAAGGGATCTGAGTTTCTGTGCTGTAGAACACTAAACTTTGACCCCCACAGAGCTTCCCCTTCCAAGTTTTTCACATTGAGTTCAGTTTTTGAAAGAGCAGGGGAATTCACTGCACACAAATTACCAGCAGATACTGGGGTAACACTCCAGCAGTTCCTGCGGGAAATTGCAAGTGACAGGGGAAAAAGACAATCACACTAGACTTTCATGTAAATAGTTTAATTATATTTCAATGCTTTAAAACACAGAAACACTTGAATTAAATTACATCATAATGCTTCTGCTAAATTATACATCCAAGAACTGTGAGAGGAGGTGCTATGGAACTAAAAGAATACGAGCCCAGCAATTACCCATAATATTCTTTTAGTCTTATTATCTGCACTTCTTTACTCTTAAGGGCAGTCATCACAGGACAAAGCCTACTATCACAGGGAGAGTGATTCAAGAGAATTCCTGTGTAGGTGTGTTTGTTGTTGCACTGCAGCACACAGAACTGGGAGAAGGGCACACACTGGGCTGAGGCATTGAGGAAACCGCTCAGCTCACACTTGCTTTTTGTTGAGTTTAAAATAACCATAGAAATTCCAATCCTAAGAGTTCTGGGGAAAATGCTGCAATTTAAGACAGCTGGACACCCCTACTGCCACGTGCATCCCTGTGCTGCTGCAGAACCTGGAAGGGGGACAGGCAGGAAGGGAGAAATCAGCTGTGGCTGCTCTCAGTGAGCACTTGCAGGAGCTGGCAAGTGTGTGTCTGTGTTGGGAGGTATTTGTCTCTCAGCTGATGGCTGGGAATAGCCACAGACAGACTCCAAATGCTAAGGACCTAATCTGCATTACACTGAGTGTTTGTACCCATGCACCTTCCTTCCAGCAGCATCCCCGGGGGCAAACAGCAGCAGCCTGGGAGTGCCTCCTGCCACTCACCTGGCAATGAGGACTGGGCTGTTTTTTACACCCCAACCCCTAAAATACCCCCAGAAATCCCTAGTTCTAAAAAGACAGCTGGATACTGAGAAACTAAAGCAATTTAGCCCTGCAAAGCTGCCCTGAGGGAAGCTGGAAGAGGGAAGGCTGGTAAGGAGCTGTGCCCTGCAGGGGTCAGGGGCACAGGCCCAGGAAAGAGTCTGCATTTAATGAGTATGGGAAAAACAATCACACAGGGGAAGAACAAAAACTAACTGGCAGGTCCAAACTTGCAACAAAGCACATGGTACCTAAACTGCCACTCTGAAATAACTCCTTGCATAAAGCTTTAGATCTGCATTCAAATTTTGGCTTGCCCTGATTCCGCTTTAACTGGTGCTGCGGATGGAATAAAATCTGATTGACAATGCCTGTAACCACACAAAGATCAGGAGGTGATCAGGGCACAGCTGGGCACTGATGCTGCTCCCTGGCTGCTCTGCTGCTCTGCAGCACTTGGGGCCAGTGCCCACCAAAAGCTTTCAGCCAACAGACCCCCACACTGCTCTGCCACATGCCAAGGTGGCCAGAGACCCCTTGGCACTCTCTTCCTCCTGCAGCCCTGAAGGATGCACAAGGCAGAGAGATGCTTCAGGGCTACAGGGAAACCCCTGGCTTACCTGTCTAGTCCCACCTACCTGTTCCTAGCAGGTAACT
>NW_005054339.1:1154237-1161578 GCF_000277835.1 Geospiza fortis | reverse complement strand
AGCAGGAAGAAGGAAAGGCTCTGAGTGCAGGTCCTGGCAGGTAAGGAAGTACAAACCAGCTGTTAGTCATCTCTGGGGGCAAACACTGGACTGTTGTTGAGCCAATACATGTTTTTCCTTTTTTAAAAGAAAGTATTTCAAAGCTTAATGTTTTTTCCTGGATAACGCTCTGCACTGTAGAAACTTCCCTGAGCCAAAGCAGGAAGGGATAAATGGTATTGGAGCCCTAATTCTGCTCAACTCCTCTTTGTGGCCCAAGCACTCTTATTCCTAGCTCAGCAGTAGGGCTCACAACACATAGCCAGACAGTGATAGTCCCTGGCTCTAGCTGTGGGAAATCCTCTCTGTCTATACAGTAGCTCTAATTTGGGATATTCAGCCACTTCCTCAGGTTAAGATGCTATCAGCCAGATCTTCACTGTTTCACTTTTTCAAGCCAGTGAATTCCCCATGCTACACCACCACTGTGGTGCACGTTTACCAGCAGCCACAAGCCTGAGAGGGGATAATCCCCTGGTTGTGTTCTCCTTGCTGTGCCCCAGGTCACCCCTCAGCTGGGGCAGGCAGCTCTCCTGGCTCAAAGAGGCTTTGCCACCAGTCCCCAGGACTGGCCTGAGCTGTGGTCACTGCACAGAGAGGCTCATCCAGTACTTTCCCTGGGGCCTGGGCACACAAAGCCAGTGGAGAAGTTCTCTGAGATGTGCCCCTCTCTCTTTCACTGACCCAGAGAGCAGTGCTTTGACAGGTTAATCTACTCAAAGCAGGCACTCTTCCTAAGCTCAAAGCTTGGTAGGTGGTGTCAGGCAGTGCCAGCCCAGAAACTGGAGCTCAGGAGCTTTTAATGGTAACACACACACACCAGAAAATCACCATGCCCTCACAAAGGGTTTATTTCCCAGAGTGGTGGCACTTCCTGTGCCCATGTGTAACACAAACCAACAGGTGACCAGCTGGGCTCAGTGGATCAGCCATGCTTGAGGGAAGTCACTGCTTTGTCGGTTTCATCCTCCCCGTTCTCAGCAGGATCCCGGGGCAGGGCGGGGCCCGGTCATGCATTGATGGCGTTGGCCACGTCGGTGAACACCAGGCGGCTGGGTCTCTGCAGGGCTCCCTGGCTCTGCAGCAGCACCTGCAGGGGAGCAGGAGAGCTCAGAGCCAGCACGGCTGCCTGGGCTCAGGGCTGCACCGCGGAACGGCGTTCACCCCTCCCAGGGGCGGCTGCCTGGCTAACAAGGGGTTAACAAGGCTGTGACAGGAAAATACAAGAGCCTGGAGAGTTAGCACATCCATGCCAGTTTAAAATCCCCACATCATTGGATTACTGGCTGTCACTATTTATATATCCAAGGCAGCATGAAATGGCTTGAGATATCAAGAAGGCCTGGAAATGTGCCTTTGCCTGAACTTGAGCTGTTGTTTTAGACTCTCCCTCTCTTTTTACATTGAATCTTGAAACTCTTGTACTTCCCAAGCATTAGCAAGAGGGACCTGAGGTATCCTGCTGGCCAGTCTGTCCCTGGAGAGGATGATTCTGGTTTTACTGGGCTGAGGTTAACTCTGGCCTTACCATTTCTCCCCTTTACTACCTCCAGGTAAGCCCCCTATGTGAATTAATAGAGGGATCTGATGTTGTTCTAGTATGTGCTACTCAGAGAACAAGATCCTTTGCTTTTATACACCACACTTCCTGCTTTTCAAACTAGTGTATTTCATATGTTGGTTTATCTTTCATCTTCCAACACATCTCCTTTGAACTCTTTAGCAGGTTGAGAACGCCTCAAGGTAAGTATTTTATGATTACAGTTGTATTTATTATTTCCTCTTTCTTTTTCTGCCCACACCAAGCTTGCTACAGATTTTTTGAAGGTATAAAGTGTGTGGAAACTGAGAACTATTTCGGAGAACTCCTGCTCCTGGACAGGAAAAGCAGGGGATTTCATGGGCAACACTGAGCAGCTGGAAAGGAATGCATGAAAGGAAAGGTATGTCTGCTCCAAGGACAGACAGGCTGTGTCACTGGGTAAGGGACACCTGTTCCAACCATCCCTGCTGGATCTTTTTAAAAGGCTTTTTGTGTCGTAGCGGTGACAAAAGGAACAGAGCACACTGTGAAGCTGGACCCAAACAGTGGTGAGACGCCCTTCTTTGCAATTTCTCCTACCTCTTGTTACAGTGGGCAGGAGAGAGCCTCCTGTCAACACTGCCTACCTCCTCAGTCTAAGCACTCCAAAACACTCAAGTCCCTGCCTCCAGGGCTGGCAGAGATGGGGAAGTCCTCCTGAGGTCTAATGTGGCTTCCCCACCCTGCAGCCCTACAAAATCTCCCTGGCCCTGTTGGAAAGCAGTGCAGGGAGCAATGCTGCAGTGAGCCTGGGGCTGTGTGATGCCTGGGGTGGTTGCTGCCTACCTTGCTGTGTGATGCCTGGGAAGATGCTGCATCTCGCCCGTGTTCCAGCAGCTCCTGCTCCAGCTCATCCTGTTCCTCGGTGGGATCGAAGTTGTACATGGGCATGAGCTGGTGCCGCAGCTTCTCCAACCTGCCCCAGGGAGGGAAAGGCTTGGTGAGAAGGACAGCTCAGGCTGCTTCCCCACCCCTCTGCTGAGGCTTCCTGCAGCCTGCTTCTCCTGCTGCACAGGGATTCTGCTCCTGTGGCTCTTGCTGGATGAGGCTAAGAACCTATTACACACAGCTGGCAGGAGTGCAAGACACCCAGAGTGCAGTTACAGGAATTAATTGCCATCACTAATCTATGTTGGCAGGCATTTACACACAGAGGAATCAGGATTTAAGTTCTTGCAGACCTTAAAAGATTAGGCTTTATGCGGAGGGACAAAAGAAACAGCGGAACATACTGGCTTGGCATGTTGTGACTTCTCCCCCTGTCCCTCTGCCCACACCAGCCCATCCTGCCATGTCACAGCCTGCCAGCAGCACTTCACTTCAAGCTCCAGTGGCCCGACAGTACTTTAACTCTGGGGCTGAAGTACATAAAATTAAACAGAAAATAATAAACAATAAATAGAAAAGAGGAAAGAGATTCTCACAGGGAGCTGATGCCTGTGGACATTGTTCCTACTCTTGTATCATTGCTCCAAGAGACAGAGCTATGAATTATTACTCCAAGGGTCTCCTCAGAGCTGGATGATGGATGGGGTGGCTCCTGGGAGAACACTGAGGTCTGCCTTTGGCTATAGCTGAGTTTTGAAGTGGAAGGAAACACATGAGCAGTTACTGGCAGTGTCACCACAAGTATCTATTTTGGCAAGTGTTAGGATGACACATTCTTCCCCTGCTTCTCTAAGGGCTTACCAGCACAACCATTAACTCCAGCAGTGCTACTTTCACAGGCCAAGCACTGCTCCTGCAGCAGCATCCAGACCTGGGCTTTGGGGCTGGGCTAGGAAATTTTACAGTGGGCAACAGCACTTTCTGGAATTCTGTGCATGGCCAGATCTGCCCCAAGGAGTGAGGGAGGGAGGAGGTACCACAGCTTATGGATCTTCAGCAGAGTCCCTGCTGTGAGACGGAAGAACCAAGATGTGATTCTCCCTGTGTGCTGCTCTCCTCTCTATTTTCAGCCAGGAGCTTAGCAAAGAAATTAAGACATTAACTCCTGGGCTGAAGCTGCATCTCTGCACTGTGCTGCTGCCAGCTGCTGTCACTGCCTGGGCTGCTAGAAAACACAGGTATCTGGGAATGGCTGAAACCTGAGATCTATACCTGTCATGATGGAGTTCTCAGCTCCTTTATACACCCATAACCCTCTCCTCTGTTTTGATGCATCTCATAGGTGAAGTGTGATGAGTTTGTAGGATCCCTGACCTCCTCCTGCTCGGCCTTATTCTCCTTCCAAAGCTGTGGAGGAGTCTTTGACACTCTGGTGTCAGAGGGATGCCCAGTCCCAGGAGTGCAGTGTGCCAGCCTCAGTCCCACAGTGTTCTCCCACAGCCATCACTTGCACTCTCCCCATCTCCTCCTGAGCTCACTCTGCATTTTGAAGCACTGAGTTCTCTTCAGCCAATAACAGATCTTACTTACCTCTTCCTCTTCCTGATATACAGAACCTGAAGGAGAAAAAGAAGGATCATTACAGCAGTCCCAGTAGGATGGGGAATAGCTGAGAAGAGGAATTTTGAGCACGCAGGAAAGAGGTAGAGAAGGTTGGTGTCACTGTGCACCAAAGTGGGGGAAGGCAGAAGTGACAATGAAAATGACATTTCATATGCATCACTGTGAGCCTGGCAGCACATCATGTCTGACACTAAGTGCTCAGTGGCCTGTTATTAGGTGTGTTAGTAGGAGTAGGAGTATTAGGTGTATTACCAGGTGTAGCTCAGCACATTTCTGTGGCTGCAGGACATATATGGCAATTTAAGAGTGGATGAAAAAGCTTCCCTTTGTGATTCTCATGTGCAGATTTCCTACAGCACAGAAGTGCTGCTACCCCCTCCCCAGTAGAAAGGGAAGAAGCAAAGAGGGAGGTCATGCTCAGGGACTTGCCTCTGTCAGCCTGTGCAGGGAAGAAAAGGAGGCTTTGGGCCTCCACAGCCTTGTTCTGAGAACTACGGACGCTGGATGCTGCTCTTGGGACCTTTTGACTGTTTCCAGGTTTTCTTAGGGGCTTTTGGAAAAATTCCTCCTGGGGCCTGCAATGAAATTTTGCAGTAGGCTCCTCTGATGGCTGTATTAGTGAAGCCCTTCCTTGCACAAGGAATGGGAGCTTGCTGCTACCTTCTGTTCTCTGTTGGCAGGGAAATGATCTGGTTACATAAAAGGAGAGCTGCAGCCCTTGTACTGCCTTTGCTGGGCCCAGAACTGGGGTACCTGAAAGCTTCTGCCCACAGCATTAATGGCAAGGTTAGTGACACACCAAGGACTGATACTCAGCATGCAGAACCTTGGAAATGCAGTCCAGGGTGAGTCTTGCTAAGATGGATTCAGGCCACTTTAATTCAAAAATATTTACCCCATGTCCACAGAGGGGACTTACATGGTTTCAACAGTCTGCTTGAAAAGTTAATATGGATAAACTTTCTTGTGGGGCCCAAGAGAAGGTTTAAATCAATGCAGCTGGTCCAGGTAACAAGTCAGAACAGAATCTGCTTTTTTCCCTTTTAAATTAACTTCCTATTGCTATTAAAAACAAATACTGATACTACATATGGCTGCTCCTAGGCCTGCTGAGCATCCCATTTGGATCAGACCTCAGGGAGACTGCAGAAATACTGGAGCACTTGATAAAGGCCTTAAAAAAGAAAGAAATCTCAGGAACTATCAGTTCCCAGCAGTTCTGGGTGAAACTTTAATAGAATGCAAATAAATTATTCAGTGTAAATCAGCCCTAGAACCTCTAGCCACCCTCCACCCTCAAGAGACAGGAATGTTTAGCTGGTTCTCTTACCATTGCTACAGCCAAGCCAATCACAGTAATGATTCCAAAGGAAAGCAGCATGGTGCTCATGCCAGGTCCAGTGCTGGCCATGTCTGGGATTTTGGTGCTGTTGAAACTGGTAGTCTCAGGGCTTATGGTGGCTGTTTGTGGTACAGTCACATCCAGAGCTGTCCCTGGCTCTGGCTTGGCCGTGCTGGGGGTGCTGTGATGCAGGTCATGCACAGAGGGTGAGCTGTAACTCATCCTGCCAGCTCTTGGTAGCTCCTGTTACCGAGCTGTTGTCCTCTCCCATCAGCTACAGGAGTGCAGAGCTGCCCTTCCAATCGAGGGCCCCACGTGAGACCTCTCCTGCAGCATCACCACTGATGGGTTTTCCTCAGGGTAGGAACCACACTGGACTTGGCCTAGGACAGAATGAGAACAAATGAGCAGTGCAGAGCTCTTGGAGACAGGCACAACCTTTCCCACAGTTCCCCAGTTCACCAGCACAGTTTTTGAATGCCTGCTCAAAATAAGAAAAATGTTTTTTAAGCTTACTGAGAGCCTCCAAAGTCATGCCTGATTCACTTGGAGGTGGTGATAACTCTCCCATCTCTGCCTCCTTGCAGTCACCTGGAGATCTGTGTGGGACAACCTCAGAACCCTTGTCTCTGGTGTGCCCCAGGCTGAACCAGGTGTTCTCTATCTGCCCCATGATAGAGCATTTCCTGCTTGCCTCTTTCTTTTAATTTTTGAAAAGTTGTACTGATCCCCTTATCAGTGGGAACATACCCAATGAAATGACAGTCAGCTATGAGGCATCCATATATCTCAGGATGCTTTTTATTGAATCCAAAGTAGGAGTTCCCTGTTGTGGTGAATCCCTGCACTATCCATTGTCCCACTGCTGCTCATCCCAGTGCTCTGGAAAGGGTGGGTTGCATCAGTCCTCCATCTAAAGACACCAAGCATTTCTCAATCCCTCATGAAAGCACCCACTCAAGCTTAGTCATGCACTGGCAATTATCAATATTAATTTTAAAATTAGTCCAATTTTGGATTGGAGTTGTGAAATTTGATAGATCTGATCATGCTGAGAACATGAAAGGCTTTGCTTCGTACTTCTATTGTGCAAATGATCAAGAGTTGCAAAACACCATGGAATGAGCCTATGGGAAGTATTTGCACACTTTGTTTATAAAAACCCTGTATGTAACTTTAGATCATCAGTTGCTTCCCTGAAAATGCAGCTACCTCTGGAGCTGAGCTGACCTGAGAACTTCTGTAGCAGTTCTCTGGTAATTCCCCTGCAATTTAGCAGACATTACATCTCTGGGCTGGAATGCAGCTGGGACAGAGGGGTTAGTGAGCTCTGAATAGAAAAAGATGGGCCTGCGAAGAGAAATGAGCCATTGTTCTGCCCCACTCTGTTCCATTCCAGGCAAGGTTACTGTGCAGTTCCCATACTGTGGTGCCTTACTGCTGTCCACAGCTGCAGGAAGCAGCATGATTGACATCTGCCACTGACAGCTGGAGCAGGAAACCACCCCAGGCAAGCAGCACCAGCTTGTGCTGTGCTCAGTCAGCAGCTGGAGCAGTCACCTCCACTTGTCCTGCAGCTCCCTGAGCGGGTAAATGCTTTGCCACTCATGCGGGGTCTGTCTCAGTCCCCTGGAAACAACTTTGTGAAGCACAGGGGAATTCTGAAGTGCCTGGGAGACACTGTCAACTCCCTGAAATTTCCAGAGAAATGTGAATAACAGTTCTGGTCTGGTCCCTCCTAACATTGTGCTGTGTCACGAGTCATTGCAGCTGAAGGGGATTGTGCCCTTCACTGACCATCAAGCCCTGCACTCTGCTTAAACCATGGGGCACCTGGACTTCTCCAGCCATTCCTGAGCCCAGCACAGCTCAGGTGCAGTGCACACTTGGGCACAAAGATGGCAAATTTGAAATCAGTGTCACAACA
>NW_005054339.1:1152700-1154224 GCF_000277835.1 Geospiza fortis | reverse complement strand
TTGAGCAGCTGCTCAGGCAGAATCCATCAATTTGTGCTATTCAGGGAAACTTTCCATAATGATAATACCTACTTTTAAAAAAGCCACTACCAAGGAAATAAAGAGTGGAAAAAAGAGCCTAAGTGAAAGGAGTGAAGCAGGCCCAAGGGCTTTGCAGAGTATGGCTCTAGATCTTGAACAGCTTCTAAATTTTGGAAACAAAATGGGTTAGGCCTTCAGCTGAATGTGGTGGCAGTTCTGAAAAACTAAAAAAGGCTGGGTTGAAATAAGCCAGCTGAAACTCTGGTCAAGGGAGAATGGGGACTCTCTTGGCATCCTGCTCATGCTGAAGGATTCCCGTGCCCACAGACCTAGCTCTAAAAGCAGTCCTGTGTCAAAGGTTTCTGACCTGGCTTACCCAACCACTCCCAGGTTCATATAGGGCTGTTTCTGCTCCCCAGCTCCTCCTGGTCCAGGCTGCAGACAGACAGACAGGGAGGCTGAGTGCAAGGATGGCCCAGGGCCCACAGCTTACACAGCAGAGCTGGGGGAATCATCTTTCCCCACCACTTTCCTTTCCCAGTTGTCATCCTGGTGCTGGAAGTTTGATCTGCAGGCTGGGCACACTCCAAGCCTCTGATGGCAGCTGTAGGGCCAGGGATAGCTACTACCTAGCACTGGCAGGTTCCAGCACAGTCCATGCACAAATAGAACAGAAGAGGAACCAGATCCTCAGCTGCTGCCAGCTGGCATTGTTCCACTGCCTGCACCAAGAGAGCTCCTCACACAGCCAGGAGTGCTCTGTGCTGGGCTCTGCTGGGTCTGCACATAAGAACATGTTTGTTTCTCTCCCAAGCCAGCATTTCCAAACTGATCTCTGATAGGTGCTGCTCATTTCTGAGATGCAGAAAATTGTTCTGGGCCCCACCTTGCACCTTTTCTGAAGTATTGGTTGTAATCTCTGTGCTGCTGTTCCATTCTGGGTGTGACAGAAATAGAGTTTTGTGTCACAGGGATGAAGATGGGGCAGAGGGTCTCTGGATGAAGAATAATAACAAGTACAGTTTCTTCATTACTTCACCAAGATGAAGTATCTGTAGTAACTCAGTAATGCAAGCGGCACTGTGTTGCTGCTGGCAACGGGACGTGGCTTCCCAGCGGGTGAACTTTTGCCTTCCCCCACCTCTTCTCCAGAGCTGACCAGGCTCCAGGGCAGCGGGGAAGCCCCGACCGTGTGCGCCCACTGCCCCAGAGCTCCCTGGCTGTCACCCTCCCGCTGTCCGAGAAGGGCACGGTCCCGTCCTATCCTGGCCCAGGCGCGGGGACCGTCCCCAGCAATGTCACCGCTCCTGTGACCCCGCTCTGACACACTCCGGAATAGCAGCGACCGCCCTGGCCCCGTGCACTGCACCGCCGCCCGCACTCCATCCCTGCGGGAAGTCCCTCCTTCCCCATCCCGAGAAGTTTCCCGGCGGATAACGGGTTATAGGGCCCTTCCCGCTGCCCAGGCGGCGCGCGCTCAGCCGCGGGCTCACAGCCGCCTCA
>NW_005054339.1:1144943-1151934 GCF_000277835.1 Geospiza fortis | reverse complement strand
AGCTGGAACGGGAGTGGGACAGTGCGAGCTCCAGCCTGTGAGTGGGGCAGGGCCGAGAGTGCGAGTGGCCGGGCTTTTCCACAGCCTCCTGTGCTCGTGTGAGGCTACAGGGAGCCGGGGCTGAAAGGACCAAACCACGGAACTGCGGAGGAGAAAGGGAAATCTGCTTCCTCCCTGTGTGCAGACTGGTATTTGTACCAGGAAGTAGCATGCAGAGATTTTGCATAAGTAGCTGGTCTCCTTTATTAAGGGAGACGAAATAAGGAGCCACTGGAGGGGGTCCAGCAGAGGGCAACAAAGATGAAAGATCTGAAGTATGTGTCTTAGGAAGAGAGACCGCAGGAGTCGGGTCTGTTTAGTCCGGAGAAAAGTGAGAGAGGATCTCAATAATGCATATAAGTACTCAAAGGAGGTTGTCAAGAGGGTGATGCTTAGCAACAGGATGAGGAGTAATGGCCATAAAGTAAAACACAAGAAGTTTCACCTGAAGATTAGGAAGAGCTTCTTTACGCTGAGGGTGGCAGGGCACTGGAATAGGCTGCTCAGGGGGCTCATGCAGTCTCCCTCTCTGGAGAGAGACACTAAACTCACCTGGCCATGTTCCTGTGTCACCTTCCTTGGTTGAGAAGTTGGACTGGATGATCTCCAAAGGTCCCTTCTAACCCCAGCAGTTCTGTATTTCTGTGCAAATTGTTTCAGCCGCAGCCAGTTAAAGTCTTTTCCTCCTTTAGAACGCTAATGGTTGTTAATGTTTTATTCTTTTAGAGTTTCTCTTGTAGCAGTAAACAGGGCCTTGGAGTGGGAAGCTTTCCAAATAGATACTGTAGCTGACAGCCCTTACATAAAGGCAGGTTTTCTTGGGGGCTGTTTGTCTCTGCTGAATGTAACACAGGTGGTAAAAATGGGATCCTTGGGCTCTTAGGGCATCCATCCCTTTGTCAGGAGATAGCAGGTAGGACAATCTGGAGGTCTTCGCTGCAGGGTATTCCTTCTGCTTCCCTGGGCTGTGTTTGATTTTGCAAAGGAGGGTGGTGGAGGCCTGACTATTCCAGGGTTTCCCTGTGCAGTGGAGCAGGACTGTGGTGCCAGTGCCTGCCAGGCTGGAGCCAAGTTGGTCTCCCAAGCTCTCCCTGCAGCAGCATTCCTAGGGGGCAGCTGCTCAGTAGTTGTTTGTGTGGTGATTTTGGGGAGAAATTGGAGTAGAGGAGGTTGTGGCCTCTCCGAGACAGTGTTGAAAAGCAGCCATCAATAGAGGAATGGCAATGAGTGCTCAGGGAAACCCATAGTTGCTCCAGGGACTGTGAGTCAGAAAAGAGAGGGGCCCTCATTTCTCATGGATCACAGCAGGAAAATGTGGTTGTTGTTCTGTTTGTCTCAAACAGTTCCAAGTGTGATATGCAGCAGCTGTTTTGTAAGGTTTCATTTCCTTTGTCTCCTGCAGTCATCTTGCTTGTTTTTATTCCCCCTCTGTCTGGCTCTGCCTCTTCTCTCCTTTAAGAGACCAACTTCCCTCTAGCAGGGTTTGCCCTTTCTGACCTTTCCATCTTTCCAGTGCTTCTCTTCCCTCTATTATGCTGTGAGGTTTTCTCCCTCCTCTGGTCTTAGCAGTTCAGCTCTGGCTCTGTCCCCCCTTGTTTGCCTTCTGGGAATGGTAACAGTGTGAAACACCCTTGATCCATGAAGTCCAGGTCTTCTGTGAGCATCCCGGCCAACCTCTGACTTGTGGTTTATGAACAGAGAGAGGAATAAAAGAAATAATCTAGGAGAGACTGAAGGTCTTCCTACAGGGAACCAGGGTGACCCACCTGTGGGGTGGAGAGCCAGGGACTGGAGCTGAAGGTTGGTGTGTAATTTTCTGGGACCCAGGACGCGCAGCAGAGCTGTGCCTGTGTGTGGGCAGCTCACTTGTGCCCTGCCATGGGCACAGGCTGGCCTCTGACCTTTGGAGATGGGCAGCTCTGGGAAGAAGCAGGTTGCAGGGCTTAGCTGGTTGGCTGGCACATGAGTCTTTTTTGGGGGTAGTCCTTTGTTACTGGTACAGTGTGAGTAGCTGTTTTTGTACTTGTGGGCTGGGATTAGGGCAAGCAGTCTGCATTCTGTCAGAGGGGAACCTGTTATTTAGTATCCCAAGGAACTGATGCTCTTCTCTTGCCTTGTTTTCTAGCCCAGAAGAGGTGCTAATGCTGTCCTGTGGAGAACCCACTGACTGTGGTCAGCTGGTGCTTAGCCAGTGACCTGTGGTAGCACCAGGTGAATCTCAGCACTGACAGATCACTAGGTGGCAACGAGGAACAGGTGTGGAAGACAGAAACTTCAGAAACTTCACCACAATGAGATGCCTCACCCATCCACTGCTCAGGAAGTTGTTGAGCCTCCCAGCTCAGTGTGTGCCAGGGCGAGGGACTCCAAGTAAAGGTGCTGTGCTCAGTCCTCTGTTTCTGAGGCAGAGCTGCAGTGCAGGACCTGGGCTCATGACTGCCACTGATATGGTCAACTATTGGCAGAAGGTGTTTGAGACAAATGGGATCCCTGAAGCACAAGAATCCAGTCAATATATTGTGTCATTTGTCCTGGGAGCAAAAACAGTTAAGTAATAGGAAAAGAGCAAGGTCTGTGTGTGCTTCTGACATCTTCATTTTGATTGAATCTCTTACCTTTTTATCTCATTTAGAGGGAGTAGAACAACTTATCCTCCCTTAGGTGGCAGAGGGGGTGAGGGGTAGTGTATTATTGCCAGTAGAACACTCAGGGGTCTCTTAAAAGATCTCTTTTGCAGACATTGAAGTGTAACATAAACATCCACCCTGACTTGCCTGATGAAGTGATTCTTAATTTTAATTGTTCTTGTGAACCCCAAAAAGTAGCAGAAGAACAGTAGTAAAGGTTTGTTTCTAAACATGCAGATAAGTTCTTCTGATGGCTCTCCAGCTGGTTTCCAGCAGTCCCAGGCAATTGTGTTTGTCAGCATCCTGTGTCACCCTGGAGGATGCCTGTGGCAGAGGACCCTCCAGTGTCACAGGCGGGCAGGTTTTAAAGTGATTTTGTCTTCAGTTTCAGAGTCTGGATTCCAAAAGCCTCCACACTCCACTTACAGCACTGCAGCAGGAGCATATCCAGCAGCTGAGCCACAAGCGGCTACAAAGGTAGGAGCATCCTCTTGTACCTGTTCCTTTGGAGAGCTTTCCTTCAGCCTGAAAGCAGCCAGCAGAATGGCAGCAGAGAGAGGCAGCTCAGATGTCAGCTGTGCTGTGGTGGTCTCTCATGGTGATTCAGATGAGGGGCACAACTTGTCCACTTGCAAGGCCGCTGTCCAGTTGGTCAGGCCCCAGCCAGTACTGGTGCATGGGGTTATTCCTCCCCAGTTTATATGATTTCATATTACTCCTTGCTGATTTTTATGAGATTCCTCTCAGCCCATTTCTCCAGAGGTCTCTCTGAAAATTTGCACACCCATCTGGTCTGTTAGCTACTCCTCCGAATTAATTCTGTCACTGCAGGCTTGCCAAGGGTGCTCTGTCCCTTCAGCCAGACCAGTAAGGTGTTATGGGATATCAATCTTAGGGTACTCCACTAGAAATCAGCCTTCAGTTGAGCCTTGTGCTGCTGAAATCAACCTTCCAAGCCTGACTGTTCAGTCAGTTTCCAGCCCACCTCATTTTTCCAATCTGTACTGCATCAGCTTGTACATGAGGATGTTATGGGACACAGTGTCAGAACCCCAGGGAAAGTCAAGACATGGTTTTGATGCAGACTGGTCATTGTGTCATGGGTGACTATCAGCTCACTCAGGAGTGATTTCCCCTTTCTACATCCATGCTGACCAGTCTCAATCACCTTCCTGCACTTGCCGTGTTTGGACACAGCCTCGAGGACTTCCCCCAGTACCAAGGTGAGGCTGACTGACCTGTCGTTCCCAGTTCCAGTGCTTGATGACAAACTGGGCTGTGGGCAGGGAGCTGCCCCTGCTCCCTCAGTGTGCACATGCACATTGCTGATGCAGTTGCTGGCCCTGGGCAGGGGTTGTGGTGAGCAGTGAGGAAAGCAGCGCGCCGTGAGAGCGCCTCCGGTCACCCAGCACAGCCCCAGAGCGCTCACGCTCCCTTTGCCCACCACAGGATGCCAGTGCAGTACGTGCTTGGAGAGTGGGACTTCCAGGAGCTGACCCTGAAGATGAGACCCCCAGTATTTATTCCACGGCCTGAAACAGAGGTATGAATGTGGGGACGGGCTTGGATGTGTGAGTTACATGACGATACAATCAGGGCGTTGCTGTGAAGGCATCCTGTATGCTGTGAGGCTGCAGGGATGAGGAAGTCACATCACTCCACTTCTTTTAGAATGGGGATTGTTCAAAGCTTGTGATCTGGAGCTGATGCTAGTAACCTTTGCCTCCTGCCTCAGAGGAAGGGATGCTGCAAGCTGATGTATCTCTTAATTACACAGAAATGAATTGCCATTGATGGAAGGATGTGGCTTTGCTTTCCTTAGTTCTATAGTAAGGACTCCTGAGAAGTTCAAAACTTCTACTGCTATATCCCATCCTAGTGGCTTAGTGCATCCAGGAATCTAAGCATTGTCCAGAGGTTGCCAGCAGAACCCTGCAGTAGTAGGAAAACAGTAATGCAATCCAGAGTGCCTGAGTGTCCATGTGCTGGCTGGTAGGAAGTGGCACCTACTGTGTGTCTCATGGCTCCATGGTGGTTTCTGGACAAATACAGGAAACTGAAAGGTAAGTTCTGAGCTGGCTGGGATTAAATGTGACGATCAGTCATAAGAATGTAAAGGACAGCCATACATGACCAAGTTAAAACTCCGTGTTCCCCAGCATTCCTACTGCTATGGAAGAGCTTAAGATCTACATGGTGACACTTGCTCTGACAGTAGCCTAGTTTCACTTTCAGCACATGGGCCATCCTAGCAAGGGAACTTTTTCTTTACTAGTCCTCTGGAAAGTTTAGGATTTGCAAGATGGGGGTTTTTTTTATTGTTTTGGAGGTTTTTTTACCTTCTGAGAATTTGTTTTCTTTTGGAGCCTCTGTTAACTTTTGGAGATGAAGTGGTCTTCTTACCTTGTCTATTTACGAGTCCCAGAAACTTAAACCTGTTTCAGTCTAGCAGTCATTTCTTCAATTGTTTGCCTGTTGTAATGGGCAAAAGTTAAACAGAAATTTAAGGACAAAGACAACCTGAGCTTCAGTTGTGCCCTTTGAAGAAAAGGATGCTATTGAAATCCATGAGGGGGTTCCAGAGCATTTAGTGGGAATCAGCACAGCTACAGCATAGACATCCTCTCAAGTCAGAGAGAGAAAATATTTAGAACCAGAGTCTTGGTTTGGTGTGGGGCATAAACAGCACCTCATGGAGAATCTGCTGGGCCCCAAATCATAGTGCTGACACTTGTGTGCAGAGAGATTGGGACCTCTCTGCCTGGTCTGGATTGATCACTCTGTAGTGATTGAGTTTGGAGATGGAGCTCCAAGGAATAATTTTGCCAGTTGGAGGCAGCAATGGTTGCCTTTGTTGTTGTCAACGGTATTTCTGCTCTGGATGATCCAAGAGAGTATTTCCAACCTCCAAATCCCAATTAGTTCATGGATGCAATGGGAGCATTGAAATCAGGGAAAACTTGCATGTTCTGCAAGTCAAAATATCTGCTGGTGAAGCTTCCTCTGGGGCTGTGCTCTGCTTCTTCACCCCATGCAGTGCCAGGCTCAAAACAAAGGCCTATTGTGTGGGGTGGAAGCTGGGCTGGGCAATGCTCGAGAATGTTGTTAATTGAGCCCAGATTTTTGTAAAAGCATATCTGCTGGCCCAAACTGGAGTGCAGTGCTGTGTTTGAAACCACTTAACATACCCTGGTGCAAAAATGGAGTGTAAACAGCTTAACCCAGACTTGTCTCTGGCAAAACTTTATTTGTTGTGTCGCTTAACTTACTATGAAGGCACATTTTTAGCACATTTATTGCACAAGACCAGAAGCTTATGATAATGATTCAAGAATGGAGCTCTGTGGGCAATGGAGAGTTTGCTTGTGAGGTGCTGGGGAGGTTCCTGTGACAGGAGAACCATGGGGACAAAATCCAGCTATTGAGCAGCACCTGGCAGGACATGACTGTAGACTGGTACTGCTCCCAGGAGCTGTGTCCTGTGTGTAACCTGTGTACAAAGTGGTGTCCAGATCCTTTCCTTCTGCTGGAAGAAAGGCTGGTGATCTTTGACTTTCTGTGATGGGTTTGGGTCTATGTGGGCTTTGTCTATGTTTTGTTTCATCAGAGTAATTTTTTCCAGCCTTCACTGGACTTGAAAACTGCAGTGCAAGTACCTGCTTTCAGAAATGTTAAAGTTCTTTGCATCTGTTGCTTTCCTTTTGTTTAGAATTTGTCTGCAGTGTTCTTAAAAGCAGTAGTGCTGAAACTTTTCACCAGATAATTTCTGTAAATAATCCTTGTTCTTTAGGAAGCAGTTAATTGTTATCCCAGGTTCAAGTTTATCTGTGACTGCACACACAAGCCACGTGTTTTGTTTTTAGGCTGAGAAAATGTGACTCCCTGAACTGACTCAGTGCAGATACACAGGCAGCTTCAAAATTTTCTTCCTAATTTTCTGTTTGTAGCTTCTGCAGGTGCTCCTGTGTGTTGGTTTGAGTCTGAGGAGAAGGGAAGCCATGTTTATGACACACATGTTGTTCTCTGGTTGCAGCAGAAGGGTTATGACTCTTGCTCCGGGGCCTTGCTAATGGCATGAAATTAAACACAGCATGACCCAAACCATGAGCTTTGTTTCAGGCCTGGGGACAGAGACACACGCAGAGAGAGAAGCTCCCTTGTCTGCCTCATTCTGTCCTGTGTGAAATTTGCCCCATGTCATCTGTTTAGTTCTCTCTGGTAGCTGAGCCCTCTCCTGTTCGCTCCCTCCGGGAATATTTGTGCAGCACATGTGGCTTTGTTCTTCTGTTCCATGGGAATCTGGCTGGAAGGGGACAGGCAGCCAG
>NW_005054339.1:1126185-1144921 GCF_000277835.1 Geospiza fortis | reverse complement strand
CCTATTCAAGCTCTGGGAGGAAAGCTTTGGACTGGCTGCTCTGAGTGCTGGGAGGGTTTGGGAGGCCCTTGGGACTCAGCGTCCTCCCACCTTTCCTTCTGTGGCACCAGAGCCAGGCTTCTGCACTGGGGAAAGTTTGCACCAAAGTTATGGGGTGTGCACAATGAGTTATCTTTGTTAGGTGATTATTGTAATGTCAAGGCATCCCTCTCTCAACACTGCTCCCTCACTATTAATGGAGAAGAAAGACCTCCCAAAGCAAGTTTTTTTTTTGAACTTCTAAAATTTTAGAAGTTCAAAATTTTGTTTTTTGCAAGAAGTTCAAGTTCTTGCTTTGGGAGAAACAGGACAAAGAGGAGGAGTATTCAACAGCCATGGATATGTCATCCGTTTTTTGCCCGAGTGCCTGCAGGCTCTCTGATCCGGCTTTGGCTCGGTCCAGGGCGCCTCCAGGGAGGGGTGTGGGATACGCGGCACCCGCCTGGTACCCCCAGAGGGCGCTCCAGGCTCACGCTCTGCGAGTTCCTGACGGTTCCATTTCCCATCCGTTATCCCGGGGTTTCTGATGGTTCTGAACAGGCTTAATTGTTCATTGGAAACAAAAATGGCCATCGTTTGTGTCTCGCAGCTATTGATAGCTCCTACAGCAGATGGTGGCAGCAAAATGCCAACATAAAAGGTGGGTGTGGAAGGGTCCCTTCTTCTCTTGACAGTCAGCAGTTAAGGAGTGTTCTCAGCCAAAGCTGGATTTGGGGCCATCCTGCTTTGTAATTGCTAATGGATCTGTCCCCCACTGATTTGTTTAATCCTCTTTGGAGTCTGGCTATGTCTAACCTCCCTAGCATCATGTGACAGTAAATCTTGTATTGTAGGTGGGAAAAGTATATTCTTTGCTTCTGGTGCTGCCTGCTTGTTTAAGCATAAAGGAAAACCTTTAGTTTTTACTGTATAACACTTCAATAATTCACTACAGCATTTGTAACTTTTAGTTATGTCTCTGTCTATTCTTTTTACACCTTTTAAGCTATTTGCTTGTTTCCCAAAATAGGTTGTTTCTTTCCCACGATAACATGCTTGAAAGCTGAAGTCAATGCTGTTTACTTGCACCTGCCTGTGGAATGGCATTCATTGTGTGAGGTGTTCTATGAAAACACTTGAGTCAAAGATTGACTCAGAAAAACCTTAATGAAGTTTAACTTCTAGATAAACATAATCATTAAACTTTCAAGAAGGTCCAGCACACAAAGAAGGGAGAGTTTTCTTTTCCTGACCTGTATATGCAAATAAACAGATTGCAAGGTGGGCCCTTTCTCTCTCCAGTGTTTTATGTCAAAGCAGTGACACATTTTCTGTTCCAATCAGTGCTGAAAGGAAGCCTTTGATGCAGAAATGTCCTTTCATTTCCCTAATTTCTTTACCACAGATGGATACTTCTTGGAAAGGTCTGAAAGTCACACTGTCTAGTGAGTACAGCCACTAATCAAGACTCAGAAGATTGGCTTTTTTTCATAGTTTTGCCTCTGAGCAGGTGTCTCTTCAAGGGAAGGCTTCATCCCCTTTCTGTGTAATGGGCTTCCCAGTTTGGGAAGTGAAAAGGCTAATAGTGCCCTCTCTTGGCATAGCTTAAGGCCCTTTCTTGAAATATGTGTAGACTTGTATAAGGCATATTAAACATAAATACAGAAGAACATTATTTAATAAATCAAAAATTATCTGCTATCTGTCAAAATAGAGCTGTAAGCAAATGTGCTAAAGATGGAGTGTTGCTGTTGTGGCCTCACAGATCAGATTTTGTCCACATGATAGACAACACTTAATCCATGTGTTGGAGGAGAAAAATCTCTTCTGCAGGTGGGCTGTGGCACAGAGGTTGGGGAATGGAAGTCACAAAGGGAGCAGAGCAATTGGAATTGCCCTTTGAACTAGGCACAAGTGTTTAATAGGATCTTATAGAGAGAGACAAATAAAGCAGCCTGTGCCTTGTGGCTGAGGCCCTTGTGCTGCCAGAAGGGCTTGGAGAAAGATTTGGGATTGCCAGTGCCTCAGGGATATGGGCTGACCAGGAGCACCCACTTTTTGCTGCCCGGTGGGCTGATGGGATCCTTGCATGTGGGACAGGGGAGTGCCAGGTGCACATAGCAGCATTAAATAATGAGTATTGCAGTAGTGGAATAGCTGCAGAACTATTATGTCCAGTTATGTTACTGGCTGCTTGAGGAAGAAGTGGAAAATTAGATTTGGAGAAAAAACACTGTGTGGATTAATAGGTTGAAAAAATCTGCCTTGTTGTTGAAGACTGTGTAGCTCATCAAAGACAAACTTAGGGGTAAATTATCTGGCACAGACAGCAAAAATTTGAAAACTGAAGTCTCTCTGGTTTCACAGACAAGTGTATAATAAGCACTATAAATGCAGGGCAGAGGAAAAGGTGCACATCTCAGCAGAGAGTGTAATTAAATGGTGAAACAGCATAGCATGAGTCTACTGCTGGCCACTTGAAAATCAGGACAGAATGTTTTCCCTGGACAGATTTCTTCTTGTTCAAAAGGAAATGATGGAAGAAACAGGGTTGTTCCTGGCTGACGGGCCAAGATGAACTGTAGTGGTAGTTTCTGCTGGCTTCCTATTCAAGAAAACAAGACTGCTAGTGCAGACAATTTCTTCCAAGCTGGTGATTTTCAGGACAGACAAAAAATGGAAATTTAAAGCTAAAATTTGTGCTGAAGGCAAGGAAAGCAGCAGCTGTTCTCTGAAGTCATGCACAAACCTGTCCCCAGGTTAACTTATATAGACTTTTCTAATATGTTCTCACAGATCTCTCTGTTGTTAATGCCTGTATTTTTGGGGGGTTTTAATCTCCCTGTTGTGATTGAAAGAGCCTGCTGTTTCCATGCATTTCCAGTGAGTCCTGTAGCTCATCAGCAGTGAAAGCAGGATGTAGGACTAGAACTGGAGAAAAACAAGCTTTAAAATGGCTGTGACAGATGGGACTCAAGGAGATTCCCTCATGAGGGGGGGGAAAAATCCTTTTCCTCCCCCATGCTCTTTTCAAACATCCAAGTAACTAGAGCTAGGGATTAGCAATCTAGACTAGTGCTTCTGTCCAGATGCTGTGTCTGGTGGTCAATACCTGTGTCTGCAGAGAAAGAAAATACCATTTTTTCTGGAGAGGTGTGCCCGGCTAGAGCTCTGTGCTGTACACCTGAGGTACAGCCAGTGTACAACAACTTGGATCCACTCTTGCCCCTCAGGCGTGGCTAAATTTAGATGTGACAGCTGTGGTAATTTCTCTTGGGCACGAGCACAGATGGGTTGCTGCCTGTTGGTAAAGTCATTCCTGGGTGCTGTCACAGCCTCTGCTCCAACAGATGAAGCAACACGTGGTAAGTGCCCTGACATAAGAAGCAGCTGCTGTGTGACCAAAGCCAAACCCCTTCCTCAGTACTGGATGTGCTTTGACATGCTTGGCTGACATTGCTAATGCCTAAAGCCACCCTTTCTTTCAGGATCAGTGGCTCCTCTGGAGTTAGTCAGGTGCTTTGATTCCCATCCATTTATAGGGGGACTTCCATGAGTTTGATCCCCACATGGGCCATTCTCTTCCGAGCTGGACTCAATGCTCCATGTATGTCCCTTCCAGCTCGGAATATTCTATGATTTTTCTCTTTCCCACTATAGTGCCAGGCAGAAGAGCCTGGGACAAAAGCCCTGCCTGCCCATGAAGCAGTGGGCTGGTTTGATGGCTTGGTTTTGGAAGTGGGATACTGGCAGGGATTTTCTAGGGCCATTGCCATGGAGTTGGGTTTCCAGCCTGGCTTCCTGGTGTTTGTCATGTGCTGATTGGGAGCCAAGTGGGCAAACAAGACAGGAGAGGTGATTGGGTTAATATCAGATCAGGTTCTATGGAAAGTCCTAGATTCTGAGAATAGAAGTTTCTGGAAAGCACACAAATAAATGAAACATTCCCAGGAAGTGAGCGAGAGCAGAGAGAAGGTTATCGGGGTTTTCCTGGGTTTTTTTGCTTTCCTTCTTCAGTTTAGTGACCTGGGAATTTAGAGTCTCCTGCCACCCTGGCTCTTACCCCTGGAACGTTGTCTTCCCTGCTTTCCCCCGGGGCATGGAAAAAGGGTGCTTGTAGGGAATGCAGTAGTAGTTTGTGACTTCCACCCTTGCCTTTCCCATTCCTCACTTCCTCTTGTTTTATTTAGTTAGTTTGTCCTTTTTGATGGCAGAAACATATGATGGGCCCTTCCCAGGTGCTGGGCTGTAGCAGAGGATCCCCTCAGCTCTGTCCGTGTGCTCAGCTCTGCAGCCAGCCTTGAGCCCAGGAGCCTCTGCCGCCTCCTCCCGACTGTCTCGGGGCTGGAACCCAGCTGAGCCTGTGCTGGTTCTGCCTGGCCTGCAGCTGTGCAGCCTCTGTGCTTTGGGTGCTGGCAGCCCCTGGCCTCTCACTGCTTTGTGCAGCTGCAGTTCCAAGAAATGCAGTGAACCAGAGCCCTGGCCACAGGGCAGAGGTGACACCAAGAGCTTGTGAGAGCAGAGAGGGTGCTGGGGGGCCTTGGGGAACCACACTTGTGGGTGGAAGGGTGAGGCTGAGGCTCAGGGGAAGCTGGAGGTGTTCACAAAGTTTTGCATTTGTGGCACTCAAAGAGAAGGTGGGGGGTGGAGCCCAAATAAAGGACAGTGTGAACTCAGGGTGAATCTGGCAGTGAAGCAAGATTTCCTAGAACCACAAGGTGAGAACAGCCTGTGAGTGGTTTGGCTAAGAGACAAAAACTTGAGAGCCTCTTGAGTGCTGGAAGTTAGGTAGCATGAGAAGCTAATATTTGTGTTCCCTGTACATGTAAGCACAAGGTAATCACAGAATGACAGAACAATTGGGGCTGGAAGGAACCTCTGCAGATCATCCAGTCCAATCCCCCTGCCAAGGCAGGGTCACCTGCTGCAGGTGACCCAGGAATGTGTCCAGGTGGGGTTGCAACATCTCCAAGGGGGAGAACTTTGTGCCTTCCCTGGGCAGCTGTTCCAGTGCTCTGTCACCGTCAATGTAAAGAAGTTTTTCCTCATGTTGAGCTGAAACTTCTTGTGTTTTAGTTTATGGCCATACATAAGATTTGCTTCAAGGAGAAACTTCAAGAGGCTACTGAATCGACTTTTCCATGTGACTTCTGTCTCTTCCTCCTGGCTGTTTCAACACCTCTGCTCACCTGTGTACGGAATGAAATGTGCAGTCTGTCCCTGCCTGCAGGTGTCACCAGCTCCATCATGGGGCTGCCCAAACCATGTAGGGGACCTTCCTTCCCTTTCGCCTTGGTGCCATTGTTAGCAAAAGCAGGCTGAGGAATTTAGAGTCTTTCTGGTTCTGTTTGCCATTCAGTCCCTTCACTCCCTCCAGAACTGACTATGCTGCAGGAAGGAGCTTCTTGCAAAGACTAGAGGAGAAAAATTCTTCAAAATTTTCCATTTCCCCATTCTGACACAACTATCACACTGATGCCCACGTGTCTGACACCAGGCTTCAGGGTGAAAGTAGTTCTGCAGTACCTGTAGTACTGGTTAGCAGAATTGGTTTTTGTTGTAGATTGGGTTGTAACTAACAATAATGACTCATACTGTAAGCAATAATTTGAATGTTAATAACTCCACAATTGAGAGTTCATTCTACCCAGTGATTGGCGTGCTGTGAGCAAATATGGAATTGGGTCATGAAGTGTTTTTGTTTATTTCCCACTGGAATTTCTGTAATTTCATATCTCAGCCTTCAAAGCTGGTAATCAAACTGATGGTTAAAATGGCTTTTGCTAATGTTGGCATTGCATTAGCAGGTATTTGTGCTCTGAATCTGTTCAGTCTGAGAAGACATGGGGTATCCTACCCAGTAAAGACCCCAGCCTCTGGCCAGTTCCAGTTGTCCCAGTCTCAGTTTCTCTGTGCCAGTCCCAGGCACCTCTTCTTAGCACCATCAGCCTCTTTGTTGCTTTTCCCTCGCTGTGGTTCCAGTAGGATTCTTGTGCAAAGCCTGGGAATGTCTGACATGTCTGTTTGTAGTCTTTGTATGAACACTGTAATACTCAGCCAGAAATACTTCATCTCCAAGATGAGACTTGAAAGGGGCTCTGCTGTGTTCTGCAAAGTGCTGTAATTTATCAATTTCCAGTGGTGATATTTTGGAGGTGATGGTGTGATTGGAGAAGTACAGATTTTGGCTGGGTCATTTGCTAGAAGGTGAAAACTACTAAGAATCTGATGAATATGGTTTCAAAGCAATTTTTGATAATTTAATCATTCCTGAAGCCTAGTGGCAATGGGAGTGGGATGACTGGACATACTCTGTGTCATGATTGCTGGATTTTCCTGATTGCCAGTTAGAATACATCTTCTTCTTTGCTGGTCAATCAGGTTGAAAATAATTATTCAGCCTTTTATTGTAGCAAGGTACTAATGTCTGGAAAATGATGCCATTCCTTTAGGTTGTCCCATTATTTTTTATGTCTTTTACTTTTGGACTATTATGGTAAATGTGTATTATGAGAAAACCAGCCTTTGCCTCAGTAAGAATTGAAATGAAATAACCAAGACAATGAGGGAAGGCAGTCAGAAAGCAGGACTCAAAGCCTCTGTAATATCAATGTCCCATTTTATTTGTATTTTATGTGGTAGAACCTGAAATCAGTCATGTTTAAATGGGAGCTTTGGCAAGCACACTAAAATGCTTTCACTATGGAATGTGTAAAGTAGGCATTCCATTCAAACCCATCAAGCTTGAAATTACTAATGAGAAACCTTAAGGAAGTTAATAAATGGTTAGAATAGTTCTAGTGTATGGAAGTCATATTTGGACATTTGTAATCAGTAACTTGTGCTACTCTGGGAACAGATGGTTCTGAGTTACTGTGGAGATTTCCAGGAAATGTTTGTAAGTGTCCAGAAATGGCTGGTATTTAAAGAAGTGATTTAATAGCCAAGCAGAATTTTTTGTGTGCCTTTTCTTCTGTGGTCTTGGAATCCTCAGCACCCCACCTGCTTTGCCAAAGCAAGCTGTGGCTGCAGTCTCTGGCTGTCTGCAGTGCCTGAGTCTTTTCAGGCTGATTCATCTGGAGCTGTTTGAATGGCTAAAGCCTCTTCTCACAGAAGTGGGGAGATCAGGTGTTTATTTTTCCCTTTTGCTGTCTGAGTCCTGTAATAGTTTCCTCCAGGTTGGGAGCCTGTGAGACTGTTTTCATCCATAATTGTCTAGGAAAGGAATCCCAGAGCAGCAGTGAGGAATTTGTGATTTTGGAGGCTGTTAGAAAAACTCCCATATGAGGGCAATGCCAGTAATGACATGGTGACCAGGGCAGGGCATTGTGATGTGGTTCCTCATCCCTGGCTGAGTATATTTGGATATCAGTGCCCAAACTTGCCTGCTCCAGGGATGGTTCATCAAAGCTCATGTACCTGAATGCTTAATTTTTGTACCTGTTTGCATCTCCCTTCCCACTTAGTGCACATATGGAGTGGCCTGTCATGAAGGATGACCAACAGCTGTGAATCTCTTCAGAAATACTGCAGCTTTGCACAAGGCATCTCTTTTTCTGCACTCCAGTAAGGATGAGAGATCCAAGGAAAGGCTTCTGCCCTTATGCACAAGCCTGTCCAGTCCAGGCTCCTGACAAAAGCCATTGTAAAGTAACAGAGAAGCTGACCTGCCTGCCAAGACTTGTTCCTTTTAAATATTCCAGCTTATGCCAGTTATTTTTTGTAAATGTTGTTAAAATTTCTGGATTTACAGGAGAGATCCAAGAGCAGCCCTCTCAAGTAGAGACTCCTAGGGAACACCTAGGGCAGAAGGCCTGTGTGTGTTGTTGTGCCCTGAAAGCACAAGGATGGGAGGGAGCTGAGGGCACTGCTGAGCTGTTGATGCACTCAGAGTGCTCTTAAGGTTTCCATCTTACAGTGTTCTCCAGTGAATAACAAAGGAAGTTCATGCTGCAGTCAGAGGGAGGCACATGTGTGCTTTCTCTTTTATCTCATTTTCACAAACCTTAGAAATCTTTGAGAGCTCTCCTGCTGTATTGGATTTTATATAACATGGCAAAGGGATTTAAAAAAGAAAAGATTGACATGAGGGAGGAGGCAGAAATGGCAGAACTGCATACAGATCCAGGAGCATGCATGAAAATCTTTTCCATGTGACTTTATAGCAACAAAATGTAGTAGGAGTCCACATGAAATCCATGCAGGGAGCTGCTCATTTGATCATTCAGTAACTCATTGCCTTGACTTTTCATCTGCAGGTTGGATTACTGGTTCAGATGCTATCAGGAGCTGTGCAACTGCTTCCTGGTCACCTACTGTACTGACACTGTGTAGAAATCTTGAGTTTTGAAGCTTACAAATTCTGAAAGCCAAAATTTTGGAGTAAATGGTGTTGCAGAAGATAATGTGCTCCAGCTGTCTGGTTATTGTTTTTCCCAACAGTGCTAGGAGATTTCAGAGGATCTGTGGGAGATTGTATCCTGAGGATTTGGTCACTAATCAAAGCACCCTGTGGGGCAGATGGAGCCGAAGTGACTTCTGGCATGTCAGTTCCATTACTACCATCTGTGTTTTTAAAATTAGCAACAAAAATACATTGGGTACAGAGTCAAGAAATTTAAACTTCAGTCTTCAGATCACAAAGGTGTGAGTCAAAACAGCTCCCTTAGTAATTTTGTTTGTTTGTTTTCTTAGGACCTTGTCTCTTTAGTTGTGGAGGAAGAATTTCAGAAATGTGAGAATTCAACCCTCTGTTTCCCAGTTCCTGTTCCTCATCCTGTGATCCTGGAAATTGGCTGTGGCTCTGGAGCAATTGCTCTGAGTCTGCTCTGTAAACTGCCACAGGTGAGCTCCCTTCAGTGCTCCTGGTGCAATAGATGCCTGTGTTAGAGGACAATCCCACTCTGCTCATCTCCATTGAGATGCCACAAACTTCTCTGAAGGAACTTTGGCAGCTCAGGTCTCTGACAGGCTCTGTAAGTTCCTAGTAGGTAGAGAAGGGATATTTGGGAATTGCTCCCTCTCCCCGTCTTCTGCAGGAATAGCAAAGGCATAATCAGAATGAAAGAAGTGAATGTACTCATTCTTGAGCTGCTGCAGCTCACTAATAATCACCTTACCTTGAAGCACTGGTGGGTGTTGGTTTAAGATACTAACCTAGACTGAGGACGGGAGGGACTGAGGCATGGGCACACACTCTTTAGGTTGAATTTATAGGGCAGTCATCTCTAAAAACCACCTTGCTGTGAATCAAAAGATCTGATCTCTAGGAAACTGAAGACTAAATGATATAGGAAAGGGATTACCATAGCAGTGTCAGTACTTGGGATCAATAAGACAAGCAAATCTCACTGCCATAACTGCCAAACCACGTTTTTGTAGTCTTCTGTTCCCTAGTAACAACCCACAGCTTCTGAACAGAGTCAAAAAAGCAGAGCAGGAGGGGACTGAGATCTGGGTGACCAAAGCCCTTCTTGCCCTGATTCTTGTGGTGCGTAACATGTTTATGGAGATACTCTTGGTCAAGAAAATGAGAAAGGAATCCAAGATCTCATTGCCTGTGGTCAAGGGAAGAATATTCCCCTCTCCTCAGAACTGCAGACCAGGCAGTTCCTTCTCAAGAATGAGAATTGCTGTGGCCAGACCCTCCTCTTGTAGAAGTGTAAGCCCTGCTGTGTAAGAATTAGAGATTGATGCCTCTAATGGAAGGGGTGTTCCTCCTCCCAGTGACCTGAGAAGGTTAATGTTTGAGCTTCATGACTTCAGAGTATAATTGCTCTGATTTCCTGAGCTGGAGAAGAGCTTCATGCTCTTTTCCTTGCTTGTTAACTTAAAGAGCTGTGTCAGTCTGTCTCTGTAATTCTTCTTGACAGTCCTTTCCCAGCCCAAACTGCTGTACCCAGGGAAATAAGGGGCCTTGACTGATTAGAATTAGTGGTAGCCACACTGACAGCTAAGTGGAGTTACGCTCTGGGTAATCTCCTTAGTGTTTGAGGCAGAATTTGGCACTAAGGTACTGAGAAAACAGCAGCAGTTTTTCATTTATGGTCTCAGCTATGTCCTTCACCTTAAGGGTGAGCTTCATGTGTGTGAGTACTGGCCTGGGACCATGAAATGAATCCCCTTAGGAGTGATGGCAAATCACACCATCATCTCCAAATGCCAAGCAGTTTCTTCAAGCACGTGTCCTCTGTGTAAATCCTAGCAACGTCTGTGCTTAAAAAAAATCAAGCATAGCAAAACCAAGTTAGGCCTTTGTCTGTGGTTTTCCCAAGGTGGAATTGAAGGTCAAACAAATCTCTTTGTGGAGCCCTGTCTCTCACCATTATGCTGGAGAATTTTAAATACCTGACATACAGTCAAGTACCTGCAGTCAATACAGGCAGTGAATCTGTCTAAGGACTGCAGTGGAGCAACTGGGTAAAAGGTGTCTGCATAACAGATGGAAAATGCCAGAATCTGTGTCCAAGTGGTTGTGTTAGTATCAGGAGGGATCCTGGCTGTGCTAGGAAGGACAAATCCAACAACATGACCTTCCAGCAGTCTGTGCCTAGCCCAGACTAGCCAGAGTGTTGAGTCTCACCCTGCCAGGAGCAGTGAGGGGTCAGTGAGGTGGGTCACTGTGGCTCTGTTCTTGTCTGTTCTGGTGGGCTGCTGGCTGTGCTGCAGAGAGCCTTCAGTCACCTTAGTGCTTCACACACATCACTGTGATCCCAGCTATGCCCTGCATGCATTCCTCAGGAGCTGTTCCTTTCAGGAGCCAAGAGTGAGCAGTCTCTTGTCAGTTTTGATCTTGCATGTTTGGCAGAGCATGTCTGCTCAGGAATCTTGATGTTATAACACCTGCTTGGTGGATTTGTTGTTTTTTTCTGTTCCAGAGCAGAGTCATAGCCATGGACAAAGAGGAGGCTGCTGTGGATCTCACCAGGGAGAATGCATATAGGTACAAGACTATTACTCATTTTTTTCATAATTGTTGCTTGAGAAAGACCAAGAGTTGTCAATACTTGTACATGTTTCATGTTTATCACCACTGGAAACCAGAGACTTTAATTGTTGAGCTCCTAAAGTGTGTAACAATTTAGGGGGGGAAAAAAGGCTTATGTTTACCAGAGTGTATTTCTTTGGCTTGTGAACATAGTTTGCAAAGACAGCAGCCCAAATAAAGCAGTGGTACTCACATGCTGTTTGTCAAGGGTTTTCAGAGTGTTTTTTGGGACCCTGTCTGTGAACTCAGGAAGCCCAGGACTGAAGTAGGAATGTTTATGTCACTTAGGAGGTTAAGGACAAGTGTATCCCAAGCCTTTGTCTCTCTGGCTCCCTCAATCATTATTGTTATGCTTGTTTCTGTCCTTGCTCCTCCAGAAATGCTTGCACAGTCAAGTAGCACTTTTCCTCTGATGTGCTGTGTGGTGTCCCTCAGCATCCTCCCTGCAGTCTTGGTTTGGTGGGAATGGTGCTGCTGGATCCCATGCAGTTCAGACACCTGTGCTGTGGCAGGGTGGATGTTCAGAGCTGCTGGCTCAAACACTTTGTGCTGAAGTCAGAGAGATGTCTGTCAGGTTGTCCTTGTACTTCCTGGAGGCGCCACTTCCTCAGCTGGTTCTTCTGTCAGGTTGTTCTGGACTCTCACTAGCACAGGGAACCCCAGAGCTGGAATCCCAGTATGCTTCTGAGTCTCTGTAGGCTTTGTCAAATGAGCTCCAGATTGGATTCACATCCTCAGTAACTGCTGGGCTCTAGGCATTCATTAGAGCCATCTCAGAAAAAATTCCTGTTGCTATTTCTCATGGAGTCCAGTACAGCTGTGAGTCTCAGGAGGTGCTCTTTAACTGGGATTTCTGTCCACAGACCCACATACCCCTCTTTTCCCAAGCTGCTGCCAGCACTGAGGGGGCTACTTCTGGTATGGGCTGCACTGGGCTGCATTTCTTCACTTCTTGCAAGTCCCAGCTTGTGTGTGAGTCTGAAGAGCTGAGTAGGAACTGAGTAGGAACAAGCCCTTCTCAAATTGGTCACCTCACTGTTACCCTTTGCCTCCTAGCCCAGTTACAGAGAATGGGGAGCAGAGGTTTCTTCCTAATGTGTCAGTGTCAAACCAAATTCTGTTGCAATTTTTCATAGATATAATAAAAGCTGGCCAGATCTTTGTCTCCTTGATAAACTCTAACTCTGGCCTTTGGGGAAAATTGTCTTGCTTATTAACATTGTTTCTTGGCTCAAGAGTGGATGAGGGAGTATAAATGCCATGTCAGAGAGCTAAATATTTCTCCATGGATATTTTCATTGTGTCTTTGTGATCATGTCCCTGGCATGGTGCCCTGTAGCTCTTGGGAGAGAATCTAGCAGGATATGCTGTGTTACTGCTTGACTGAACCCAGCTTAGATCCTGCCTGCTTTTCAGAGCTCCCTTATCCCAGCTGTGCTCTCTAGATGCTTAAATAAGTCTTAGTGGATCAATCCCAGTGCCAGCTGCATCTGGGCACATGGCACACAGTGCAGGAATCCCTCCCTTTCCTGATGCCCTCAGCAAAGGGAGTAGAACTTGGGTGTGATGCCACTGTGGTGGGAGGAGAGAATATGCTGGGAAGATCTTGGCAGCTGTGAATGTATGTGTATCAGATAAGAGGTGCAATATTTAATGATCTGTTTGTAGAATGTATTGTTCATGAACACAAATACACCTCCTAATCTTTCTTCTTTCTGTTGTTGCATCTTGCATCTGGAATTTTACAGGTTGCAACTCCAAGAAAGGATTCACATCATCCACCAAGATGTTTCACACAGTAACTCTTTTCACTCTTATAATCCCCTTTGTCTTTTTCCCTTTTTGTCTTTGATGGGTGGAGGGAGGCACGAGAGGCAGCCAAAGGATCATTCTGGGATGCAGGCAGCGGAAGAGTGTTGAAGTTAATAGAGAAAGAGGTCAGCAAGAAGTGAGCCAGTGAAGCTTTTCCCTGCAGCGATTTCCAGGGCAGGTGATCAGCTGACAGAAGTCCCTAATTGTATCAGAAAGTGAATTGTTCCTGGGTTTAGGTGTCCCAAGGTTGTATCTGAGCTGGGAGTCCAGGTGCTCTTTACTGTTGCTGGGGAGAGGCAAATGTATAAAGAGTGTAATTCATTCCACGCTGACATGGAGGCTTCAGATAAACATGTGCATGCCTGTCTCTCCATTGATGGTAGAGGGAGCCCATATATTTAGCTTAGATTTTAAACCATATTCACCTGAAATTAGGTTAGTTGAACCAGGAAAGGATGCTTTTCTTCCCCAGAACCAGCTGAACCCAGTTAAAACTAGCATTTGGTGGGACCTCTGCAGTTAGGTGGATAGTGCTTGGCTGTTTGTCAGCAGCTGTGGAGGCAGGAGCTGCAGCACTGTGGGTTCATTAGCACATCTTTCTGCACTTGTTTTTGACACTCTGCTGCCTCTTAGAGCTGAAAGCCCTGTGCCAAGAGGCTGCCCAAGGACAGTGCCACACTCACATGGTTCCATCAGCTCTGATTCAAGGCTGGCCTGTGTCAGACAGAGCAGGAGTGTAGGGAGCTGCTCTTGGTCTGCAGAAGAGCAGCCCATTGCTGTTTTTGCTGAGGGGCCCTGGCTCTGCAGCTTGTTGGAGGTCCTGCTGCAGCTCTTTAAGAGGAGGGATGTTCATCTGGACAGCCAGTCTAAGCTCCCACTTAGGCCTTTGTGGGCTCTCTGAGTTCTGCTTGTTGCTTTAGATCCAGGTGGGCGCAGAGCTCCAGGGCATCAAGCTCCTGTGCTTTTAAACATGTTTTGTTAAGCAGGCTCTTGATATGAAAAAATTATAGTTCATCTGTGCTTTCCTTTGTATCACTCTTGCACTCCTGGGACAGGGAGCAAGGCATGCTATTGCAGAAAGAAATAGGATAAAATTTTATGATCACAAAGCAGAGTCAAACACATTTACACATGCCTGGAGACAGTTTCTTGGGGAGGATCTTGACACTGAACTTATAGGGAAGATGCTGTGGTTGAGAGCTGCTTGTGATTCTTTTTCTTTCCTAGGTTCTGCCAAACAGCTGTTGCTCTGGGGCCCCATAGATGTCATAGTCAGTAACCCCCCATATGTTTTCCATGAAGACATGGCTTCCTTGGATGCAGAAATCCTCTGGTAATCAAACAAAGAGATTTTTCCTCTCCTGTTTCTTGAAGCAAGGTTTTCTGTCTGCTTTCTTGTACTACACACAGTTGCGCACAAAACAGGCAAATGTAATATACACATGCAAAATATAGGTGTGTTTATTCAGGATATAATAATACAGGCTTGCTTTGATACTGCTTACATGACTGAAGCAACATGGAAGTGTTTTCAAGATTTGTTAAAATTAAAAAAGTACACAGTTTGAAATTAGCAAGTTCCCTATCCAAAACTGATTGTCATGCATGTGAGAAGAAAGTCCTGCCCCCACATCTGTACAAGATGTGCACCAGAGCAGGTTCTGGCAGCTGAGCTTTCTGCATTCCAGCTGGCTCTGCTGGGCCAGCCACAGCCTGAGCTGCTGTTTGGCATGGATCAATCAAGCCCTTGCTGTACAACACCCTTGCTCTCTGGCCAGCTTAGAGAGAACAGACCTATGTGTTGGATCCCAGCTACAGTTGGCTCCTAACATTCAGAAATACTTCAGGGGATGTTTCCTCCTTGTGCTGAATGTGGGGTTTCTCAGCCCAGTGGTAGCTGCCTTCTCCCTCCCTGTATTTCCCACAGAAGGGGTGAGTGCCATCCCCTGCTCTGGGAGTGCTGCAGTTCAGGTGTGGCAGGTGCACCTTTCTCTGGGGGGTGATGCATTCTCAAGGGCCACAGGAATTGCTGTCAAATGTCTTTTCCTTCCCACACTCCAGCTATGAGGACCTTGATGCCCTGGACGGGGGAGATGATGGCATGAGAGTCATCAAAACAATTCTGACTTTGGCTCCTTCTCTTCTGAAGGTTTCTGGGTAAGTACTACCATCTTTTGAATTTCATGTCTTTTATCCATCCACTTCTGTAAATTTTGTACTTCCTGTATGAAAACAAAACAAGGGGAAAATAGTTGCCAATTGTCCTCTCATTGCCCCAGTTAATAATAGTTTTTAAAATGTCACGTGTGTAAGCAAAATTAGCTTGAAATTGGTTATTAAAGTGGTGTGAGCCCTTTCCTTGGCTGTTGGTGGCGTTTCCTGGTCATTAGTGAAGTGAGAACCTTTGAAGGTGAAAGCAGCAACAAAAAGAACATGGAAGAGAGCAGCCAAGAAAGAGAGAGCAGGGGAGCTTTCTGAGGTGAGTACCTGATGGAAGGAGAAGCAATGGAGAACTTTTTGAGGGTGGATATAGATCCCCACTTCCATCCCACCCTTTCATTAGGGGAAAATTCTTTGTTGTACCAGTACAGAATGCTGAATATCCCAGGAGAATTAAGATCAGTCAGGGATAGTTTCTTAAATGTTAAATTTCTCCATTATTAATATTCAAGACTGATTGTTCCTATTCTCTGTCACGTGGGATCCATTTTGAAGATCACCATGCTGATACCCAAAAGTCTGAGTGTACTGTTCATGTGCCAGGGCATTCACACATCCTATTGAATATTCCTGACATTTGGCCACCATAAGAGAGGTCATTGAAAATCTGCTGCTTTGAGAAGAAGAATGGGAATATTGAGAGGCATAGTGCATGCAGAATTCATTCCTCATGCTTTGCATGACCACAAAATCAGAAGATGCTCCTCAGAATTTCCCAGCATTAGAGACTGGTCCTGTGGGGTTGTTTCTTAAGACTATTTCTTTTCCTTCTCTTTTTGCTTGTTTAATAAGGTCACGCCCTCATTGAGGACTGGAAGTTTTTTAAGGTCAGAAATGAGATCCATACCCAGCTTGTAGTTAGCCTGGTGAATTTGTAGGGAGTATTCAGTGTGGGATGTTTTAAGCGTTCTCAGGAGAGCATTTGATGGGGTTTGGCTTGTGTCCTTAGCCTGCTAAAAGTGTCTCTTGCTGTGTCCCAGGCCATAACCAGCTCCATCACTCCCTGTGCCTGTTAGCTGGGGTGGTTCTGCTTTGTCATGGGAGGGAACATGGGGAATGAGCCACTGTCATCAAGTCTGGCAGAGATGGAAATTGCCCTGCAGTGCCTAGGCCTGGTACTGGTGCCCTAACTGAGGTTATTTGATCAGTTCTATGTAGGCCTGAATGCTGGTGCTGTTGTTGTTTTCATAACTGATTTATGGGGACATCCACTGTGGAAGAATGTGCATTCTGACTTGTACTTCATGTCTCTTGCTGCTTATACACAGAGGGACTTCAGGCTGCCAGACCAGTGCTCAGTGCTCCTGCAGCATAAACACTGCCTTGTGCCTTTAAATCTTTGGGGCTTTCAGAAGCACATGGCTGGTGGTATCTCTGGGTGAGCTTCAGAAGGGCTCATTACATCTCCATACAAGGCTTTAACTGCTCACACACAGTACCACGAGCATTCCCCCCAGGATCAACACTTTCTCCTCTGGAGGAGGCAGCTGGGATCTGCATTTTATGTGGACAGCTATGATCTGGTTTGGGGTTGTCGGATTGCACTGTGTTTACTGACCTTTTCATTTCCTGCGCTGGTCAGAGTCACACAGAAAGAAGGATCTTAATTTTTATCAGTTTAGCAACCTAAATGTGCATCTCTCCAATTCTGCTCCCAAATGTGCCTTTTCAGGAGTGTGTTTCTGGAAGTTGATCCCAGGCATCCAGATATGGTGGAGCACTGGCTACAGGCACACCCAGAATTACTGCTCACCCTCCGTGCCATTCACAAGGACTTTTGTGGCAAGTAAGTCTCTTTTTACCTTTGCATTTTTGGAGGTTTTGTGTCCTTTGAAGAATATGTCCCTGCACCTTTATGTATTAAGTGAACCCAGAGCAGATTCACAGCTGAAGCCAGTCTTTGACAAAATAGGGGCTCCCTGGTTGTATCTCAGCTTTCTGATATTCTGAAACAGCCTGGGGAAGTGTTTGAGTCAGAAATTCTGACCCAGGTGACCATTTCTGATGGGGTGACTGGCTCTGGTGGGGTTACTCCCATTGGAAAATTACTGCTTTTATAAGATGGAGGTAGAGGCACATTGTCCCTAGTGAGACTTAAAGCTCTGATCTTTCTTTTTTCCACAGGCCTAGGTTTCTGCACATCCAGAAACAAAGCAGCTGACAACTCTCAGGCATAACTCTCCTTGCAGGATGGTTTTTGCTCTTGAGCCCAGCTGAGCAGCTGGTTGAAAACTCCTTCTGCTTGTGAAAGTAATCTCCATTCCCCAGAGTGTTGGACTTTTCATGCAGTGACAGACCCCTCATATCCTGACACAGACCTCATCCAGAGATGCAGAAGTTCAGCTGAGCATGTGGAAATGTTTCACCTTCCTCAGGGAACTGCATGAAACATTTTAGTCTGCTCTGCTAAAGTGACTCAATCATCTCAGGACCTAAGATAGAAGAGTTCACAGCTCCAGATTAAAAATACAACTTCTCAACGTGCCAAATCACCCATTTGGCCTAGAAAGAATTTAATTATATTTTTTTCACTTGGCCTTGAGATACATTTATATAAAATGTGACCAGATGGGGTGATAAGCTCAAATCCTGGCTTATACTGGCACATGGATTTGCAGGTATAACAGGACATAACTGTTGTGCACATTTCAAATGCAGTTCTGTTCCAGGATCCTGATGCTCCAATAGCAAAGCAGCCTTTGTGTCCCACTCCTGCTGAGTGATTGTCTCTGAAGGATCTTACAGCACATCTTACAGCACCTGAATTTACAGCCTTTGACATTTGGTGGATGCTGCCAGAAATGGTCAACACATTCTAATAAAGACAGTGCTTCAGACCAGGGTCCTTAAAAGAATTTCACTGCAACTATTCAGAGATGCTGGCAGACTTGAATAAACATCTGGCACCCACACATTGTTCTGATAGTAATAGAAATGCCTAAATTCCACATGAGGCATTTAATTGCAACACTTTAAAGAGAAGGCCAGAGTCACTACTCTGCTTTTGCAGATGGAGAAGTTGAAAAACAGGAGGTGAAATGACCTGCAGAAAGTTTGACAATCTGAGTTTGGAGTAGGAGCCAGTCTCTTGACAGGCGTGGGAGTAGCTGAGGTCTGTCTCTCTGGGAAGGATGACTCAGACTAGGCCTGCCTGAAACAGCTCTGAGAGAAGTCCCTAAAGTGAACAGTCAACATCATGGTAGTGTAAATAATGGCAGGATTAAATTCAAGCTGCTGCTGCTGTTTCCAGTGGTGCAGGTTCCCTTCTGGAGCACAGCTAGCCAGGGAAGGAAGGAAAGAAGCCAAGGAAAGGGTCTGCTCTGCCAGGCCAGATGGAAGCAGTTGCTGGGCCAGTGGAGGTGAGCACTCAGGAGGGGTGGGAGCATCCAGCCAGGGCCCTGCTGTGTGTGCCAGGGAGGAGCTCCCAGGCTCTGTCCAGGCTGACCTGGGGCTGCACAGCCAGGAGCATCAGGCAGGACATGCAGCAGCAAACTGAGTCTGTTGGATGGCTGCAGCAGGTTCACAGGGTGTTACATGAGCCCTGATACATCTGTTCCCTTTTCCTCTGCCTCTCCCACACTCTCACTCCTCAGATGAGTTTTCTCCATCCCCTTCACTCCTGAACATGGGCCCTGCTTTCCCAAAGACACCTGAGCTCTCTCTGATGAACCAGCACTTGGGTTCCAGCTGGAACCTTTC
>NW_005054339.1:1065731-1126156 GCF_000277835.1 Geospiza fortis | reverse complement strand
TTTCCCTACTCACAGCTCTGTTCACAGACTTGCCTTTCACCCATTGTACATCTCACATTACATTTATCCACTCCAGCAGTTTATCATGTCCTGTACACTCTTTACTTGAATTTTTGAGTCTTCTCTGGCCTGCAGTACCTGCCCTGGTTAAACACAGTAGAGGAAATCTAGGAAAGGAGAGAACAAAAATAGGTCAGTTAAAGTGCACTTGAGCACAGGTTTGGAAATACCATTTCAGTGCAGCTCATTTCTGGGCTCCTAGAGCCATGAGTACAAAGTACAGTCAAAGCGTATTTTGTGTGGTTGTGGCTTTTTTTCTAATAGTAATTTAGGGGTATTAAGTTCAGTTTGTCAGACTCTGTTTAAAAATTAAATTTAAAGAAGTGAATTCTCAGATTTCTTCTGGGTGTTAGCGGTGTTTGTGTATGAAACAGAGCATTCTACACAGCCTGCTTCTGCAGGAGGCCTTAAAAGCTGGGAAGTCCATGGGCTGATGGAGCTGTTAAACAGCATCATGCTGCATTCTTTAGAGGGTGGGCTGGTTCCCTGCAGCAGACAGGTGCTAGGTGGCCCTCTAAGAGTGCCAGTGGCTGGGCTGCAGAAGGCAGTGTGCTTTTTTTCTTGGAAGCATCAGTCAGTCCCTTGTCCGAGCCCTGAGCAGGACAAATCCCCCGCAAGACAGACTATTGGTCTAATCCAGTAGGACAAATGTTAAATTCCTATACTTTCCACTAAAACACTTGCATTTCTATGTATTTACATTGCATACTGGTTATATATCTTGGAAAATCACATGGTGCTGCTGACCTTTTCATAAAAGGAAAAATTGCTGTTCTCCCAGGAGGCTGGATGTTCCTGTCAGACTCGCATCCGAGGGAATGTGCTGCTGTAGTACAGTGTGTTCTTGGTGCTGTACACACATTGGCCTGGGCTCCTTTTGGTACAGAAGCACTGCAAAGCTCTTTGGAGGTTTTAAGGAGCCTGGCTGTGGAGCCCTGGGCCGTGTGTGTGCTGCCTGAGGGCAGGAGGCCGAGCTGGCACTGGCAGAGGCCCAGGCACGTGAGCTGCTCCCTGGAGCCACAAAGGCTGAGGCTTCACTTGGCATTCTACACCAGCCAGTATCTAACATACACTGAATTTTCTGGGAATTTACTGGGTCCTGGGGACTGTATCAAAATGGTGATTTGATTCCTGAGGTGATGCTGTCAGAGGGGGTCTTTGTGTGCTTTCAGGACCCTGCAGAGTGTGGTTGTGTTTGTGCTCATATCTGTGTTTTGGGAGCTGCTGGATGTGCGGTATCTGCTGCGGTGACACTGCCCTTCCCTGAATAGGAGCCGCTTTGGCAGAGCCCTGAAGGTGGAGCTGCGGTCCCAGTTTAGCTGTGTCCATGCTGGAGGCACTCCTGCCTCAGCCTTCCCACTTTGGGCAAGGTGCAGGCCCAGGGAGAGGCAGAACTGGGGTCAGCAGAGTGTAGGTGCAGCTGCAAATGGGGCTGTTCCTGTACTGGGGAAACAGAACTTCCACAATGGGCTTGGGAGGCTGGAAGGGGACTCAGCTGAGACAGGAGTGGGGTTGTACATCCTACTGTGAATAGGAGGCCCAAAGCTCCCCTAGGACTGGAGGTCAGAGATAGATCCCATTCTTCTTCTGGTGCAATGTCCATGTGAGCACCCCAAAGTGCAAGCACTGACCGTGCTCTCAGTCTCCACCTGAGATATGGGGTGAAAGGGATTTTACAGGGACCTTAGAGGCAAACATTTCTCCTCACAGTGTTCTCTGCTGAGCCTTTGCTCTTGTAGGGCTGAGGCTGCTTTCCATGGGAGGAGCTGACAGACACAGAGGGACTGCATTAGGGTGATACAGGGCATCTCTGGGGTCCCACATGACTCTGTGTGTGTGGATTACTGGCCAGCACTCAGTTCCTCAGTGTAGGGCCATAGATCAAGATGGCTTGGAAGGGAACTTGACTGTCATCTAGCCCAATTTCCCCATCCAAGTAAGCATCAACTTGCCTTACATCATTCCTGACAAATGTTTGCCCAGCCTGACCCAGAGGCTCCCATTGCTGGTAAGGACTTTAGCACGCAATCTGTCCTGATGCTTTGTGGTTCTGTCTGCTAGAAAGTTTTCTTTTGTCATGGCAGCTCTGCTGTGACTAAAGCGGAACACTTCTGAGCACTTCTGAGGTGGAGCACAGCTGTCTCTTTCCTTAGAGCACCTTCCATGTCGTAGTCTGGTCTCATATTTCCTCACAGTCTTCATTTCTGGGACAAAGAACTCCAGCACTTCTTTCTGTAGGCAACTTGCACATCCTTCCTTCCCTGCTTGTGAAATGTAAGGGGGGACCATGTGTGCTTTTTTTTTTTTTTTTGGTCTGGGAAAGTTACCAAAAAGTGTATTTAAATTTTAATAAGCTACAATCTTGATGAACAAATAAGAAGGCTTCTCTCTCTCACACTCAAAAAGATTATGAGGTACCAAGAGAGATTTAATCCAGTTTCCAGGCTATTTCCTTTTCCATAGATGTTTTGAGATGCTTTGAGTTCAGTATCAGAAGTTTCAGATGATGTTCTGTGGAGGATCATGTCACAGTCCTTCTCTGTTTCTTTTCCTTGGCAGCTGCTGGCCAATCTCAGTGTGGTCCATCCAGTCTCTGGTGAGCACAGGGGCGTTTTGATGAAATTCATCTCATCTGCTGCTTGGTGACAGGACTCAGCACTCTGCTGCAGTGTGATAAACCAGATTGGCTGTGCTGCTTTCCCCTGCAAACCCAGAGGATGTGAGAGTGAGCAGAGCACCAGCAGTCACTTCTCTGCAGCGAGTGCCTCTCTGAGCACAATGAGAGTGGGACAGGGGCTGCTGCAGAGGGCTGGGAAGGTGCATCCTGTGCACAGTATCCACTGCTGCTCTGACAGTGCTCGAGTGTCAGATGTGCTGTGCTGCAGACAGGTGCAGAGAAGTGCTGCCACATATTGTGGTCTCTGTGGTTTGTCTCCTTAGTGTGGCTGATGTCAGAACTGTAGCTTTGTTTAAGTGGCAGCTTCTAGCTCTAGAGATCTGCATCATCTGCTCCCTTCACCAGCACACCTGAATGGTCACCCTTCCACGTTTTGTGTGCTCATCTCAGCATTTTGGGCAGAGTGGGCATGGATGTGTGATTTCAGAGGCAGCTGCCCTGTCAGCATTACAGAGATAACCATGAGCAGGGTTACTCCAGGGTGGAAGGCCTTAGAACCGCTGCATGTGAACAAACTGCTGCCTGGGGAGGAAGGAGCCTTGGCCCTATTCCATGTTTGCTCTGGGTTCAGCTTGCTTCAAAGGTCTACAGAAGTAGTTTCACACTTCATCCTTTCTTTTGTGACAGTTGGGATTTTCTGAAGTCATCCTGTCCATGGCAAGGTGTCACTATAAGAGACAAAATAACACAATGTGGACACGCTGCTGTTTTTAAGGTAAAAAAGGAAAGTTTATTTTCTGACTTCAACATTTATAGATTTCCAAAAGTGACAGTGGATTGGAGGGTGAAAGTGCCACCTCTCCGATGACACTGGACAAACCAACAGTTCATCAAATTTTTCTTCCTGCATAAAAGAATGCAAAACAATAAGTTATTTACAGAAAGCGTGTGAGAAAGTTCATTACAAGAATGTAAACATTAGAAGGCTTAGAAAACCTTAAAAAAGCAGGGTGACAGCAGAGATTCTCAGGTCCTGGGCTGAAATTTGCAACATGGAAAAGAAGAGTTTGCCATCCAAATATCCAGTGACAACAGGTGTGGTGAGAAGCTGAGGCACAGCAAAAGAAGAGCCATAGAGTCACAGCAAGAGCTCAAATGCTCTTTTGGCAGTTCAGGCAAACCCAGCTGTAGCTGTACTTCTTCCTTCTTTTACTGATATTTTAAATGGTGTCCATCCCAGCTGTTCCTTGGAAGGATGATGGTGCCTCGAGAGCAGAAAGCAGAGATTGTTATTCCTTGATATGGAGAATGTTACCAAGAAATGTTTGATTTTGAGAGCTGTGGTGTTGGGATGTGACAGGAGGGTCATTTTCACAGTGTGTTACTGGCACAGCCATTGCTAAATGCTGCACAACCTGGAGGCACACCAATAGCAGATTGTTTGGAGGAAGGGGGAGGTGAAGAAAACATGACATGAAGCTCATCTAGGGAAGACAAGATTCTTGGGAATGAGTGTGTTAAAATGAAGCTGAGGTTTTATCACCAAAGGGGTTTCAGGGACAGACAAAGGTGATACAGAGACTCCATCATTAGAAGACATGAAAAGGCACTTGATTATTAGAAATCCACAGTTCTTATAGAAACAATGGTGGTCGTCAGACCTGATTGGCCTTTAGGAATCTTCTCTCATCTATTGGTCAAGAAGGGACAACTCCTTCTTGTAAACATCTTTGACAGAGATTGCCTGCCAGGTGCAGAGATTGAGATAGTAATTGTTTTAATTCTTTCTTTGAGCTTTCTCACAGCTTCTCACAGCTTCCCAGGAGAATTCTGGGAGAGCTATGTCTCTGTTCAGAGGATATGTGATTACCACAAGGTTTTAGTAGGGAAGGTCTGTGCTGTCACATTCCTGCTTTGCCACTCTGAAATCATAAGTAGAAGTGTGGGACTGAGTCTCTACAAAGTGCAAGTTGTATATAGGAGGCAGACTGAGCATTTCTGCTTGATGCCTGCACTTCAGCAGGTGAGTGCAGCCCCTTCTGCAGTGTGGGAGGATTCCTGGTGGACCACAGGTGATGGCAAGCAACAGTGGACAGAGCACAGCACTCCTGTTCATCAAGAGAGGAGCACTGAATGTGTCACAGATGCCACTGGCCTGAGTTTCTATAAACGCAGTTTCTGTGGAAGTTGCCAGGCTGGGTGTGAATATAAGGAAGGCAGAACTCTTGCTTCTCAAGGCATGTCCTCAGCAGTGGGAGATTTTTGATTCCCACTTTACATCAGCTGCTGCATACAGTTTTAGGTCCCCACTTGCTGCTTCTCCCTTTCTTGGTGGTCAGCTTGTCTCCCATGTTCTGTATTACACAGCAGCATGCTCACAGTGGGACATGTCCACCAGCTGGGTAGCACAGTGCCTGTGCCCATGGAGTCCTTCCCTTGGCAGCCTGAGCTGCTGCAGGAGCTGCAGTACCCAGCAGTGCTGCTGGGAGAGTGGCTTCTGCCATCCTCTCTCTTCCTACTGGAATACTCATGTGAGACTGTCTGGAATATGAACACAGTTGCTTGGGTTGTTGAAAAAGGCTTGAATTATTATAAAATTCCTGGCCTGGCATTTGGCTGATGATTAATTCCTTGGTTTTGCGTGGTACTTTGATGTTCCAGATGTAATCCCAGAACAGGCTGTTACAACTGTGTTGACCTCAGTGGAGCCATCAAAGTCATTCCAGTTGGCACACCTGGTGCTGTGTGTTATTTGTATTCTGTGAAACCAGCATCCAGTCATTGATTTAAGTCTTTCCAGGGACTGGAGCCTCTTAAGCTGTTAATCTTTTTTTCTCTCCTGTATTGATTGCTGTGCCACTTAACAGGAGTGACCTTCTCACCACACCTTTTGACTTTGAACTTGCTGCCTCTCTGGAATCCTTCTCTGAGCCTTTGCAGTTTGTGCTGTTTGTATTGCCACAGCGCTTAGAAACTCCTCACAGGTTGTTCCATTTCTCTTTTAAGTTTTCCCTTCTCTACTCCCCCGCCAGTATCTTGTTGTGTAACTCTCCCCTAGCCAATGCTGTTGGCTTGCATAGATAAATTTCTTGATGCTGGATAATTTGGAATAACCTTATGACAGAAAAATCCCCCTCCAAAATGCAGTTGTCTTGCATTGTCCTTCAGTGATTTGGCAGCTGGTGGGTTTGCTGGGTGGAGTCCTGGTGCTGGCATGTGCTCTCTCTGCTTGAGAAGAGCAGATTAAGCTCATACTTCCTTCAAACAAGGCTTCTTCATTTAATGTGGATGGGCAGCAGGCACTCAGGCTGAAAGTAGATTTTGTACTTTACCTTCCAGGTCAGTGGATTTTTTGTGGTGTTTGTGTCAGTGGCCCTTTGTTCAGCAGCACAACTTTTTCCACCTCAGTAACGCACATGAGGCACGTGATAGAGGTCCTGAGTTGTGCAATAAACTCCAGCAAATATATTGCCTGTTCCACTTCAGGGCTTGATTGTGTGCCCTATTGACCAGCAATAAAGCCAACAGTATAGAGGTAATTACTTCCTCATTTACTTCAGCTTTTCCATCCATGGTTGTTGCCTGTGGGGGGGAAAAAAACCCATAAGTACTATGAGAGGGAAAATTTTGTCTTTAGAGAGTGGTCCTGGTAACTTGTGAAAGCTGGATAACTTAATAACATTAGTCAAGTATTAACTTAAATATTTAATTTAGTAATGATGTAATTTTGTTGCTAAGGAGGGACAGGGTTATGGTCAGGGTAGTCACGAGCACAAAAATTAAAAGATGAAGGTGTCTAGATAAATGTCCTCTAGCCTGTTGGAGTCCTAATCACAAAACAGCTGCTTGGAATCCCATCTTTGCAGGGGTTGGTGCTTGCTGGCACTTTCCTCTGCAGAGTCTGGAAAGGCAGGAGGGGAGGCCCCATCCCTCACTCAATGCTGGGCCCTTTCCTGAGCCCCTCTGGAAGTTGTGGGCATGTGCCAGTAGAGCTGTGAGCATTCCCACGTGGATGGGGTGGGACATCCCACACAGAGCAGCACACTGCTCCCTGCCCAGCTGCTCTGAGCAGCCACTGGGCAGAGGGGTGAAGGGAACCCCAGCTCCCCTTCCTTCTCCAGTCTGGCAGTGCCTCACTGCTCCAGAGAGGCTCTGCTCAGCCTGGGGCCAGCTGTGCCTGCCCTGCTGTAACCTCCCTATTTGTGCTGTGGATCCCTGCAGAATTCCCTCCATCCAGATCCTCTTGGACTTTGTTCCCAGCAGAAAATCCTGCTCAGGCTTCTTGGAATTAGGGCACATGAGTCTAACTCAGAATTGCTGTTTCCTGGGAAGTTCTGATGCTGTAAAGATTGTTTGGCTTTTTTTTTTTTCTTTTCCCTGTAATCTGAATGAAATAATGTTTAAAATTTCCTATGAGGACACTGTGTCCCAGATTTTGAGTTTTGCTCTGGGATTTCTGAACTCTTGTTTTGAGCTATATCCATTTTAAGTTGTACTGCTTATGCTTCTTGTTGATTTGCTAACTAAAGCCTTGTAGCAGGTCACAGTATGTGTATTATATAAAAAAAAGGTAGTTACTTTTTTTTTTTATCAACAACAGCAGCTGCTTAATATGATTGAAACATCTCATTCCCTAGAACAAGAACTGCCTTGTTTGAAATGTCATGAGAATCTGGCACTGCAGTTACAACACCCAGCAATGGTTTAATCTAGAACGCTGGGTAACATTGTATTATGGAGTAAAGAGAAATTCATCTTTATGATATGAAAAGTAATCAAATACTTCAGTGTTTTTATCATGTTAGGACAAGGTAATAGTGATGCATGTGGGATAAAGACCTCTTTAAGATAAAATTTGGAAGTTATGGAATGGAGCTTCTTAGCTGCCAGAAGCAAGGCTGTTCCAAAGAGCTTTGGCAGGAGCTTTTATCAATGTTCTTTCAAAAAACAAATCAAAGAAAAGGTCTGTTCTTTAAGAAGCTCTTCCTAAGAAGTTGTTTTGCTGGGGTTTTTCTGCTGTCCTGTCCCAGGAAAGGCCTCTCCATTGCACACCTGAGTGCTGTTAGTAGAGAAGTCTTGGATGTTCTCATTTAAACCCAAGTCTCCACAGTGAAAATCTTGAAAATCCCCTCACTGCACCAGCTGCCCTTCCCTGGCTCTGCACTGCTTGTGGCACATCATGTCAGGTGTGAGGGAATTCAGGAATCCTCCTTCTCCCGAGGCGGGAATGTGCTGCTTGGCTGCTGTCCCTCCTGCCCCTCACAGGGGACAGGACAGCTGCTGTCCCTACCGGACTTCTTCATGCAGCCTCCTCCACCTGCAGGAAATGCCAAATGTCACCAGCCTGTTTCTCTTCTCCAGAGTGCTTCCCAAACATTCAGCACAAAGAAGTTCCAAAAAAACCCAGAATGTCCTGAGCAGGGAAGATGTAGGTAAAGAGTTTGTGATAATTGGGAGTGGGATTGTGACCCAGCCTCATCCCCAATGGATGCAGCTGTGAGCAGCAGGTGAGCAGCACTGACAGCAATGAGCCATGGAGTGCCCAGGGGCACTGAGCAACCACCAAAGGGAGCAGAGGGCACACAGGTGCAATGCATCAACGGGGGGGAATAAAAGGTTGGGCTAAGAACAAGAAGGGCAGATGCTTGCAGACTTCTGAAGTGCTATGATGTTATTCTGTATGGGCAGACCCCTGAAGCCTTCTGAAGAGGTAAGGTGTTGGGTTGAAGCCTTCTGAAATTGTATGGGGACACTCTGTGTATCCTGCCCATCTCAGCTGCAACAGGAAGATGGCTTGCATGGCTGGGAGGGCACAGAATTCATGGAGCCAGAGTTTCCTTTCCTGTCCTGCTTTACATTGAAATGAGATGTCTGGTGGGTGGGCCTTGGCTGCTCTTCTGGAGGAAGGTGTTTCTGTGGTTACCTTTTAGGCTTTGTCACTTTGACGCTGCTGGGAACCCATGGCCTGGGGAAACAAATTCCAGTGTGGATCCCAGAATGGGTGAAGAGTGTATCAGTCCTAAATTTATGCAGCTATTACACTGTGTAGTTAAAACAAAATGAACTGATACTGCAGAAGCAGCTTGTTTGTTACAAACAAATATGTTCTGTTCACAGAGGAGCAGGTCCGGGCTATGGAAGAATTTGTTTCCTAGGCTAACATCTGGGCCTAGCTATGTCCAAACTGATTCTTGAAGCATGTATGAAAATGCCTTTGCTTATTCTTAACTGGTGTTTCATATGCCACTGTTTCTAGCTTGGTTTATGCTAAAAGTGGATCTTTCAAAGGCTGGGATGTGGGAGACAGCACAGCTACGTACATGAGACTAAAAACTGCAGGGAACCTCCAGTGAAATGCAGGCAGCAGGGAGTTTGCCCATGAGTAGGGAACAGAAGTATCGTTTGCAGGGAAACCTGAGGGAAACTGAGCCTTGTTAGGAAAAGGATGTTCCCATTGTTCATGGCACCAGGGAGGGCTTAGTGGATGTGTGTGTTCAGCTGCATTTTAGAACTTGCACAGCCCAGGTAAAGGCTGTGAATGTCTGAGATTTGAGGGTCTAATAGAGACTCTGTCCTTCTGTCATCACTGCCTGAGCCAGAAAAGCTCCGGATTTAGAAGGAATGTATGGAGGAGAAGAGTCAGGGCTCACATGGCTGTAGGATGGTTTCAGGGAGACAGCCCTGCTGCAAACAGGGAGTTTAAACAAAGTGCAGGGGTGTGCCAAGAACTCTGTGTGGGGTTCAGCCTGAGAAATGGGCAGGTGCAGAAGGGGCTGGGAGGAGGAATGAGAGTCAGAAAGCCTGGCAAATGAGAGAAAACCAAAAGAGAGGAGTTTGCTTTGCCTATAAAACAAAGCCTGGGAAGGAATGGGTTGTCTCTCTGTAAACAATTGCCAAGTAAATACTAGAGGGGACGAAAAGTCCTTTGTAATAAAGATCAGTGCTGGCACAAGGACAAAGTGGTACAAATTTGCTATTAATAAACTTAGCCTGGAAATTAGATTTTCAGCCACTGGAGTGAGGTTCTGGACGAGTGTCTCAAAAGGAGAAATGGAAACCAAGGGAGCTTTGTAAAGGAGCTTGAGGAGCTTGCAGTAGCAAATTTTCTCTCTGATACAGTCTCATTTCATGTCATGCATGCAGATACCTCAGACAGCCTGGCCCAGCAGTCCAGCCAGGAGGGTGACTTGCAGGAGCAGGTGAAGCAGCTGTAATCAGGAATCAATAGCCAGGGTACACATCAGCTTCAGGAGAGGAGAGTTTCAGAGTAGCTGAGCTCTGCAGACATCCAGTTTTGACTGTGCCTAGTGGTTGGATTTTGTGAGTCCTACATCTGTAGTCTGCAGGGAGAAGGGATTTTCTTTCACTTTGCTTTTTCTGCAGTAATTGAAAAATGGAGTTAGAGACTTATCATTCTACAGAGACAAAAGTTTTCTCCTCAGTTGTCCAAACAATGCCTGTTCAGCTATGACAAGAATATCTTTGTTCTGAGCTGTTGTAGGATGTTTGACTTAGCAACACAGAGGCATTTGGAGAAGCTGCCTACATACAGTCTTCTCTCTTGGCAAATAGAAGAGGGAAATACAACAAACACTCCTCCCTAAGAAGTTGAAAGCATAGAGAAATCACAATTAAGATGGATCTATCTCCTTCTGAGGCTTCCCCCAAATTATTTTGTACTTTCTGTCAATTCAACATAGAGAATAATCTGTATAGGGGATAGTCAATGCAAATTTCTGTATTTCTTTCCATGGGGTTTTTTTTTCCTTCCTCTGCCACTCCATTGTTTCTCTTCTTTCCCTCACATCTTAAATGAAACCAGTGAAGGTGCTTTTGTTGTGCTGGTTTCATGCCTTTTCTTTTTAATGCTCTTAGTTAATGTAAGAAACTTTTGCCCATTGAGGAGATATTTTATTATACTAGTTTAAACAAACACCAGTAATAGAAACAAAGGGCTCAAATCTCATTTGCTTTCCTTTTTTGTTACTGTTCACTCCAAACTGGAGTAGTGGATGTAATCAATTGTAGTGGACGTAAAGAGAGGACTGAAAGAATTCTGAAAAATTAGTAGTTGTAAACTTGGGGTTTTGCCCTGAGTACACACTCAGTTTTGAAACTTCCAAGGGTTTTCAGATGTTTGAGCTGAGAACAGTGGATCCTCAAGAGTTTGTGTGTTTCTGTAAATCATATTGAGAATCCCTCACCTATGGACATTCCAGAATGGCAGCACTCATGGAATAATGGAAAATGTTTGGAAAATGTTTTCCGTATCTCTTTATGGTGTTTCACTGCCACATCTCTCTGCTGCCTGTAGGACTGAGCCACAAAATCCTGTTTAGCCTGGTTTACACACCCACAGGGCTGCCCTACAGATCTGGGAGCTTGTGAAAGTCACCAGTGGGTGTCAGACCCCACCCTCAGCTGGATGGAGAGGCAGCCAGGGAGCAACCCAGGCAGACTTCTCCAGTTAGAGAAGGAAGGTGAATGGTGTTTGCTGGTTTGTACCCATTACTGGGATGAAAGAAATTTCAAGGGTTTTTTTTTTCCAATTAAGGGATCATTTTACCACAGTTTCTGCTTATCCTTTCAGAATGACCTGCTCAGCTCCTCCCTCAAGCTGAGTTTCATTCTTTCCACTGGTGAGAGGGGTGAGGGTCGTTGCAATGAGATTCTCCTCCTCTGGTTGCATCAGCCTCAGTTGGACAGTAAATAATGCAGGGTACAAGAATGCCCAAAGGTGTGTTCATAAATCCCAGTGAAGGGACTCAGAACAGTTTCTTTAGTCAGAACAAACAGAGTTTGGAGTGTGTGGTGCAGGATGAATTGAAAAACACTGCTACTGTAATCTGAATGCTCCTACCCATGAGTGTCAAGATATTTCCATTAAAGGCATAAAATCCCTGCACTGAATAATGAAAGGCCTTTATCCTAGAAGTTATGTCACCCATTTGTGTCTCAGATAGGACATAGTGCAGCTCTGGTGGAGAGGGCATCCCATCTCCTGTCCTGTGCTCCCACCAGCTGTTCCTGTCTCCACACTCAGCTTGGCAGCTGGGGTTGTTGTTTGTGTCAGTGTGGTTGGTCACTTCTGCTGAGATGGTTTCTTCCTGCTCTGAAGGAAAGGTGAAGAACTAAAATGAGCTGTGCCATTATCCATAAGGCATTAGGAGCCTGGTGCTTCTTGTACAGTGCACAATTCCAACACCCAATGGACTGGACCTTGTCACTTTCCCTGAAAGCCAAGCCAGCTGTGGGGATTTATAAGCACCCTTCCATATGGCAGGTGGGGAGTGTGGCAGGAGGGAACTTGGCACAGCTTTTTGGCTTGGTTCAGAGTCAAGTGAAGTGAGCCTGTTCTTTAAATATGTCAGTTATAACCAGGGCCACACCATTGGATTTTGTACCACTGGGTTGTAAAAATATCTGAGGGGGCAAATCCTGGTTATTTTGGATGTGGAGGGTGTCCCATGCTCACTTCAATCACTGCTTGCAGTCTCTGTGAGGATGCAACAGACCAAGAGAAGGAGCAGATGGGCATTAGAAGATGAATTAATGAAATGAGCAAGAAGGCAGCAGGCAGTGGGGATTGCCCCCATCTTTCCTTTTCCTGGCTACACCTGGGATTCTACAGTCTTGGTAATACAGAGCTCAGTGCCCAGCTGGGAAGTGTGGCCCAGCTCCTAAGGAGCATGTAGATTTTAATGTCCACTTCTCTGTCTAGGATTATGGATACTGACACTTGTTTTGTACATCTGACTGCAAGGGAGTCCAGGCAGCAGCCAGCAGGGTGCAGAGGTTGGGATTTACATGTAGCTGAACAATTGGGAAGGACAAGAAGAAAGGGATCTTTGTGTGATGCTGCAACCTGTGTTCAAGGCAGTAGTGCCAGACCTTGGAGAGGAAATCTGCTCAAGGAAGTGAACTAACATGATGTAATACCCTGAAAAGAACTGTACAAATCAGGAACTACTCCAGCCTCAGTGGTGTGCCTTTTGTTCTGACTCTGGGCTGCTGCCGACCAGGAGAAGCAGTGCAGTCCCTGCAGGTGTTTGCCTTTCACTTCAGTGCCTCAGAGTAAGGGATGTCACACAGAGACAGGCCATCACCTGGTAAAAGTTAAGTTCAGCTGCAAATGTCATGGAAGATCACAGTGATACACATGTGAGGTACCTCTAGCCTGTTACTATGAAGGTGCAGTGCTTCTTGTTTTACCCATTTTCTGTCAAGGGCTTTGCACCTTTACAGTTCACTTTGACACCTGGTGAAGCATCTGCAGCACAGCCCCTCAGAGTGACCTGTTACACAGCCTTGATCTGCAGCACACCTGTAATTTTCCAGCCACAATCCCTGCTGGCAGGGGTTAATGGTAGGTGGCTCCTGCCAAGTGACTCAGACCATGACTGGTGCCTGCCCAGCTCTGATAAAATCTCTGCCAAGCTGTTTAGAGGATCCCTTGCTCTGCTCACACCAGCTCGTGTGGGTGTTGTCTCCACAGCCCTGGCTGTGCTGGCAGGTATTTCACTTGACTCTGACAGCTCACATCAAGCTCCTGGGCTTTTCAGTGACGTTACCTGAATGAGAGAGATCCAAGAGCTGCATTTATGATGTAACACACAATGTATGGGTTGTGGAGCATCAAACAGTTTGGTGGTTTTTTTCATTCTCTTTTGAGTGACAACAGAAACTCTGACCAGATTATTTGGGTTTTGGTTTATTTGTTTTGGGCTCTGCCAGTGTTGTGTGCTGAGCTTGGCCCATGTTGGGGACGGTTGGCCTTTGTGTGAAGTATTTGATGGCTGATGTGAGTGGGGATGCCTGTGACCAGTGGCCTCTGCCTGGCTGCTGAGGGCTGTTAAGTGCTTGCTCTGGTGCTGGGTGTAAATCAGGAGTTAGTCACCTGCAGAGGTGCTTGGAGCAGCTGGGGCACAGGTCTGGTTTGCAGAAGTGCTTCTTCACATCGCTTTGGCAGAGTAAAGATGTCTCAAAGCAGTTACTGATTAATTTTTCATCTGTTTGATTTTCCTCCCTGACAGAGTGGTAGAGAGACACTGTGCCAGGATCAGTGCTGCTCAGCACAGAGTGGGGATGAGGCTGCAGCACTTTGCAGCAAAATGGTGCTGGATTGGCTTTGTGTTGATTCATTCCAATTATTTATTCCTCAATAGTTTGTTTCTGTGTGAGCAGGAAAAGAAGTGGAGAATTGTGCTTAATAAAATTAATTTTCAGTGGTGCAGTTAATTGTAGACTTCTCTGAAAAGTGAATATATTCCTTTTCCAGTGTTCCTTCCCCCATTAACCTTAGAATAGGTGAAAGCTTTGACTTCACAGGGTTGTTAGTGTTTTGTCTCTCAGTTCCCTGTGTAGTGAAAGGAAACAAATCCAGCCTTACCTGTGTTGGGTAACATAAGGGTTGGTCAGAAGAGAACAAGGAAGTGGGACAGAAGCTCCTTGGTTTCCTCAAAGCTGTTTCCCATTATGCCAAGCACTCTCACTCCCTCCAAGTTCCCTCTGCATGGAAGGGAGAGCACAGAATTTCAATGCCTTTCTCCTGGATGGAGGGTCAGGGTGCTGATCTGGAAAAACTTACCCACAAAGACACCTTTTAACTCTGGACATCAGCACAGAATTCCCTGATCACTGTCAACAGTGAGCTGGAGACCTCTGTGACCACCACCACCAGATATGGCCAGTGAGGGGAAGGGAAGGTGCCTTGTGGGTTTGTGGTGGAAGTGGCCCTGCACCCCTTCCAGAGTGACAGCATGGCATGGCTGAGGTGGCAGACAGCTAAACTGACCTCAGTGGTGGCTGCTTGCTAAAGCCAGGCTGTCACCAGAGTCTCAGAGATGAGGGGGGCTGCTTTTGAAGGCTTTGGGACAGACTTTTCTCAGATAAGAGGGGCTAAGTGAGACCTAAAGGACAGAAGCCCTCCTGAGAACCTCACCCCTGAGCTGCTGTTCATTTGTAGCCAGAAGAACATTTAGATGTTTTCATAGACATGAGTATTGTCACAATTGCCCAGCTCTGGTCTTTCCTCTGCAAGGCTTTGATTGTGGGACCCTACCCTGCAATCACTCTGAAAATGAAACCAGCCCTGAGTAAGAGCTTCTGGTTAAGCACTGAGTCATGGAGGGAACATGTGGCAGCAGTTTCTCAGAACTCCTCCTGCCTTAAGTGGTAGCAAAGAGGAATTCTGTCTGTGGTTGTAGCTGTGCCAGGGGTTCCTAGATTTGTGCTGCTCTAGTGCACAGGCAGCAGGAACAGTCACCACAGGTATTGGTGGCAGCTGTCATCAGTCCTGGAGTCAAGGGCAGAGCTGTAGAGGGGCTGTTCCACAGCTCCAGGAAGCTGTGCCTTTAGTGTCTTGTGCTTCCTCCCATTGTGTGCTTTTCTAATCCTGATGGGCCTAACAGCAGCCTGCTGGAAGTGTCTTGTGCAGTTGGTTTTGGCCACCCCAAGGAGGTTTGTCTTTGCACAGGATGATTCAGTGAAGGTGCCAGGAAGGAACAGTTTGACCAGACAGAGCAATAATTTCTTGTTGGGTGCCATGAGATAGCCATGGTCCTAGGAGATTAAAGCTTTTCAGGAAATGCTGTTGGTCATGTGGTCCTTTTCCATTTATGTGTTTTCCTCTTGCTTCCACCTAGAAGTGGCCAAAAGAGACCCAAGGAGATTTCTACTCCTTTCAGGGATGATCTCTTCCCTTGCCTTTCCTTTCATCCATGCCTCAGTCCCCTGAGGCAGTGGATGATCTCAATTCCAGCTGCCAGCCTGTGTCAGGATCAGCACTGGGCAGAATTCAGGCTCTTACTTTATCCCCCTCTGCAATTTCCCAGCCATAATATTTTAATTTCCTTCCTTCACACCCATTTTTGGAGCACACTTGTAAGGTCTAACTGTAAGTCCAGCAGCAGTGAGAGCAGTGGGAGGATGCTGTGCATGCCAAGGAGAGCAGCAGTGCCCTGACCTGGTGCAGGTACATGTTAGTCCCTCGTGCCACATGCACTCAGGGACAATGGCAGTGCAGGAATGTGCATCCTGAGAACATAAATATCTGGTGGTTGGTTACACAGATCAGCAGGTGCTGCTCCTTTGAGTGTGGAAGGATTGATGTGGAGTGTGGACTTGCAAGAAGCCATGAAATAGTGTTTTGACAGACCCAGCACATCTGGGAGCAAAGGATTTTAGAGCTGGATTAGGAGCTGGTAGTGACAGCATGACTGTGACCTTGTTAAACATAAACCTAAATAAAAAGAAGACTCTCCCAGCTAATACTGTAAAATATAACTGAAGCAAAGTTAAAATACTTACTGAGTTAAACCTGGCAAGTGTTGTATAAGAAAACAACATTAGAATTAGGTGTTCTTTAAAAACAGTGCAAACAAGTGTGATTTGCCCTCAGGAAAGAGTTATCTTCATACAAGCTGAACATTGTTCAGTGGTGAAGACAGCATTAGGAACAAAAAAGTGAAAGCAATGTGGAAGGGGAGGGTGAGCTGAGCACAGTTATTATAAATTAGAAATGAAGTGCAGAAAACTAGAAATGAAAAGGAAAATGTAAAATTATCCTTGGCTGCTATCTTCAAGGGCACTAAAGAATTTAAACATTCTGCTTGAAACAGAAAAAGGAATTGTATAACATCTCTTTGAAATGGAAATGCTGCAATTATTAATGATGATGAAAATAAGTAGAAGCATTTAGTAAGTATTTCTGATCTGTGTTTGGATGACAGCAGAATAATACACTAGACTCACAGGAGGACAATGAATTAATTTCTCAATTATTAGGCACCAGGAAAAGAAAAGTATTATAAAATACCAGCTAGTAATAAGCATTTGAGAAAGTACATGTTCAGATAACGTGCAGGTGAGAGCCCCAGCAGAGGTGTTGAGAGGATACCTGTGCATGTGGCAGGTCTGAATGGTGGGGAAATCCAGGAGACTGGGGTTTTAATGGGCCAGAAGGAAAACTGGATTAGCCAAGCAAAACAATCATGTGGGGGGCTCTGTGGTGGCTGAGCAGCAGGACTACAGAAGCCTCACAAACTGAACTCTGACTTGATCTGGCACAGCTGTAAGAAAGCTGCCAGCATTTTCTGATAACAGAACCCTGTAACAGTGCAAACCAGCTGCTTTCCCTAAGAAAGAACTCTTAGCTTGGACTGTTATTTGCCACCTGCATCAGCTATTCCAAACCATCAAGAAGAATACAAACAATATCTCAAAACACCTTGGGTGAACTGACTGATCATTACAGGGTAACAGCTTGTCACTGACTGTGGTGGTGTTCATCACAGGGGTCCCCGGATGAGGGAAGAGACAAGGATCTGACTCCATGTTTCAGAAGGCTGATTTATTATTATATATATTATATTAAAACTATACTAAAAGAATAGAAGAAAGGATTTAATCAGAAAGCTTGCTAAGAATAGAATAGAATGATAACAAAGGCTTGTGACTGACCGAGACAGTCTGGACAGCTGGACTGTGATTGACCATTAATTACAAACAACCATATGAGACCAATCACAGATGCACCTGTTGCATTCCACAGCAGCAGATCATTGTTGTTTACATTTTGTTCCTGAGGCCTCTCAGCTTCTCAGGAGAAAAAGTCCTAAGGAAAAAATTTTTCATAAAACATGTCTGTGACAACTGACCAGCTGGGGATAGACATGAGATGTTTGTAAAACTCTGTATAAAGGGATGTGTGAATAAGCCAAAAACCTTTTTCACTCCATGAAAAGAATATGTCTCGTCTCTCTAAAGCAAAGTCAACAGCAACAGGGCTTCTTCCTGTCTCCCTCTTTCTCTGTGGGCTTAGGGAGAAGCCCTGAGGGACATGATCCTTTTGTGTAGTTGTTGCATTTACAGTCTCTGCTGACTCTTGCAGGACAGAATGACAAGTCAGCTTCTTTAGGAACAGGTTGTTTGGAGTCATGGAATCAAATAAATAAATTTTTTAAAGGCTCTGAATCAAGAAAAGCCCCAGAGTGCTGCCAACTTGAGAAACAAGTGGGCTGGCTTAGATTCCAGGCCTCCATTCTCCAAAGCAATGTGGATTTTGGATTCACTGGTAGTGGGGGTGGTCCCATGCTGTTTATTCCTGAGTATTCTGTCCACCAGTGAGTTAAGCTCCTGCTTACACAGGAATTCATTTCCTGTGGAAATATTCTGAATGATGATACAGTTGCTGAAAACAGTAATTCCTCCTCTGATGGGTGAGGAGGGGGGCATGGAGTCTGTAGAGCTTGGAGCCTCCCTCTGAAGAAAAGGTCTGCTTGCAGGGGAGCTTTTGGGGCTGCCATGGACTGTCCAGCTGCAGGGCTTGGATGCTCTGTGGAGCAGCCTCTGAACTGAGGGAGTTTTCCCACCTTTGCACCTGCTCCAGGACAGGATTTCCAAGATGAACTCCAGAAGGTTCTGTGTGCTGGCTGTGTCTCCAGTGGGCACTACCAGGGGCTTCCCTGCTATGAGCTGGAGGCCTGGATGAGATCTGGCAGCCCAGACTGTCCCTGCATAACAAACTGGAGCATAAAAGGGTGAAATGCTGCCCAAGGAGGCTTCAAAGATACAAGACAGACATTCCTGGGTGCTGCTTCCAAGCCAAGGCCTTTGAGCTCCTCACTGCAAAAGGGTGGAGCAGGAGAGGAAAACCTCATCAAAGGAACAGCCTTTGCCTGCTTGTCTCCCTTGCCAAGAAGGCAAGGCTAAGGATGAAATATTACACTGTTCATGTGCTCATTCTGCTTTCAGTTGTATGATAAAAATATTTATTGTCTTTTTAATATATAAATATATGCACAGTCCCCTACCTCCCCATCAGCTTTGTCTAGCAGCTTCTCCTGTGCCTCTGCTTGGATGTGTTCACCACAATGGCAGAGGTGGTAATTCCACTTTATATTCTTAAAGCTGCCTTGCTAGGAAGGTAATTTGGTTTTCTTAAAAGCCTGGAGTGCTTTTCCCTGAATTGTTATTTAATGTGTATTTTTCAGATGTACTGACATCTCCAGTGAGCGTTTCATAATTTAAGGGTAAATTATTTCTTCTCAGTCTTCTAGGAAATGCCAGTACCTGTGAGTATCATAGAGAGAGGCCTTTGTGTGTTCAGTTAGCTGAGATAGGGGCATTCAGTTTCTGTGCTCTTGCACTTTGCACCTGGTATTATTCATCTCCATTCATTACAAATGAGCTTCTCAGCCTAATCTTTTTTGTTCCTATTATCAGGCTGCTATCTGTAATGCTGATGTAAAAGCAATATTAATCATTGGATGAATGGTAGGAACTAGAAATTGAATTACAAATGGAATTATTAGTATTTATGGAAGCTTAATTATGCTGTAATATTTTGTAGACCTGCATTGGAAAAGATCTGCACCACACAAGGAATGCTTTTCCTGGTGCAGATTTATATAATCAGTTCTCAGTATCTGGAGTTTTCAGTAGGTGATTTTTAGATGCGTTTTTAGAGCCCAGTGGTGCTTTTTCTGTGTAGAGTAAGGGAGGGGAGTGAGCTCGGGGGCCCTGCTTGTCCTTATCTTCTGGGAGTGGGAATGCAGTAAATGAAACCAGTTCAGGGAAACTCTTAATCTCTCTACATTATCTGTCTGATCTAGCAGAGATCCCATGTTATGCAGAAAAAAATTTCCAGGAATCAGTAGCTTCTACATCTGGGAAGTAACTTCAGTCCTAAAACTTCTTTGGCAAAAGCTGCTTGGAGGATGTTTTTCAGGGCATACTGTGAGTGTGACAGGCTGTTCCATCTGTTTGCAGAGCAGTTGCAGGCTGTGAGCAGAAGAGATGGGGAGGTACCACTGACCTCTTCAAGGGTATCACCGAAGCTGGAAAATACAGCTTGGAAATGCATTTTAAAATACCTCCTTAGGTGATAGCTCTGCATCAGTCTTTGCATGTTCTAACTGGCACTGTGAGGCTTGGGGTGCTGATGTTGTAGAAATCCTTAAAAACACAGCTCCAGATGCCAGCCACAAGCTTTGCAGTTTCTGAAGCATTTCAGAACTTCTTAAATGTCTGACTGTGTTTCTGCTTACAGAATATGTTCTTTGTCTTATTCTTTTAGCAGTTGTTAGGTTAGAATGTGAAGAGGACATTTTTCCTAATAATCACATGAAAACTGGTAGTAGAAAATAATTCTTTTAAAATTTAATTCTCCTATTTAGCATTACCCCAGTAAAAATTATATTATTCAGAAGAAAAGGCCAGAAAATGAAGTCTTCCAGTTTTTCTTCTAAGATATGTTATTAGTGAATCTGAGTGAGTGCAGTGCTGCAGGCTCCTGCCATTTTTTCCAGCTGCAGTGTGACTGCTGCCTGGTTTATGCATTGTGCATTTTGCACATTGGGTTTGTCTGTCAGTCACTTTTTCTTTACCTGTTTCTGTTCACAAACCGACAGGACTGACAGATTAGCATTGCTGCAGAGGTACCTGTTATTGGAGCTGTTGTTTCTTTCATCCATTATAGATGGGGATTCCAAGGACATTCTCATTGTTCAGTAACTCTCAAACCATGATTTGTATCTGCTCACTAATTCTCTGTACGTGGGCTGTGCATTCTCAAGGGGTTTGTGTAGAGTGACCCTGGCCTGGGTCACTGTAAAGCCACATTTAATTCAAACAAGGGTACATTCAGCTGGCCAGAGTGTGTGTTTGGAGATTAAACTCATGGTGGTTTCCTCCTGCCTCCATGGGGCTGATTACCACACATTCCTTTCTTTTAATTTCAGCCCTCTGCAGTTCTAGGAAAAGGTCCTTGATTAAGTACTGAGAAACCAGTCTATTTGTGGGTCTAATTTTACTGCTTCAATTACATTACTGTATGCTAAATATAGGAAGGCACCAAGCAAATCCCAGATCCAGGGCAGAACAGGGTGTTCAAGAGCACTGTTCAAGTTTAAATGGCATGGTTTGGGCCTCTGTTTAATTCTAGCTAATGAGCCAATTTCTCACAGAGCATAAATGAGCACATCTACATTGATTTATAGGCAAGGAGCTGGGTCATCAGTTTGGCACAGCTAAAAATGAGCCCAGTGCCCAATTCTCTGCTTCCTGCTCCTAATTGAAGGGAGCAGAGATAAATGGTGTGTCATGCTGTGGCGTTCAGAAGTCCTGGAGGGACTGCAGGGTGCTTCAATCTCTAAGCTGGTGCTTGAGAACCTGAAAATCATAGAGAGGAAAATGTTCAGCAGCCTGTAACCTGGTCTTGTGATTGGCTGCTCACTCTGCATTGCTTTCTGTGCTATTCCCTAGGTGGGTTTTTAATATCCCTTAAATCCATGTAAGATTGCAACAAAGCCTGCTTGTGTCCCAGAGCTGGGTGTGTGACCTGGGCACAACAGAGCCCTCCAGCAGCCCATGGAACCCAGCAGATGGGAACTTTCCTTCCATCCAGCAGCTGAAAGAAACACCCAACACAAACCCAGAGCACTGCAGTAGGTGAGGGACTGATTGCAGTGGAGACAGAGCCTTATCTGTGTGCTGAGCAGCTCCTGTATCTGGGGGAGCAGCTCCTGGGCAGCCCCTGGTGGCCTCGGGGCAGGCCCTGTCCCGGGGTTGCAGTGCCGTGTCATTCACTGTCACCCCCGGGGCTGGCTCAGGGCCCCGGGCTGCCCGTGCCCAGCTGAGGCACACAGTGTCACACCTCCCAGCACAGCTGACACAGCATTTCTTGGATTGTCCAGCAAGGTCAGGCCTGGATTTTATAAAAGCTATGTGAATTCTCAGCCAGCTGTGTCACTGCCTGCAAACTTTGCAGCAGGATTGCTCCCTCTATTCATAGCTCTGTGCTGCTGCCTTGTATTTCTAGGGCAGCTTGTGGGGAGCCCTGAAACAAACTCGTTTTGGTTCCTTTTTTCCATTTTTCTCTGCCTCAAGGCTGTTCTCACATTCCTCACAGCTGGTGACTGCTCCATTTCCCTGAGTCTCATTCAGAGTGCTGTACCTACAAGCCAGATACTTGTCATCTCAAAAAGATGGTTGTTTCCACAGAAGAATAGCAATGAGGTTACTGTCTGCTCCCTTCACAGTCAGCCAGGCTGGGAGAAGTCCAAATATCCAATCATCCCTTGGAATTCATTATGCTTGAAGATAAAGCAGCCAAAAATAGGTTCTATGAGCTGGATGGCTCTACAACTTTCTGTGTTTGTCTAACAAGAAAATGTTAGGAAGTACAGTGGGTCATGGACTAAACTGAGCAAGATCATGGGGCATGTGGAGGATCATGGAGATGAGCTTATTGGTTATTTATTTGATTAACTTGGCAATTCTCAAGAAGAGAGAAGTTTTCTTGCATTGCTCTTATGTTTGCTTGATGATAAAAGGAAAACCAATCCAGCTGTACTGTGAGGCATTAAGAGATGCTAAAAAGAGTCTTTTGGGGAGAGGAGGGGGGAGCAAGGAGAGTTTGCACAGCTCTGCCAGAGCCTTATTTTTTCCTGCCTTCCAAGAACAGGCTATGTTCCATCCCCTGCCGCCCCCTCAGCTGGTGCTGGGAAGAACAGCTGAGTTTAGCTCACTGTTCCTGGAAGTCAGTGAAACAACGAGCATCAAGAAACCAGCATTTTCTCTAGCACTCTCTGCTTCAGTGGAAAAGATGAGCTGATCTTGATCCTGCTTGTTCACTAGCCAGGATTAACCCTCACTGCACCAAGACAGGCTACAAAATGTGCCCTTTCAGAAAGGGACTGTGTGTCTGGAAGCCACTCTGAAATGCAGTGTCACACCTTCAGCAAATGCATCCCTGAGGTAATTCAGGCTGTCCAGGTTTATGCTGGGACCCCTTTTATTGGTTTTTTTGCCCATCAGAGTGAAGCAGAGCAATTGTTCAGCCAGGCTGTACCAGTGGCCATGTCCTCCTCTGTGCTCAGTGAGGGAAGTGCCTTTTGCAGAGCAGAGAGCTCAGCCACAGACTTCTCTAGAACTGCCCTAGTTAAGAAAAGCCTTGTGAGGGCAGTTCCAGCTTGGTGCTGTGCACTGATGTATAGGATGTTTGATTTTGGGCTATTAGAGCCATATAACAACCATACCATCGGGTAAATTCCAGTCAGTTCAATGAAATTGCTTTTATGAGGGTTACAGACAGGGAGGAGGAGTTTATAGTTTTTATGATGCTATGATTTGGATTCTGTTTCTTCTTGCTTGATGGGTTCTCCAGTGCCTCCGTTTCCCTGAGTAGTGTGGGATACACTGATACTGTGGTTCAGCTGGGCATCCTTAGAGTTTATTGGCACCTGTGGGGTCTCCAGGCAGAGAGATCTCCAGAAACACAATCTGTTACCAGACCACTGGAAATGCACTGGTTCATTTGCTTCTTTACTTAGACTGATTCAAAGCTTGTTATTCCCCAGCTGTGAATGCCACAGCCATAGCCCCAGTGCCAAATTTAGCTGAGTCTGATGAGATCAGGAAACAGCTTAAAGTGACCAGAACAGGCAAATATAGGCATGCCTGGTGTTATTTCCATGGATGCAATTAATAGAAGTAGTCCAAAGGTTTTTCTATTTCAATGCTTTTGGCTTTCTTTATTTAAGGAAAAAAAAATCTGTTTCTTTCCCTGTGCTTAAAATTGGCTTAGACTCCTCAACTGACACAGGTCAGCACTGATACTTTACTTTCTCAGTGGAGCTCTGATGAGAGCTGGCCTCTGATGTCAGCTCCTCTTTGCAGTAACCTGGGAAAGAAGCCAACCTTGTCATGAGTGCCAGCATGGGCATCTGGCACAGGACACCCAAAGGAGAGGAGGTGTTGGGGTAACCTAGAGTGTCAAAACCACCATTTCTGGTAGCTGGCACTGGTAGCTGCATGTAATGAGACAACTTCTTGAGATGATTTTTGTGCCTGTGCAGAGTTCATGGAAGTGACTGATTTTTTTTTTTTTTTTTCTGTCATGGAGGGTGAAGGAAGAAGGGCTGAAGTACTTGGATCCTACAAGACTCTGCTTTGCCCCATCCTGTCCCCTAAAGGGATTTCACTCCCCTTCAGTTGAATTTCAGGCTTCAGAGCCAGCATCCCCTAGTCCTGTGAGGCAGGGAAGAGGCTGTGGGGTGATCCCTGGTGAGGGTCTGGCCTCTGGGGAAGGAGCTGAGTGACCAAGGCCATCTGCAGCTGCCATACCTGCTGCCTGGAGCAGCTGCCTGGAGCAGCAGCTCTCTCCTGGAGTGTGCATTCCAGGGAAGCAGGGGCACAGGGCTGGAGCTGTGGGTGTGCAGAGGGGCTGGAGGTGCTGTCCCTGGCAGCTCCCTGAGTGCAGAGCTCAGCCCTTCTGTTGTGTGTGGTCTTATTTTGGTTTGTGCTCATTCTTACAGCGTGGGAAGGTGCCAGAGCAGCAATGCTCATGCTGCTGATCAGCCTGTAAGGGTTTCTTTGTTTGACTGCCTCACTTCTTGGAAATGATCTAGGCCAGGCAGCATCTTGAAAAACACTAACTAGAAAAAATAGCTTCCACCTGATATTTTCCTTGTAGCACAGATTCAAAGGGAAAAACAGAGCTGCTGCAAAAGACTGCAGGCATCCTGTGTGGTGAGGAGGTGTCAGCAGCTGAGTCAGGCCCACAAAACATCATTAAACAGAAATCTGTGTGTATGTGCTTGTCTGGACACAGCTCCATCCCTGTGCTGTGCTCACAAGGTGGGTGAGTGTTTGCAGGGTGCAGAGGAACTAGCACACACTTATCAGGCATGATAGTGATGGGTTTGGTCCTTGCACTGTGGCCTTGCAGATACCACCCACAAGAATAAAATACAGTATCCTATTTCTGAGTAACAGGCTGATCACAGTGAAATAAAAAATGAGACCATGATAGCATTCACAAATTTCCAACAAATTTGTTTTCCAGCAGCCTGGAATTTTCTTGGGTGAAGAATGAAAATTTTCTTTGATTTACATTTTATGATAAAAATGTTCCTCTTTTGTAACCAGAAGTTGCAGGGTCAGTTGCTCCCCTGCACACAGGTCCTATCTGCAGTTCTTCCCAGGCTTGCTAGCCTTGGGGTGTTTGGTCACATGAGCTGTGACAATTGTCCTAGAAATATGAGGCTTGAAACCTAAAGTGCTCATTATCATTTCCATTACAGCCCATTCAGCAGTTTGCAATCTGGGATGCATCTAATGTTACAGGAAGCCATCTCCCAGGAAGCTTGGATTTGATACCAGTGAGGCAAATAAAGGGGGAAAAGGGGCCTGGAAGCCCAGGGTGCACAACTGGTTTGTCTCAGGATAGCTGACAGGTCTGGGAAGAAAGGGAAATAAGCTCTAGGTTTTCTGAGTCTCAGCCAGCAGCTTTGCTGCCTCTCACCTGGGGGTAAAAGTCTCTGAAATGGGTGGTTTGATCACTGTTGGCTCCTGCTTCCTTCTCTCTTCATCCACACTCAATAGCTTGTTTGCCAAACAATTTTGCAGGTCTCCAGTGATTAGAGGGTTGGAGTTTGAGAGTTGAGAGTTCAGCTGCCATCAAGCTCCCAAAGGTGCCTGGGAACTTTGCTTGTACAGCAGAAATTTCCAGAAGCCTGCTGGTGACCCAGAGCCTTTGCACCAGGTGCTGCAGTGGCACAGCTTGGGAGTGCTGGCCCTGCTCTGCCAGGAGGAAAGGGAGACAATCCTGTATGGCTGGAAAGGGCAATGGTTTGCATCTTGTTGCATCCCTTGGCTTTAAGGCTTTAGTTTTTTTCAGGAATGGCAGTTAGAGCTGAGCAGAGACCCACAGATGCCAGCTCTGGCTCTGGTGTGCAGGTTTCTTTGCAGTCTCCATCCCAGGGGCATTTTGTTATCAGCTGCACTTTCCTCATCACTCCTAAGGGACTCTCCCAGAGATCTTATCTCCATCCTCCCTGCCTTTATTCCTTTGCTTGGCCTGCACTCTTGGCTTCTTTCCCCAGTATCTTGTACTCCTGACTGTCCCCTCCCTTCTTGTGTCCACCGCATTTGTCCTGTTCTTTCTTAAATTCTCTCTTTCTTATCCTTCCTCCCCTTTATAGCTGGTTCCTCTGTGGCTGTCAAGTGCTCTTGTCCCCAAGAAGAATGAACAGACCAAACAAGGTTTGCCATGTCTTAGCTGTGCTCTTGATAAATTTGGTGTTTCTGTTGCTCTTGGTGCTTCTGAGAGCGCAGGCAGGGAGCCCAGCACCCCCTCCCACGCAGTGAGCTCACAGGGAGCTGTCACAGTTTATTCTAAGAAATCAGCTAATGTACAGTACTCGGCAGAAGCACCCCTCCCCTGGGAGGATCAGCAGAATTAGGATGTGCAGCAAGTTATCTTGGGGATTACACAATCTTATCACCTCCTCCAGGGCACCAGGGAGAGGCAGCTCTGCTCTGAGCACTCTGAGTCACACTTCCCCTGAAACATGGTACAGGTTTCCTGACTCACTTCCTCCCAGGACTTCTGTTTCCTTAGGCCTTTTCACCAACATCACAAGAAAAAAAGAAAAGTGACAGAGAAAGGGAAGTCGAGGCAGCCATGGAAGTGCCTGCCCTGTCCTCCTTGTGTGTTCTGAGCTGGGGTGGGAAGGCAGTTCTACTCAGGAGAACTGTAGGGAGAGCCACTCACTGCTCAGGAGGTGGTAAGGATTTTGTTTGGCTCCCTGAGACAGCTGGGATGTAGCTGAGCACTTTCAGTTACATGGCTGGTTTCTGTTATTTAATTTGGAAACACCCCATCATATGTCTACAAATTAAATGCAGCAGTGATCATCCTCCTGTGACTGGCAGTTTGTTCTTGCATCACTGAGTCTGGAATGGAGAGAAGGGGTAGGAGCTGGGAGTGGGCAGAGCTGCTGTGGCACACATCCTGCCCAGGAGCCTGCTGATTACTAAAACCAGATATTCTAAGCAATGATGGTGGGCTTGCCTTGCTGCTGACTCTTAGTTTAGGCTGCTGCCAGCTCTCAGTCTCCAGTATCAGGGGATTCTCTCTGCATAGTTGCTGTTTTCCTTCAAGCCTCTGGATTTATAAGTCTCTCTTGTCATCAGATAGTCTAGGATATAATTTCTTTTTTATTTTTGAGCATGTTCTCAGCCCTTGTAGTGACAGGGAGAGCTTGGAAAATACAACTCTGTGAGGGATCAGCAGCCTGAAGTCCAATAACCAGTTCCATGCAGCTGCTGCACCCTGGCACCCCAACCATGAGCATTTCTTCTGTTATGTTTTTGAGAGCTGACTCCTGCATTGAGAGCCCTTGGAATAAGCCTTGAGCACTTGCTCACCTACTTCAGTGGAGTGGGAGGGGATTGCTGAGCTACTGAAATAGCTGCCTCTTCAGCACCAGGAAATAGTCTCTCTCTGCATCACAGCCTAGTTCTAGAGTGCACTTTGTGGCATAAATAAGTTCAGGTTGCCAGTCATCCCCAGGGCTCAATTTTGTCAAGCCTTTATGATAAGAGAAAGGATCCATATGAGGTCTAAGAAGTCCTGCTTATCTCCACTGTGACCTGCCTGGCAGTGTGGGTGTCCAGGATGTGCTGATAGAAGGTCAGAGCCTGGTTTGGTGTAGCACTGCCTGCAGAGCTCTGGATCAGGCTGTAGCTGCTGCTGGACTTCTGACATTTGCCCCCAATCTCACCTGTGTGTCAGTAGTAGGAAATCACCCTCCTGACCTCCAGCTTGTGTCTCCCTGCTGGTAGAAGGCAAGTGGAAATGAGCAGGCCTTTCCATTCTGTGTCAGATGACTTCTCTGAAAACACTGGAAGGAGCTGAAAAGAGAATAAATGTACACCCAGTTCCTGTGTTTATTTGTGTGCTTATAGCTTGGCAAGGGAGGGAAGTGTGACTGTGTGAGGACTCCCTCCTCCTACCTAGGATGCATCTTTTTGAATGAAGATTTACTCACACTAGTCAGGGAATAGCTTGTCCCAGGGAACTGGATGTGGGTTAGTTCTTTGGGAGGTTTGGCAGGTCAGAAGGAGAACGTGGACAACCAGATTCTATTGAAACACCAGGAACTTGCATTCTGCCTCCCAAAACAGCACTCTACAAGGGATGAAACACTTTGGCCTGGGTTGGGCATAGAATTTTCTGTTGTTCTGACAGCAGAGATTATAGAAAGCTGGTTTTGGGGGTTTTTTGTTGATTTGATTTTGTTTTGTTGTTGTGTTCATTAGCAGGAGCAAATGCTGCTCATCTTGTTAGCTACTAATAGCCCAGGAATGCTGCATCCCAGCAGTGCTGGCCCCATGCCTGAGACAGAGATAATAGTCATGTTTTTCACTCAATTACAGGTGTACAAGCCAGTAACAGCACTCCTGCAAGAATCACAAAGCACCAGCTGGAGTGTCTTACAAGATTGAGACATAGCAAAGGTTTCCCAGCTTTCAGAAGGGGAACAAGGAAGAGCCTCTGAGCACATCTGTGTTTGGAGAACAGGAGTAAGAGCTCTGGCCTCTGCTTTAGGTGGAGGGAGATGGTCTGGAGATGCTCAGTGGCAGGGGAATGGAAGAGCTGTGCTGTGGAATGTTCCAGCATGTCAGGTTCATTGCTGTTGAAAGGAGGGATTGCAGATATGGTCAGATCTTAACTGTGAGCATGGGAGGTGACTGGCCTCTCCTCTTGGAAATCGGTAGCAGGTGTTTACTGTGCCCATGTCTGTGTGCATTATGTGACTGCTCCTTTTTATTTTTATTTTTTTTGTCTCCTGTTTATTGACCTTTATTTTTAAAAAAAGCTATAGGTTCTAATAGAGTGCCAAATTTATATTAGGAATGGTGTCATCCTCCAGTGACTGCTATAGGTGTATCCTAAAGGGCTTCTAGCAGGGAAAGCCTGACCTAACACAGCAGGTTCTACTGCAGGTCCCTCTTCCCCTGTGCTCTCACTGGCTACCTTGTGTTTGGGGGCAGGGAGTCAGGTGGATGGAAAGGACAAGGAATCATTTGTGTGTGTCCAGGTCACCCTGCAGGAGAGGGGAGGAGAGGCTGCTCTTCTAACTTTGGAAAACAACCAGTTTGGCTCTAGCTGTCCTAAGTTTGGAGAGGTGGAAGGATTTTGTGCTATAACCTGGTCTCATTCTTTATTCGCCCTCTGACATTCCCGCTCTGAGCACTCTCTGGAACACTGGGAGTTTATCCCCCACGTGTGTAAGGATTTTCTCCTAATATATGGAGTAGCTAAGGAAGTAGTTTTACAGCCTTGTCTTATATTTACTGTAAGAGTCCTTGCTTGGCAGCACTTGCAGTCTAAATAATGCAAGGTAAAAGCACAGCTGATAAAACCCAGGGCACAAATCGAATGAAAGGTTAGCAAAAGGGCGCCTCAGACGTAAAACAAATTAGACATACTGAACTATTTTTTTTCCCTCTGGAATTGTTGATATTAGTAATGTGGGGAGGGGACTTTCCTTGGAGGCTTGTGTTGAGTTTGCAGATCTGGCCAGAGCAGAGCTCTCTGCTCGTCTGCTGCTGTGCCTCAGTCTGCTAAACCTGCACAAGGGGAAAGTCTGTGCAGCAAACAAAAGGCAGCTTTGACGTCAAGACCTGGGACTGTTGCCCTGACACTGGGAGGTGGAGCCCAGAAAAGAATCTGCAGCTAATAGGCTCTGGACTGGAGTGCACTTTGGCAGAGGGACAGCTACTATCCCTTCTTTCCAGGAATAATATTGTTTATTTCTATCTCACTCTCTGGCTAGAGTTACCTTACTCAGGTTTCACTTCACCTGTCTCTACCACAAAGTCATCAGAGCCCAGGAAAAATTGAATCTGCAGACTCTGTGTTCTCAAAACTCCCTCTCTGAAGAGGGATATGTCAATACTGCATATTTATCTTATTTCTTTGCTTTGCTGAGTTCATGACTGCAAATATCTCTTTGTACCAGCTTTTGCTGGTACAATTCAATAAACACCTGCACACGCAGTTTGCTCTGTTTGTGTGTGGCTGCATCGTGTGCAGATGCTTGAGCAAGTACCATTCCTGCCTGCTGAGGAACAGTGGTGGCGGTGGCTGTGTGTGTGCAGGATTCAGCATGTGACAGCAGTGGCTCTGTGTGTGCAGGACTCACCGTGTGACAGCAGTGGCTCTGTGTGTGTGTGTGTGACAGCAGTGGCTCTGTGTGTGCAGGACTCACCGTGTGACAGCAGTGGCTGTTTCTGCTTTGCACAAGTGGTTCTGTCCTGGGGACAGAAGTTTTTTTCTGGGAAGTTCCACAATGTCGCAACGCAGTGTGGTGACAACCTGGTGTCCAGTGGGTTTGTTACAGGGGTTTGATTGGTTCTGGAATTCTTTTAAAAGGCTCTATTTTTACATCAGTTTCAGGTTGCCAGCCTTTCCTGGGCAGACTGTACAAATTGTTGAGTCATAGATCAAACCTGTGGTAAACTGTTCCATATTTTCTGTTTTATTCATCTTCCCCTGCAGGTCAGGTCAGTGTGTGTTTGCCCCCTCTGCCCTTGGGGACTCAGTGCTTTTGAAAGTTGAGAAGCTGAATTCCAGCCTCTGGACAGGATGGCAAAGGCACCCTCAGGTGTAGCTGTATTTGGCTGCATATGATCCAGGGGGAGATGAAAGGGAATTTTATGACCAGTTTTGGAAAGCTTCCCTCCATAAATCTAATCAAGTTTGCCAGAGTCCTGTGAGTTGTAATCCCTGATCATTTGTTCTTTAGGCTGGCTGCTGGGAGCAACCTGTAAATAAGCATTTCCTCTGCTGCACTGGCAGTACTGCTACCCAGACTATAGAATTAGAGACTTTTTCACCAGCTCTTGTTCAACACTTCCAAGATTTAAGCTCACAAAAGTGCACTGCTCCTCTTTTTATGTATACATGCCATATAGATGAGAAGCATTGAAAATACTCTATGAGATATTAATGGCATAAGAGTTTAGAGCTCTGTCTGGTTTTGAGATTTTTTTTTAAAGTCACCCCCTTAGAAGACATGAGTTCATTTTTTCCATTCAGGATCAGTTACTCAGGATTGTCCCTGGTAAGATCTGACTTGCTTTGCTATGTTGGCAGCCATTTACTTCTTCCTCCTACCTCAAATTCAGGCATGGAGATTGTCTGTGTCAAAAAAACCCCAACAGTTTAAACCAAGTTTTCAGCGGCTCCTCAAGTAGGAACATTTAACAGAGGTTGTTTTTCCCTTCTAGTCCCTAGCACAAGCCTGTCGAGGTTCTGCAAGTTTTCAAGCTTGGGTCAGAGCTGTCTCTGCTTCTCTCTGTACTTCCCTAATCTGAATTCCTCACTGTGTGTGTTGTAAGAGTTTCTTTGTGTGTCATTCTACACAGAAACCAGATCCCAAGAAACAGTAAGAAGTTTCTTTTTAAACAGTGTTTCCTCTTACAATCTCTTGCCCCACTGTCTGATTGGGTGGTTGGCAGATGAGGGATTCTGCTCTTCCCTGATTTCCTGGAAGAGCCTGGCTACTGGCTGAAGTGACCGCAGCAAGAGGATGGGAGGGACTGGCTTGCAAAAAAGGTGGTGATGGATGAGTGTTCATGGAGAAGAAAGAGTTCTTGGATCTGATTTAATTTCCCCAGCCTTCCTAGGAAAGGGAGGAGAATGAATGCATCTCTCCCACGCAGCACTGTTCCAGCTGCCTCCTACCCATCCATATAGGCACTAGCTCCGTATTTCTATGTTGAGCAACAGAGGAGATGCTCCAGTCTGGACCTAAAACATCTTAACACACTGTGGTTTCTCACTCTGTTCTCCATTGCATTTAATTACAGCCTGTTCCTTAGAGCCCTTGTTGTCTCTATAAACTGTGAGCAGAGAAGGTGTTTCTCTGGGTGCCACCCAGATGTTTCAGCAGGGGAGGAAGGAAAGGTGGAGCCCTTGGAGACACAGGGGAGGACTGGAAAGATGAGCACACTGGCTGGGTGTTCCTGATAAATTGATTGGCAGTGAAGTAATTAGCACTGGCACACTGCGAGTGCTGAGCATTGATGCAATTTGCTTGGATCAGGCTTTCAAGGTTTTTTGCCTAAGTCTTGGTTCCAGTAACCCCAGCAGGGAACTGCAGTTCATCACAGGAGAGGGTTGATAAATCTCATGGCTGCCCAGCTGTGATAGGTGTAGTTGGGAGATGAAAAGTGGAGAATTTCTGAGTATCGATAAAGTCAAATCCTGGCAATTCAAATGCTGTTTGGAAAGCAGCTCTCTGGGGAATGACTCTATTTTATGCTATCTGGGCAGAAAGACCTGCTGGGGATGTGTATAGAATTAAAATCCAGTGAGGTGAGCCTGGGCCACCAGTGTTTGCTGGAAAAAATCAGCAGTTACCTGAGTGCTGGCTGAAGGAGTTCTCTAAGAAATGGGCTATGGCTGTTTGAACAGACTTAGAGTTGGTGCTGTGCTTAAACTCTGAGAACCCAGAAGGACTAAAGAGGGATGTGGAGAACAGCTCTTCTCTCCTAGATGCTTCTTTTCTTGTACACCCATCCCATGGGACATAAAGTACAAGGCAGGTGTCTGATGCTCTAGCAGTGATGAGCAACTTTAATCACCATCTTGAGGGGTAAATATTACTTATAGTTGTGCCTTGATGGCTTTAGAAAGAGCACATCCAGAATGAAGAAGTAAAGAAGGAACATCTTGTTCAGCTGATTCACTTGTTTTCTGAGAAAAGGTGGAAGCTCTGAGGTCCTGTCAAAGGCAAGACAAAGCAGCAGCACAAAGTTATGGAGAAGGAACCAAGGACAATGATTGATCAGGCTTGAGTAGCCTGTGTGTGCAGACTGGCAGCAGTGATGGTACATGCTGTATTGAGAAGTTAATATGTAAAGGCAGAGTTAAGTACTCAATTTGTGCAGTTTTACGTTGCTTAAAGGGTGGAATTGCATAAGGGATTGTTTTTCTGGGATTCAAAATTTCACTGTTTTGGCTAGCAGAATTGGAGTGAAGAATAAGGACAAATAATGGCTGAGTTTGTAAAGAGAAAGAAAAAAGGATGGTAGTTTTATTTTTTGGAGTGCTTCCTGCATCTTTCTTCTCCCATATCAGTAAAATCACCTCATGTGTTCTGCCTGAGTGAGAGTTAAATTTGCTGTGCTGTCTGTAGCTTATTAGCAGTTTGAGTTACAGCAGCTGTAGCTTAAATAGATTGAAGACATTTTCTGTGTAACTGTCTATTGCATGTTTATCCCACACATACCAGACATCAATACCTAATAGGTAATTTTCTCCTAGGATCCTCATAGTAGAACTGATGAGGCCCAGCTCCCACCTCCAAAGAATTTTCCCTAAAGCTGTTGCCCAGCTCGTCTGATGCTGCCATTCTGCCTCTCAGAAAGGGGGTTCTGCTTTACATGTTGTTGGTGCTGAGGGGGTTATGAGGGGGTTAACCTTTTCACATATCTGGGATGAATCTGTAACCTATTTCACATTCCTGGACCTGCTGTATTTTAGTCTCAGAGATGAATGCTCAAGGAAACTACTTGGAATTTAAGACGAGGAGCTAAATTAAGAAAGAGTGAATATAACTCAGTGTATGGATGAAGGAAGAGGAGCATCACCTGTCAGCTCACACCCAAGGCATTCAGAGACTCAGGGAAACTGTTTGCTACTCATCATTAGGGGACTGGTTGCCAACACATTCAACATGAGTAACTCAAGACTTGCCACCAGGAAGTCCTCCTGACAGTAGGCATCCTCTAGTTAGTCATCTTTTGTGGATGGCAGCAGTAATCCATGGAAACCCCCCCTGTCCTAAGCAGCTTAAAAGCCACTGGTTAAGACAGCTGCCTCTGGTGATGTTGGGGTCTATTTTATGATGTCTTGTCTTCTTTTCTTTCTGTGTCAGAAAGAGGCTTGGATCTGAGGGAAGTCAGGCTCTGCATTCCCATGGGGTCACTGCAGACATTGTGCTGCTGGGTCAAAGCCAGTGCAGGTTTGTCCAGAGTCAGTATGAGAGGGTTTTCAGCAAGAACTCCTGGCCTTCCCCATTTGGCATGTTCTGACCTCTCAAGGAGTCATGGAATGTGGATTTTTGCTGTTTCTTCTCCACTTGTGTAGCAAGGGATGGTTTCCTTTGCAGTTGTTCCTTCTGGAAAAGTGAGACCAAGTTATAGACCAGTGTCAGGCTCACGGTCCTGTTGATTTCTGGCTGTTTCCTTGGCCACTACAACCAGGAGAAGGACTGTGCACGAGATAGACCATGGGGCTGTGAAGAGCAGGCCAGAGTGCCTTTTGGGCACTGCATGCTCAATGGCCTGATTTAACAAAGCACATCTCAAGGTATGCAAGTATGTGAAGTTCCAGCCTGTTGAGGTTTCCAAAGGAAGTAAGCTGATTAGCCAAGCCAGTGTTTCTTTGGATGCCATGGAAAAGGCAGTATTGCACATCACTTGCTTATTCCAGTTTCTGCCCACCCATTTAAGCTGGTGTGTGAGCACAGAGGCCCCAGGTACCTGCTCTCTAACAACAGTGCTTGTTGCTGGAATTCTTCCACACAGACCAGTGCCTCACTCGTCTGTGATTCATGGCTTGAAAGGATCAGTAGTGTCTTCTGGGATCACTGTAAGTCTAAATCTTGAAATTTTCTTCTTTTTCCTCTTGTGTGTAATAAATAATATTTAAGGAAGCTGTTGAGAAGGATGTGGGATTGAAAGTCCTCTTTCGTCCAAAAGCACCCCCTCCAATATGTGTAGACAGCTGTAAATATTTGTCATTGCAGTTGTCACACTTGGTTTAAGATCCCAAAGGTGAAAGTCCATAGTAAACTTTCTGTTTTATCCCAATATGCTTCTTTGACCTTATGAAAAACTAAATAAACACACAGTATTGTGGCCTTGGGGACAGGCCAGGAAAAACGCAGTAAATGGAGCAATATCATCACCTTTCATGGCAGATGATTGAGGGAAAAGTATGTGCTGTCAATAGCAGGGAAATTCATTTAGTTTATTTACTTTCCTTCAGCTCCTGATTTTCATCCACCATGTTCTGGGTTTTTCTGACTGTTACTGTCAGCCAGGTGCTCAGCAAGCTTCCTTCTGTAAACTCCAAATGTCTGCAGCTAAATGCTGTGCTGGGGGAACCCAGACTGTGGCCAGGTTCCTTCTCCATCAGCTTGGCAGAGCTTTCTTGAACCAGAGAAATTGCATGGGATTAGCTAAGAACTTGGTCCCAGCCGTGTCTTGGCTCATGCTATAGCCATCTATTTATCTAGAAATAAATTTTAGAGCTAGGTATGTGCTTGGCTGTGCACACAGCTGATTGGAGCAGAGTCAGGAGCCAAGAGTTAGGAGTCGAGAGCCTCAGGCTCCTGAAAAAGCCTGAGGTAGGAAAGGTGCTCTATTAAAATGAGGGCCCAGGACTGCCCAGCTGTGTGGTCCTTGTGCACAACTGCCCAGCTGGTACTGGAGATTATGCCCAGCCTGGATTGCCTGTGTTAGGCTCAGCCTGGTCAGACCTCGCTGTTGTATGGCACATTTCCATCTTGGTGATATTTATTATCGCTGATGTTTGCTGGTATAACGGGTGCTGACGCTAGAAAGGGTTTTCAGTGTGATACCCAGGCGTGGCTGCTGGGCTGAAATTACTGAAAGCGGAGCTGGGCTATGGCAGGGCCAGGGGAGCTGGGGGAGAGGTGGGGGCAGGCAGGCTGCAGCTGGGCTCGTCCGCCCTGCCAGCACTGAGAAAAGCAGGTCAGAACAATCCTTCTGGGACTGACGCGAAGGAGAGGGCAGTGCCTGGAGAGCTGCAGGGTCTGTGCGGTGTGGCCTCCCTGCTGCCGTCCTCTCTCCCTCCCCCGCGCCGTGCCGGCCCGCCGCCAGTTCCGGGAACCGCGGCCCCGCGCCCTGCGGGACGCTTCAGGGAATTCTCGCTGCCATTCCAAGCATGGCGAAAGAGCTCGTCCGGTGACCTGAGGCTCCCCCGTGGCCGGGGGCAAAAGCTTGGAATGGGGCCACGGGAGTGGGAAGATTACCAGAGACTGGAGGGGCTGGAGATTTATGCCCCGCTCAGCTCTTTACTACAGATTGTTGTTTGGCTTCTTGAGGGATCCAGAGAAGGAATTTGCTACATAAGAGACAGCAGTAGTGACCGCAGGAATTTAGAAAAGGGATATGGAGTTAAAAGGTCAACATTTCCCGCCATCAGTCATCATCTCCATGGTAGGAGTCGGAGAGGGTGCCAGGAGCTCAGACAGAGATTTTGGGACCCTGAAACATCTCACAACCACGTGGCCTTGAATAATTGAAGCAAGACAGGCTGAGTTCCACTGCCTGGTGCTGCTGTCCTACACTTGTGCTTCCTCAGTCCTTGGCCTGTCCCGGGTTCAGGCCTCTGCTGTGTGTTCCCTCCTTCCAAAGCAGGAGATGATGGGAGATTTTTTCTCAAGCCCTGCAGAGCTTCTAAGGAAAATACTCAGCATGACACCGACAGATTAATGTTATTTTTGCTGCCCACTTAGAATTTTAAATTATTTCACATGCTGCTGGCAGCCTGGGAGGAGTGCATTTCTCACAGCACTTGGCTTGAAGCACATCTTTTTCATGCAGTTACTGAGTTGCTTTGGGTTGACTTCAAATTAGCAGGGAACTGAGGAAGTTGTTAAGTTGGGTATGGGCTACCAAAGCACTTTTCTCAGTCTCTGTAGCAATGCTGAAGACAGTGCCTGCCTTCTCAGAGTTTGGGTAGGGCCCGTGTGGAGGGTCTCTCTCCTGGAGAGGTGAGCTGACCTACCACGAGCTGCTCCCAGACAGGAGGGAAGGACTCACATTTTGTAGCCTTCTGGCCAGACCAGATGAGTCCGTACTGTGAATTTCATTGGGATGTTATCATTTTGCACACTATTTCCAGCCTAGTCCTTCTCTTTGAAGACCTGTGATCTCTCTACCAACTCTGAGCCTGAATTTTGCGCTCTTTTTTGACTTGGGCTGACAACCACAGCTCTGTCACATTGTGCTCCAGCCAGCAAGTATGTTGCCCTCTGGGGCTGTTTGTTTGATGCCATCAGCTTTCCCCTAGACTTTAATGCAGACTGTTTCTTTACTTTAGCATTTAATGCCTTTCTCAGGTATCAGTCAGCCCCCAAAGCTCTTTCTCCCCATTTATTTATTGTGATTCTGCTTCTAATGTTTGATCAGACTTTCTGATACTGCTTTTGCATCTTTCCTCCTCTTCATTCTTTGTTATTTCCTCTGTATTTTTCCACTGTGGAGAAACTTCCACAAAATGAGAGCAGACAAAGTCTTTTTAGCCCACGTATGCCCTGGGTTTGGGAAGAAGCATGTTTTTGTGGGGGAGGCAGCTGTTCTTGCTCTTCACGTAAAAAACCTTAGTGCATTCACAGGATTATGAGGCTGGAGTAGCTGTTCCATCAAAGCCATAGCAACTTCCTTGTTGCCTTTCATTTTCTTAGTCTATTATATGTGTTTGGTTTCTATGAACAACTGATTAAAATGCATAAGAGTAGCTCTTTATTAAGGTTTTATTAACATTTAATTTGCTTTTCAGTTTTTGGTACGAGATCAAAAGGCTTAGCTCTTTCCTAGAAAGGTAACAAAAGAGTTGCAGTGCTGTGCTAGGATAATGTCCCTCTAAGAACTTCATGTGCTCTGCAGGGACATGGGCAGAGACCCCCCCTGTCATCAGGGGTACATGGGGGAGGGCACAGTAGGGATCACCAGATCCTGGAGTCTCCAGGTGCCACAGGCAGGAGCAGCTCTGCCAGCTGCACTTGGAGCATCCTTCCTGCCTGTGGTCTGCAGGGGGTTCTCTTGCTTCTCGCTCAGCTGGGAACACCTGAAATCCTGAATTCAGCCCCTCCAGTCCACCCTCCCTCAAGCCCTCTCCCTGCTGTGCTTTTATACCACAAGGGTGAGTGCTGGGCAGAGGGTGATTCCTTGGCACAGCTTCTTCCTGGTCTCCCCAAGTTTTTGCTGGTGTGTAGTTGATGGAGGTGCTAGTGAATAAAGCTGTTGAAGATTGCCTGTGAACTCTTCAGCTGGAGTCTTCCTTTTTCCCCATACAGGTTCACTTCTCTTCTTGTTACTTTTCGGTGCAAAGTCCTTCAGGAACTGGGAAATCAATGATGTTTGCTTGTTTGTAGATGCTCTGCTCTAAGGGAGTTATTCCCAGTTCTTTCAGAGCATCTCCACCTGAGCCTGAGTGTAGCTAAAACAGCAGAAGTAGCTTTTCTCTTTTCTTTCATGTTTGTGTTTTCCCCTTGTTCACCAAATATTCTCCTTTTGGATGCAGGCATATGTTTAAAATACAGAGGACTGCTTGGGTTTGTGACTTGTTGCTTTGCTGCAGCAAAGAGACAGGATGAAGCTGAGAGGAAACCAAAAAGTTCTTTATGAAAATGGGCAGAGAAGATGTTTTCTTTCTTCTCTCATTTTCCCTTTCTGCAACTGATGCAGGTGCTCCAGGTCATTATTCTCTCAGTTATCAGCTGCTGCTCATATGGATAGACCCTGCATTCAGCTGTTGCTGACTGCCAAGAAAGAGGGGTTGTTTGATGACAGAAACTTGCTATTGTTGTAGATCAGTGGCAGAAAAACAGAGCAATTATATTGTTTGTCTGTGAAGTCTTTAGGGATTTTTGATCCATGCATTGTTGCATTTTCTATTGACTTTCCTTCTAGCAAAGGTTTGCTTTGAAGTTTGCACGTAACCCGTTTGTTACGTGTGTCTGCAAAGGGTGAAACAAGTCTCAACTTTCCTGGATGCTTGCTTTCAAACAAGCTGTGCAATGATTCCTCAGAGGAATCTGAGCTGTCAAGGAGTTAATTTTTTATGAATTTGTTACCTAATCTGAAGGATAAGGAAATATGTTCAGCTTAATTTTCCTATGGGAAACTGGAGTCCTAAAGCAAACAGATCCTCCCCCTCTCTAAACACACAAATTTATTGCTATAATACATCCTTTGTCCCATAAGAAAACCCCTTTCTTTCAGATATTAAATGCAGAGGTAGTTCCTGCCTGAGCAAGTTTCCTTGTGAGTTATGAGCAATGCCTGGGATTGGGACACTGAGCATGGCTGTATCCCCTGCAGACTGGAATGGCTGCCCACAGCCCTTTGGCTAACTGGCTTGTGCCATGGGCTGGTTTGGCTTCTAGAATAAGGCAGCTTTTCCCCTTCTTCCTCTGGGGTGTTCTCAGTGCCACCCCTTCCTCCCCTGGGGTGTTCAGTGGAACTGAACAGATTTCCACTGATTTCAATGGAAAATCCCTCTTGCTGGGCTCCATGGAACTGCTGCTGACAGCCAGAGTGTGGAGCAGCTGGAGACGAGTGGGAATAGTTACAGTGGAATGTTTAAAGGCTGTCCTGGTCTCTTTGTGCTGTCCTAAAGAAGGTGCAGAAGGCATGACACTCCCTGCCTCCTTAGCCAGGGGAGACATCTGTCCAACCTGAAATTAGTGCTGTCCTTGGAAGAGGGTGTTCCCTGTTTTCCCGGGCTCCTGGGTGGGGTTTGGGGAAGGCCTGTGCAGATTTCTCACTCAGCAGTGGATAGGAAGCTTCCAAAGGTATTTACAGCACCATATGGCTGCAACATGATGTAGTGCCCGTGTATTAATTCCCTCCTGAGACTGTATTTCTCCCTCTTTGTTTGCCTTCTTGTTTGTTAGTTTATTCTCCTGTTGCATGAGACTGACTGGGAGAAGGCTGAAGGAAGCAGAAGCAGGTGAAATGTTTAGAAACAACACAATTTCCTGGAATAAGGCATTAGCAGTGGTCTTTATCGATGCTTCTCAGTCCCAAGGGGATGTTTAAGCAGTTCAAAGGCTGTACAGATCGTCTGTGATAACAGTAAGGGGCAGTGCAGGGGCCAATGCCCCACTGGCACAGCCCTCCCCTGACCCCACAGCTGGAAACACTGAGCCCCTAAAGCTGCCAGGATGCAAATGGGGGGGGTGTTTGCATGATTCACTCCCCCTGTTTGGCAGGAGGTGCTGCAGTGGCACAGCTCAGAGCCATCTGCTCCAGCAGCCTGGAGCAGGAGAGCACACACCACTGCAGCTCCACAAATAAAGGCTGTGTGCTCATTGTCCTTGGCTTTCCTTCCCCCACTTCACTGCATGATCACCAGGGATGGGTTTGCACGGTGAGCAGCAATTCCTGTCATGGGCTCAATTCCGAGTGGATTTTTGCCCCAGAGCTCTCATTTAGTGTGTGAGGCTTCCATCTTACCTCCTTTCTGGGCACTGCTTCCCAAACTAAGACCCCCCCCTTGTCAGTGTAAGGTGCAGGCTGGGTGTGGTTCCTTCCAGACTTCAGGGAAAGTTCATTTTTGGCTTTGTGTGCTTTCCTAGGCAATATTTCCAGCTGATCCATCTTCCTTTCTGTGTTTTCTGTGTTTCATAGAATCTCTTATTAGAGCAAAGCAGTAGATTTTGGTTGGGTGGAGTTTTTTTTCCTTTCTTTTCTCTTTGTGATAAAGCTGTTCAATTTTATTTTCCTTAGAAATCCCTCCCTCGGTGCACTGATTGGGTGTGTGGCAGAGGAGGGACTGCTGTCAGCATGGCTCAGTTCCTGGAAGAGCTGAAGCGCAATGGAAATGACCCCAGGGAGCAGCGGGCTTCCACAGAAACCTGATGGGGGAAGGGCTGCCTGAGCCTGCATGGCTTTAAGAGCTCATTTAGCTGCCTTTCTGCAGCCTGACAGGGAAAGGGAGGGAGTGTCAGCGTTACACACAGCTTCAGTCACATCAGTAGGGTCTCAATGCAGCATCCTGTGCAGTAAGGACATTGGACCATCCTTTTGTGGCTCTGTGCCCCCAGGCACCCTGTGGGTGCTGTCAGTATCCTGCTCATCTTCAGACACCCAAAGGCTCAGCAGATAAATTTGTCCACTCCTTTCTTACACTAGAGATTTGTAATTCTACATCATATTCCCATTTGTATGATGTTTTCCTTCACCTTTCACTATTTTACTTGCACTGTTCCTGCCTCTCTGCTTTTAAAGGAACAAACACGAATTGCAAATTTCATAGGTGTGATTTAACCTTTTTCCTCACTTGTACTTCTGGGCTGGGTTGGTGATAGGGCCTGAACTGATCTTTTTGGATCAGACATCCCACAGATGTTTTGATATTTACAGAATCACTGGTATTTTTTTTTTATCTGGACTAAATATCTGTTGCCTCGTGCTTGAGGGCAGCCAGGGAAGAAGGGAAAAATACCACCTCAATCCTTATGGCAGGGCTCTAAGGGAGTTCACATTAAATGAAAAATCTGCCTGTGCTATCATCTGGAAATAAGATAGCAGTGGAAGGATCTAGAAGCTTCTTCCCACCCCAGCTTGCTTTGGGTGCAGTGTCCTGTGGATGCAGCCTGAGGTGTGAGCAGGCACAGGAAGCTGCTGCTGCATTGTCACACTGAACCTGCCATGGAGGAAAATGCTGCTTTGCATGAGAGCATTCCTGAAGGCTGCAAACCTTTGGAGCTTCACCTGCCCTGAGCTCAGGAGCTTGTCTTTGTCAGGGAGTCAGAGTGAACCAAGGCAGTGCCTGGATTTCCAGTGCTCGTGCTCTGTGTACTTGGTGTCTTCCCAGAGGTTGATTTTATGTAACTCACTGAAATGACTTAATTACCTTGTGTCTGAAACTGAGACCAGAACATGGGAGATCTGGGGTGCTCTGAGGTGCAGGGATTTGCCACCCTCCTGCAGGCTCTGCTGGGCTCTCAGCAGGACTATTGCTCTGAGAAGTTATCCACTCAGGATTGATTCCTACTCCTGTAGTGTGGGGTGAGCCTCACCTCAGAATTTAGGTGCCACTGGCACTAAGATTTAAAATTTTCTTGCCTGCACAGGTGGCCCCTCAGAGTTTAAGCAGAAGAAAGAGATACTGCTATTGATGTCACATTTGATCCGTGGATAGTGCTCAGCCAGCAGCAAATATAACCCTGCTTCTTGGCGAGAGAAAATCAGAAAGGACTCTGCTTTTGTTTCCTGCCCCAGGAACTTGAGTTTCCCCCACTGGCTCCTCCGTTCCCACATCAAAGCCTTTTGTCAGGCTGTCTGTGACCACTGCTGCACAGAGTGGTTGTGACCTGCCCTTTCCTACACACTGGGTGACTTAGCTGGGAGCTGTACCACATTTTCTGCAATATGGGAGAAATTCTTCATACATTACAAAGTATTAGTGCATCATATAGAAAAGGCAAAAAGTACTTTTCCAAGCAGGGGGGGTTAAGTACAATTAAAAATTTCTTTTTCCAAGTTCATTTGGTCAGCGCTGGAGACTCAAAAAGATAAGGATAGTACATATATATATATACATCTGTGTATATATATTTTCATATATATAGATAAATAAGTCTAATACTCGTAACAAAAGGACTTGACATTTAACAGCAAAGAGAATGAAACTAATCAGATACGTTGTATGAAGACAGCATGAAGAAATGCTGGTTTGTAGTTGTTTCCTTTCCAGGCAAATCCTCTTAACTCTCTTCTGTCAAGTAAACACAGGGTGGATGAGGTGTTTGTCACGAGAAGCGTGTAACCAGCTGTAATTAGTAACAGAATCCAACTTTCCATGAAAAGCTTATTAGCAAGAAGTTAGGCCTGCTCAGGTCCTGCAGTGCTGCCCTGCGGCTCCATCAGGGTGAGCTCCCAGGGAGCAGCAGCTGTACCTTGCTCAGCACAGCTGCCTCCAGCACCGTGGGGAGGAAGGGCAGCACTGAGCAGAGCACTGGGGTTTGTGCAAGAGCAGCAGAGCACGGGGTGCGAGCTCTGGGATCAGAGGTCAAGCCAGAGTCTGCAGTTTGAGAGGAAAAGGACCAAGGGAAGACTTTCTATGGTGAGAAACCAGGGACAGCTTTGCCTCCCGAGCATATCGAGCCAGGATCAGAAATGTGCCATTGATTGCTGTGGGGACAAGGGAAGCCACTGGTGCTTTTCTTTATGGTCCTACCCCTCCAATGCACTTGTCACCTCTGGCAGTGCAGGGAAGAAGGGAGCTTGGGCCACTTACAAACTGCTTTTGCTCAGACTTGAGGCAGCGTTGCAAGGGCAAGAAAGAGTCACCTTTGCACAGAGTAACTTTGGGCCTGGCTCGCTTTGTGTCGAGGTTGCTGGTGTGGGGCTGAGCTCAGCGGAGGCGTGGAGAACCAACCCCTCTGCGTGCTGCCATAAGCAATTCTCAGGGATTGCTGTTGGCCTTGTTTGGAAGCTGCCCTGGTGAGACTCCTCAGGCCTGGGTCGAGCCCTGCCTGTTCTGGCGCCGGGCGCTTTCAGAGGGGACAGCCTGGGGGACTTGAGCACAGTTTGGTCTCCTGTTCCCTCACCCAGGGTCCTCCCCAGGCCACCCATGGGCAGCCCCTGTCTCCACGTTGCTGTCTGTAAATCCGTTGACCCAACGGGAAGCGTTCGCGTAGCCCTGTGTCATCCCTGGGATAAAGGAATCGTTCAAGCTCTGTTCTTGGGTGGTTCAAAGGGTTTTTGACAAGGTGCATAGGATTGCTTTTGGCGTAAGATAGCAGTAGGAGCTGCCTGGTGCATGCAGAATAACTGGTTTGAGTGAGCACAGCTCTGGTTGCGCTGCTTTGACTTTGATGTAGGAGAAATGACCCACTTTCAGCAGGGACTGCTGGCCTTTGAGAACAGAAGTTACATTGTTACTAGGTAACTGTGTAGGATTTGAAGTGCCTTTAGCATCCCAGTTTATCCTCGGCTGCTGAACCTTGTTGTTTCCTTTGTGTGTCTCAAGGGCAGGCTGGTCAGCACTGATAATTTTGTATCACTCAAGTATTTTCTGATTATGTGGAAGATCACCAGCACAGGGACCAGAAAGGAGGAATAACATGAAAACTCCACCCATTCAGGCACTTCTGTCAAGTACCACTGGGTCCTGGTGTCCTCAGCCTTTTTGTTCCTGCCTCCTCACTGGAGGTCATGGGGAGGACACACAAAGGCCCAACATCTCTGCAAAACAGAAAGAGGAACCAAAGAGGAAACTTCCTCTAATTGCTATTTTTCCTTATGTTCCTTGAACATGCACATAGTTCAAGTGGGAAAGGAGGAGAAAAAGCAGAAGTGTTGCTAAGGTTCATAGATCAATCAAAAAATTTAAAAATTCAGAGACTTTTCAGTGCAGATTGTCAGTGTCTGACATTTTGCTGTAGTGATAGTTATTGCTTTAAGTATTTACAGGTTTTCTTCTCTCCTTGTACCACTCTCCTTTTCCTTGTTGCTGTTGGACAGTATCCCAGCCTTGGTTCTTTCAGGATAAGGATCAAGTTAAGGGGTTTGTGTCCATGGGGCTGGACTTCAGAACACATTTCGTGCTGATTTTTAATGTAGTCATCTTGCATATGCACTGGTCCCAAGGTTTAAAACTGGGGCTGGGAGGTGAAACTGAAGAGGGTCTGTGGGAACCATTTTTGCTCACTGGCATTCTTCACACAGGTGGACTTTTGGGGGTGTCTTCCCCAGCAATGAGTTGGGCTCTTTCTTTGGCAGTAATTCCAGCTGGCACAAATAGCTAATGGCACAAATAGCTAATGGCACAAATAGCTAATGGCTAAAGGACCTGGGTTTTCCCCTTTTTTTTTGGTTGGCAGCATAACATATAAACCTCATTTGACTAACTTCCCTTTGCATCAAAAAGCAATCTCTACAAGGCAAAAGAGACATGAAAAGTCTGTGTTCCCTGACAGAACTTGAAGTGCTTCCTTTTGTAGGCTTTAATCACCAGCTGCCTCCAAACAAGCACTGCTGCACTGATTATGTCAGCCTTAGGAAGGCTGGAGGGAAAGGGTAAAAAAATTAATTCTGTTATACTTTGGTTTCTGTGACATCATGGTTTGAAGTACCCATCTTGGAAAGCAAACACCTTGGAAGAGCCAAGCACTGGGAATATTTATATCTCTGGAGCTGGGCAAGGTACACCCCGTGAGGAGTGTGACCTCACTGGCTGCGTCATACGCTGTTTGTTGGGCTGTTCCCTGAGATCCAGGGTTACCTGGAACCACCAGGGCCTGTAACGTGTTCCCTTTGCATGAGGTCATTTGTTTTGTCAATAACTGGGAATTTTGAAAGCTTTCTGCTTCTGTCTAGTAAGAATTGATGATGCTAGTTATAGGGATCCCCATAGGATATACAGTGTTTCCTGTAGGCCTTTTGGGTTTTAACTCACCTAAGTAATAGGCTGAAGAGCAATGCTGGGAAATGGGAGGAGAGAAAAACCAGCTTCTTTGACAGTTTCCTATTTCACTTAACTCAAGCATAAGAAGAGAATGTTTCTTTTGACTCACAGGACAAAGGTTGTCCTTGGTTTAAGAAGTTCTTTGACAGGAGGGTTCTCCTTCCATCACCTAATTCTTCTAAGAAGAGCTGAGACTAACAAGGTGATTATTGGAGAAATTATAGGCCAAAAGACAAATACAAAATAAACTGCAAAATTAACATGCAAAATCCTGCTTGTTGCCTCCTGCAAACTGGGTAGAGAAGCATAAGCAGGATAATATATATATTTTTGTTTATTAGTCAAGTAGGTCAGGATTGATAATATGTGATGGGGTTGTCTGCTTGTGTTATAGAGTGGACTTTTCTGAACACACCTCTCTTCTCATCCAAGATGGGTGGAGTATTTCCACTTCCAGGAGCTGTGCTGGACCATCCCTTTGAATGATGGTTTGTATAAGCACTAATACCAACGTGATGATCAATGCATATTTGCTGTTAATGCCAATGCACTTCTATCTTAGGAAACAGCAGAAGCCAACATGTGACATCTTCACTTACTGCTCCAGTCAGTGTCACACTATCACCTGACACTGGCACAAGTTATTTTGTTTTCAGCTGTGTGCCTGACTTGTTCTGGCTTATGTAGGGAAGATCCTCTTTCAGGCTGTGCTCTCCAGCCAGGCAGAAGGGAGCTAATGGATGCCAAAACTGCCTTCAGGTGCCTTCTCCACATGGCACTTCTGAACAGGAGGGGCCCATGGTGTGCCCCAGGCCTCCTCCGTGCCTGCCATGGGTTGGCAAGGCACAGGGAAATTCCTCCCTTACCCCAGAGCCAAGCTGGAAGGTTGTGCAGCCTGAGGTGCATGAGCATGTCAGATGGAAGCTGCTGTGGATGAAGAGAGAGTTATGGGGACTGTAGGAATGAGAGCCCAGTCTGGTTTGTGGAGAGTGCAGCTATTCCCCACATAACACAATCCACACCTTCTGCACCAAAGTGTTTTCCCTGCAAGCTCCATGGCAAACTCTTCCTCCCAGCTGGTTTTCAGTATCATGGGGCAGGGAGGGTATTCCAACATCTGCACACTCGGGCTTGGAGCAGCTGTTTGTGGAGAGCCCTGGGTCATGCAAACCCCGCTCCGAAGGCTTTCATCAGCAACACAAGGTTCTGTGTGTACAGGGAAGCCTTCCATCTCCTGTGTTCTTGGAAAGAAAAGAGTAATATGGAGTCTCCATGTCAGCCCACACCCAGATTGTTCTGCTCCTGCTGATCCATCCATGACTTGCAGCGCTGTTTTGTCCTGTTCTTCCCAAAATGCTGCCCAGTGCTTCTCAGCCAAGGTGATTTCCATGGCACAGGACTGGAGAGAACAGCACTAAAAGAGGTGAATTACAAAGAATCTTAAAAGAATGTAAGGAGTATTCCAAAACCGAGGGCTTAGAAGGGAGTGAGGTATTTTCAAAAAGTTAGATTTTCCAAAATGTTCCCTGGAAATAATAAATAATATTAGGTCATGCTTTAGACTATTTCAGATTTATGTTTTAATTATAATAACACCTTTTATTAGTGCTGAGCACTTTCGGACAAGTACAAACATATAGCATATGCACTGGGCAACATATTTCTTCATCATAATTCCAGGCTTGGAGGTAGTGTTTTGAACTCTGCCTCTGCAGTGTTTGGCAATGGCTGTGGTGACACTTGCATGATGGGAAGAATCCTTGCCAAATTGGGTAACTTCTGACAAGTATAAACACAGCTCTGCCTTCTGTAAGCTAGATTCAGACCATGTTGCTGTTCTAGGGAGGAAACAGCCCTGACATTAAACACTCTGCAGTCCATGATCAGCTATTAAATCTCTGCTCATTTGCACTGAGTGAGCCCACAAGAACAGGCAGTGAGGGACAGCTGGCAGGGAAGGGTGTCCCAGGAGATGAGCAGTGGGTCTTGCTGTCTCTTTGTCCCAGATATAATCCAGATCTGTTGTTTTTAGCTCTCATCACAGAAAGCTCTAGCCAAGGTGAAACAAGTTTGCTGAGATCAATTCAGGCTTTGCTGCTCGGTTTTCCCCAGGCTGATGTTTACGTCCCAAAGTAGCATTGCTCATGTTCTGACTGGAATGTTTGTAGGTGAGTGCAGGAAAGCCAGAACTTAATTGTAAGCTGCACCCTGGGCTTTCCTTCTGCTTTTAAAAGAAAAACCTCCATGCTGTGTTTGTGCATGCTGGAGACAGTGTGTGAGGAAAGGGTTTTCCTGTGTTAAATGAGCAGCACTTCAGTGTTACAATTTCCCTTGAAGACAAATTCATGTCAGAATTTCACCAGGGATAAAATTCTTGTCTGTAAAACTAGGAATATGAAGTGAACCAAATCCAGCCCTGAAGTAAATGAATTCCCATCCCACTCCTTGGGAAAGGAACCTGGATTTAGCCTGTTGTGTTTTACAGGTTTCCATGGCAGGCTGTTTCAGCAAGGGCAGCATTTCTCCAAGAGCCACAGTTGGAAAGGTTGCAGTGTCTCTTCCAGAGCAAGGCAGTCACATGATGGAGTTACTGCCCAGGCCAGAGTCCAAGGAACTCCAGTCCTGGCTGAGCTCTGCCACTGAGTTTTGATTGACCAGCTCTTCCTTTGTCCTTCCATCTGGCATATTTATGTCAGGTTTTTGAGAAATACCAAGTCTCTGATGGTCTGTTTGGGCAATCTAATGGGGCAGTAACCAGTATTATTTCAAGCTTTTATTGTCACTGTAGTACCATGGGGAGACATTAAAACAAATGCCTTTCCTGGCTAGAGTGTTCTCTTAAAATAGCTATTTTGACAAAAACTAACATTGTATTCAGTTTTTGCAACTCAAGTCTGAGCTGCTGCAAAGTGCATTTACACTGCATTTAGGAAGTAATGGCATTGAGGGGAAAGCCCTGCCAGTAAGGTCGGAAGAAGAGGAGCAACAGGAGGAAGGTAGCTCTTGTTCATGAAAGGAAGCCCTTCTCTGCAAATCTAGGTTGGTATGTCAAGGTGGAGCAGGTCTGACTGGACCCTTTCCTTTGCTGGGCCAGGCTGCTTCCTCTGGGTCTGTTCTTTCCTATATGTAAATTAGTCAAATGAGGACTTTGCAACAGGGGGGCTTGATGGGCCAACAGCCTCTCTCCAGCCATGACCACTGCCACAACTGGTTACAGAGGAATTAAAGGACTAAGCCAGCAGTGGTTTGCAGTAAAACTTCCTTTTTTGTTGTCTCATCTGTAGTGAATATAAGCTGGAGTTCTGAAACTTTGTTGTTTTCCCTCCCCTTTCCAAATCCAAAAAAATACTCTGAATTATTATGTTAAGATTGTTATGATGTAAAGTCCAAATTGTAGTTTAATTTCCATAATTTTCTTTTGAAATTTAGTGCCCAGGCTAACAGTGAAGCCCTTAAAATTACTTTTCTTCTTTCTGGTCAACATGTTGCCTACCAATAGCCATTTTTTCTGAACAATATGTTATTTTCAAGTAGAAAAAAATTACTAGTTCTTGCTAAAGTTTGGAAGAGTATGTTTATGTAGACTCCTCAGTCCACATAATTGGACGCTGAAGGACTCTAATTTTATTGCTAGGGCCACTTTATCATTTTTCCCTGAGGATGTTTTTTGGTGCACAGCAGAGGTGATGACAGATGTCTGATGGATGCTGCAGGGTCGTGCCTGCTCCCAAGGGCCACTTGCTGCACTTGTTTGTGTGCTGGGCAGCAGGAGCCCAGGATGGGCTGTGTTTGTGTGCAGGGAGCGGCAGCAGGAGCCCAGGATGGGCTGTGTTTCTCAGGGAGCAGCAGCAGGAGCCCAGGATGGGCTGTGTTTCTCAGGGAGCAGCAGCAGGAGATCAACACCAGGTTCATTCCAGGCAGCATTAGCCTCCAGATAGAGCCGTGCCTCCACGTGTTTGTGCTGCCTGGGCTCTGGCAGCCAGCATTATAAAAGGCCCACTGATGCAGGCCTGGGTGTGGGCAGGGAGCAGACATGTCTGAGTCTGAACGTGTTATCAGCGCTCAGAGCAGCCAGGGCCTCCTCACTGCCCTGCATTGGGCAATGCTGGCAGCTCTGCCTTCCCCTGACTCCCTCTTCCCAATTCAAAGCTTGCTTGCTGTGCACAGACAGAGGAGGAACGTTTCTGCCCAAGGACAGGGCAGATCTCTAAGTAATACCTTGTTTTTATCTCTGACTGGCTTTTTTTGTAAGGAGCTGCCCAGACTGATGGGTTTTTCTCCTGTTTGCCCTGTGAATGATGGGTGGGGGTCGCTGACAGCATGATGTGGGTGTTGTGACAATGCTGTTCAGAACTGAGGGAGCTGGAGGATGTTACTTGGCATCCAAAGTTGTTCTGGCACATCTTCACTGGATATTGCTTTATCCTTTGCTCCAGACCGTTGGACTGCTGATGATTTCTGGGCTGGGGAAGAGGATACTGTAATTCCATCAGGATTGCATGGGTGTCAGCAACCATTAGGGACAGTAGGAGAGGGCTGTGATATTGGCTTCTGACAGACTTGAACACAAGAACATGTTTGGCAGAACAGCTACACAAACAGTGTCCTGTTTTTAGGACACTGTTTTATTTTAAATTTTAGTTTTAATTCCCTTAATTTCATAGATTGAAGGTAAGACTGACAATGGAATTTGGACTAGAAATGACATGTAATAGGTCTGTAACTAGAAACACCTGACCATGTCTGTCCTAAGAGAAGTAAATACACTCTACTGATTCACTTGATTTGATGCTGGTTCCTCTGGCTTGGACTGGGGGATGTTGGGCACCTGAGAGGATGTGGGGAAAGAACTAAGATTTCAGTAAGTTAGAAAAGATAGGGATATGTGCATGTGAACTGGTTATTTCACCCTTGCATGTGTTGCTTTTTCAGAAGGCTGATGATTTAAGACAGAAAATGATACCACATGTGCCTGACAAACTGCAGGGGAGTTCTACTGTGGCAGTGGGCCATGGGAGTGTGGTTTCAATCATGGACTGGGATTTTCATTCCCAATCCTATCAGTCGACTTTTCAGACTCTGTGAGGGCTCCACACCCATGTTTCTATCTGCAGACAGAAACTGTAAACCAAGAGAAAATCCAAATTGTTGTGCATTGGCTCAACAAACCACACAGGTGTCACTGGGAGAGGAGCTGCAGCTGTACTGCAGTGCTGGTAAAGGCCATGAATGCTTCTGGTTCCAGAGATGTGGAACTCAACTGTAAAAATGAGCTCAATGTGCACAGAGGTTTGGCACAGGAGTTTTCAGAACATTAACCTGTTTTCTTTAAGGAGATGTGCTGAAGGTGTAGGAGTGGGAGTTGTTAAGGTAACAGCTGATGAGGTAAAAGCGTGTGTGACTGCAGCTCTGGAGCAGCCTGGCTCATGCCAATCATCTCCAGCTTCAGCCTGTGCAAAGGAAACAGCAGGGTTTCCTATGTGCACTCAGAGGAAGAGTTTAGCCCAGCTAAGAAATTAAGAAATCACTCAATAATGTGTCAGAAATGTTAGTTTTCTTTCCAGGTTTTTCCAGGGTTTGCAAAGTTTCTTTTTAAAGATGGATGCAGCTTTTCCTTCTTTTGTTTTCTTTTTTTCCTTCCTTTGTTTTCATGTTTCCACTTATTTTGTGTTTTGCTTCTACCCTGTGTAGTTCTCTTTCCATATTTCCTGTTAAACCAAGTGTGATGTGATTGTTTTTGTTTAACAACTTGATCTGGAACAGATTATGGCATTGCCAACATTTCCTGTTTGGTGTGCAATAGAAATCTATCAGTGCACTCACATTGATGAGATTGTGGAAATACTTGCTTGGGAATGCCAGCTCCATGACTGGCATAGGAAGCACAGCACATGCTTCAAGAATACTTTAAAGCAGTATTTTGAACTTTGAAGCCAGTGGATTCACAGAGGGAGAAGGATGGGAGAGGGACTAGTTCAGGTTGTTGGTGTTTGGTTTTTTTTCTGAGTGTGTTTTCCATTTTGCAGTGGTTGGGAGTACATTATGCTTGCTTTGGGCAGGATGGGGGACATCTCTTGGGCATCTCTCCTGGAAGAGGAGCACAGAGGTACCACAGTGGGGTCACCTCCCAGTAGTGGCACTGCCTCAGTGTGTTCCCTGTGTTTCAGAAGTTGGACAGATGGGGTCCTCTGGCTCCCTCTGACATGATAGGGCAGATCCAGTCCCTGTGGTTTCCCCACCTGCTGTCTGGTGTCACAGGTGATGTGAAAGGCTGCAGGGCCAGGCCACAGGTACAGGGACACTGCAGCCCAATGGCCCCAGAAAAGGGGAAAATGGATCTGCCCTGGATCTCCCACCCAAAGCATCATCTGCCCACTCATGTTCTGCCTTCTTTCCCCTGCATTGTATTCGTTTTCTATGGCACACAGAAACAATACAAGAATCATTCCTGTGTTCTTCCATATCATTAAAAAATGTGCCTTCAGTCCTTATTAACGTGGGACTTGGGATCTGCTGCTGCTCATCTGTGTGCAGCAGGAACCAGGCCCACACTGAGGATTTTGGTGTTTATTCTCCCAGTATCTGAAGAGCCTTCTTTATGTTGAAAGGCTTTTTGTCTTGTTTGAAAAAAATGGTCAAGAGTGTGCCCTGTGTTCTTGGGGACGATGTGTCTAAACAGAAAAGGAATTGATCCATTTGGATTTTACTAAAGACTTTGAGTGGCTTTAAAGTATATTTAAAATGTTTATTTAAAATCCAGAGTCAAATAATTTTTAACAAATTGTCTCAAGATAGAAGAAACTGACTTTTTGGAGTAACTGTATTGTTTATTTGTTGTATTGCAGTAGCACCTAGAGATCCCTACTGTGCTAAATGCAGAACAAACACAGAACAGAGCTGGTCCCTGCCCGTGGGAGCTCACAGCCTTCAGTCTGGGGTCAGCCAGGAGCTCCTGGGCTCTCTTGGGGCAGTGAGTCAAACCCACAGCTTGACCTCCCCACCACGCCCAACAGAGAACAGATCAAGTAGGAGGCAAGTTTCAGAGAGCTGAACAACCTGCCCTCTCCTGCTGTACACCTCTCCAACTGATTTTTCCCAAGCTGTAGTTAGCAGGCCTGGGGCTGAGCTGTATGGGCTCCCTGAGATCACTGCTGCTCCTCAGAGAGCTGTGGTTTCCTTGTTCCCAGTGTCCTCAGGCAGAAAGAGGTGTTTGGATAAAAGGAAGCCTTTTCAGTGGTTTATCATTTATATTCTTTTTTTAAAGGTTTTCCTTTTTGCCTTCTAAATTTTCATTCTCATTCAGTACCTTTCCATGGTTGCTGCCATAGAGGGGAAGGGGGAAGGATATACCAAAAAGCAAACCTGACATCACACATGCACACTGTCAATCATCAAAGTATCAAAAACAAAGCTTGCAACAGCACAAACTTGTATACATGTGGAGAGAAAAAGAAAAGGACACTGACTAAGCACATCAGGCCATCTTGTCCCTTTTGGCAGCTTTAAGATAGGGTGGAAGAAACTCACCCATTTTTTGAGCTTGTCTCCTGGGTCACTATCCCATCTTTTTCCATTTTCCCTTCTAACACTCAGCTATAGCTGGGGGTTTGTCCATTCTGGTTTACAGAGCCTTAGAGTCCCAGGGAGGGATGAACAAGGAATCCTTCATGTCCATTCATGCTAGAACAAGTCAGGGGGTCTTAGGGGCAAAATAAGCCACACGGTCATTTCTGTCTGTTCCCTCCTCTACTCTTGCTCGATGGCAAGGTGGGAAGATTGAGATTCAGCAAATGAACAGGAAGGGGCAACTTATGTGTGCTGGTTTGGGGCAGATCCCATCTGCTGTCTGTCCCTCCTGGGTGTAAAAGAGCAGGGGAAGAGCCATTGTGCCTCATCTCAGGGGGTGAAAGGGATAGGGTGTGAGAAGGAAACCCAGAGCCAAAAGCCTAATTGTGGATAACAAACATGCAAGTCAGAGCAGGGGGGAGGAGAGGTCTGGCCCTTGGCAAACAGAAAGGTTGGATTGTGGTTTCCAGTGTGTGCTCCAGCCTGGAGCTGGCAGAAGCCGTGTGGCCAGTGACTAATGCTGGCAGGAGCAGAGCATGCAGCAGTGTGGCATCGTGGGAGCAGGGAGAGCTCTGAGGGCTGAGGTGCCTCCAAGTGTTACCCCAGAAATAAATAAATAAATAGCCTGAAGCTGTGCGTGTCACTGGTGCAGCCCAGCAGAGCTGTCTCTGAGCCCCTGCTCAAGGAGACCCTGCTCTTGCCCTGTGTCTCAGGCAAGGGCAGGGAACAGCACTTTAAAACCCCGAGCCAAACACAGGGTGCTCTGAAATGAAATCCTTCTGCCTGCATATGAGAACATTTGGTTTCTAATGACTTGTTTTGAAATGTTTTGTCACAAACTTCTTTTGGAGATGGAGAAGACGGAAAAAAAATGGGATGAGTGCTCCCTGGCCCAACCTCACTATCCAGATCTCTGTGTAGAACTCTCAAGGAAGAAGAGCTTCCTCAAAGAAGTCTCCTGTCCACGTGTGATGCAGCACATATCTTTGGGAGTTCCCATTGTGCTCTGAGGTTGTGATACCCTCTGTAGCTAAGGAAGAAAAAACAAATAGTCTTTACCTCTCTAGAGGTGGGTCTGGATACAGCCATCTGAGTCTCATATACCCCAGAAGCCTAGGAGAGCTTGGATGTGGACTCCTGTGACCTGTCACAGAGACAGGCTCAAACAGAAGCTGTTTGGATGTGAATCCAAATCCAAATTCCCAAAGAGTTTCAGCTGCCAGTTGGCTGGGAGCCTTTACGCTATCTCTAATTCCACAAAAGAAACAAAAAAACAATAAAGTAAAAGGTGCTTTAAAAATACCACGAGGAGAGAAACTGCCATGGAAATAAATAGCAAAAATAACAACGTTAACATGTCCACTGTCCCAGCAACTCTGACATTCAAGTAGTGTGGCTGTGCCCACAGAGCTTCTTCCAGCACTGCCGGCACGGCCCGAGGGTCAGAGCTCAGCTGGTGCCCCGTGCTCACTGAAACAACCCACTCCTCCCTGGGGCTGGAATGGATGTGAAGGGAAGGGGAGAGGAAAGATGGATGCAATCTCTGCTGATAATCAGGTCTTCGCTGTGCCCGCCTTTAGTGGGATGGAGCCACAGAGTTCTGGTGGTTGTGTCTCTCGTTCCTGCCTGAGACAGAAGGGCCACGCTTCAGAGCTGGAAGGGATATTGCTTCAGGTATTCCGCCATCCTCCGGGGCAGGGGCAGCCGCTCCACGTCGGCCGTGCACTTGTTGATGCGCAGCCGGCACAGGTGCTGCAGGCTGGCCATGCTGTCCTTGCGGCCCAGCGGCCTCAGCAGCTTCAGGTGTACAGCGGCTGCTGCCAGCTCCTTCTGCAGGGGAGGTAGAGGAGACGGAGGCGGGTAGGGAGCCTCGGTCTTGCTTTCCGTTGTGCAGGACAAGACATAGTGCTGGATGAGACTGACCACGTCAGGGAAGGCCAGGATGCGAGGTTTGCTCAGGTAGTTGGAGTCCAGGCGGAACTTGCCGTCGGCGTACTCGATGCGCACGTTGGTGGGCCCGCGGTTGGTCTTGACGGACAGCGTGAACAGGTAGCTGGGGTGGGTGCTGTCCCGCACTAGGAAGGTGCCCTCAGGCATCTTCTGCAGATGCTGCTTGGCCTCGCTGGCAGTGATGGAACCCCAGTACCAACCTGGAAAAACATGCGAGAAAGAATTTGTTAGGAAAAGAACATATCCTAGGACTGGCACTATATTTAGGGAAGCCTTGAAGACAACCACGTTAAGGGCCTGGGAAGCAGAGCCAGAGTTGGCAAGACCTTCATAAATTAAGACCAAGTTCTAAAGGTGACCTGCCTATGCTTGTCATTGCTGTGCTGGGGCTTAGGATGAGGCTGGCGGCTACTGCAGCAGCTGCAGTTTACAGAGAAAAAGCAATTTGCTTTTTGCAATTCCTTCTCCCAATTCAGTTACAAAAGATAAAGCAATAAATTAGTTCATGATGTATAGAGACTGCAGATATGCTTGCTGTGTGCACAGCCAGCTATGGCTGTGACAGAACCAGGCTCCTGTCTGAAGTGGGATCAGGAGATTCTTCCTGGTGGGAATCGTGGAATTGGGTCCCTGCACCCTTCTGACCCTGTGACTTTGCAATTGAGTCTTACCAGATTCTCGCAGGTAGGAGAAGGTTTTTGCAATGCAGAGAAGGTCTTCTTCAGGGTCCCGTGTCTGAGGTGGGTTGCTGTCTGGAACTGGAGCTGCAAGGGCAGGCGCAGACTCCTCCTGGAAGGCCATAACTGGGAGAGGCTGCATGATGGGCTCTGACAATTCCTCAATGCCCCTGAGTGACACTCTCCTGATCTTTTCCTCCGCCAGCAAAGGATGAGGTCTGAAATGAAAGGCACACTGTGCTATTTCTCCTTGGCTTGAAATCAGTTGCAGGGTCTGTTGAGTGCATGCTACATTATACAATGTGTTATGTTTTACAAACAGATCCTCAGCACCATTGCTTCTGAGACAGGCAAGGGAGGAGGAAGGAACACAGCTAAAGATGAGCCCTTAGAAACAGGGACAGTGAGTTTGCCTCTTTGGTCTTACGGAAGGTGGTCAGTCTTGCGATTTATGATGATTTTGAATCTGAAATCTTTAGATGTTGCTTTTTAATATGTAGTTTCAGGGGCAGTAAGGTTTATGACAGCATTACAGCTTCAGTTACATGATTACAATGTTGGAGCATTTCTGTTTCTGCTAGTGGGATTGTCATTTACTGCAGTATAATTAGAAGCAGAATTGGGAATAGCTTGGGTTGTGTCCTACCCACTTTCTGCTCAAGGATGACCTGATCCTAAATGAATCTGTCAGAACTCAGAGTGAGCTGATCACATAGAGAACAGTGGGAATTCTTGTTTTAGCCAAGCCTATGCACTACACCCACCCCAGTGTTCAGCAGCTTGATGAGGAGTCAATGTGGCTGTAATCCCTGCAGGACTGCAGGAGGAGGCTCTGCCATGGCCAGGCTGCTAGAACACATATTCATTCCCCTGTGGCCTAAGTGGTGAAGCTGTTCAGCATCTAAATGCATTTTCACAGAGCCTGGAGCTCTCATGGATCATGGGTGCTCTTCCTCAGCAGCACAAGGATTATTCCTAAAGGAAAGCAGAGCTCTAGGGAGGATGGATGTCAGAGGCCAGGAAAGTCTTCATTCCCAGGCAAGCTCCTGAGCAAAAATTAGTTTCTGTCCCAGTGTGTGTAAGCTCTTTGCCTCTGTGTTCCCTGTCCTGCTGCATGCCCTGTGTTACATCCCCCCACCATCCCCAACACACTTGTCTTTCAGACACTTTAAAGAGAAGATGCCTGAGAGAAATACACTCAGTCCTCAGTGTGACACTGCCACAGCACCACTGGAGCTGACAGTGATGGCGCAGGGTAGAGCCACCTCCCCACTTTGTTGAAGAGAAGCACAAGGAGACTCTGAAGTCCTAAGTGCTTCCCTTCAGATCATCCTCCTTCCCCATGTTCTGTGTGAACAGGGACACTTCAGGTACATAAATAAATATGCTATAAACTGATCTGCACCTGATTATAGCTGCACTCCATCACCTCAAACTGCTGAGACTCAAGTGTGGGACAGAGAACGAGAAGAAGAGATGTGGGAGGAAAGTAGATTAGAGAGGACCTGAAAGCACTTTCACACGATGAAAGCCATGATCAGTTCCACATGTCTGCATGTCTAAACAAACCATGGAGGTTTGGAGTAAGGTAAATTTAAATCTACAGAGAGATACTCTTGCCCTTGCAATACATAGCAAACCCCCTGCTATTCTGTTACTATTTAGGAAGGAACATTTTTTTCCATGTGTCAAATCACATTTCAGAAGAAGGATACCTGCTTGGCTTTCATGGTATCTAATCTATGTTTCCTAATTTCTATTAATGGGTAAGAAGCCAGGCTGAATAAAAGTGATTGCTGGCCATAGTCCTCATCAGAGACTCTTGGTTACAGGACCTGCATTTTCAGGGGCTTTTGTACATCTGGATATATTTTTATACCTGGAGATCATTGTTGGAAAAGCTCTGAGTTCTCTTTTAAATCCTCCCGGATATACATTTATAGGTGTTGAGGGCTCCATTTTTCAAGATATTTGGATGTCTCCCTCTTAATGTCACAGTCTTCACAAATGCCTAGCTACCTGTCTCTTTGGGGAAAGGAGATTCCCAGTTCTGCATTACCCTCCTTTTTGCACAAGGACCATAAGCCAGATCAGCTGCTTGGAGCATGGTGCAAATAACACCAAGGTCACGGACTTGATCCCCATATGGGTCATTCAGAGTTGGACTCAATCATCCTTGTGAGTGCCTTTCAACTCAGAATGTTCTGTGATTCTGATCCTTGCCTGTGCTGATCCTAATTACCAATTGTGCTGTGCAAGGAGGGTGTCCTGGGCCTGCTGGCACAGCAGTGTCTCTCACACCAACTGTTCCCAAAGCTGAAAATGACTGTGACTGATACTAAGGACAATCAGTCCTGCACCATTCACTTGCCAGAATTCGAATACTGCACTCCAAGTGCCAAATCTCTCTGAACTTATTTTCTCCTGGAAAATTTTTCAGGCCTACCTTTCCAGAAAGGTTTGGAACATTAAAAAAAACATTTCATAGCATGGAACTTTTTTCTTTTTATATACCAGCTTCAGAGAGGAAATCGGGAATTGGCTGAGAGGCAGGGAAGGAAGGGAGAGATAGCGAAGCTACACAGGGAAATGTCTGCCATGAATCAGGAGGAAAGTTGTTACTTTCAAGGGTTGCACCAGTTCACAGTTTGGTCCTCCAAAAACCACATCAACTGTGTGAATTTGTCAGTCGATTTCTTTTACAGAGCCCACGTGCTTGAGATGAGTTTTCCCACTGTACTCATGCTCTGCTGCCTTACACTTTGTGCCACCGGAGGCTGGAGGAGCCTGGACCCCGACAGGCACTGTGGGGATCCTTCCACTGCAGCCAGAAAAAAGCTGGGCTCACACATTTCCTATTTTCCTTCTATATCCTGGCCTTAGGCCCCTACAAAACCCCCCAGTGTGGCTGTAGGCTCAAAGGAACATGCTGGAAGAGAGGAGAAGGATTAGAAATTTCGACAGACTGGGAGGTGCTGCTGTCCTAAACAACTTTGTACATAGGCTGAAGAAAGGAAAGCTGCTGCTAGGAGCAAACAGAGCAGCTCCAAGCACAGGAATGGGAGAGCAGAGGATCAGCAAGTAATAGCAGACTACAGCTTGTAACGCAAGAACACTTGCAAGAGGGTTAAGAAGAGTTTGCTGGGATAAGGACAGATTTGAAAAGGTTTGCTGACATGAAAAGTCAGCCCTTTGGTGGGGCAAAGAAAGGATTTGCAAATAGTGCTTGTAAGAGAGAAAGCAGAGGAAAGACGTGGAGAATCAGGACTGGATAGAGCAAAGTGTTCATACAACAGCTGTGAGGAGGAAGCAAACAGCCATATGAAATTTGGCATGTCTAGCTCAGAGTCTGGGTGCACTCTCTAGAGAAACAGCAAATGAACTTCCCTGTGCTTTGACAGCCAGTGTTTCAGAAAGCCTTAGAAGGGCAAGAAAATTCAGGAGAATCAGATACGTCTGATACCATTTAATATTGGCTTTGTAGTTTCTGTGTTGATAAGCTAAACTTCATAACACAGTAACATAACTACAAGAAAAATGTGGAGCTGCTCTCCCTTCCATCAGCTGCATCCCAACACTCCACTGGGAGCTTGGTCTGAATAGGATGGAGAGTATGGAGTCCAGGATATACAAAATCCTAAAGGATAATGAAAATGGAGCAATAAATGGCCTTCAAAATAGACATTAAAATGAAAACAACTACACATCTGGCTCCATAATAAGTTTTTGGTGGGTAAGGGAAGCAGTAGCTCTGGTATGTTGACCCTGGAGAAAAGCTTCAGATAAGGGTTTCCCAAAGGCCAAGCTGAAAACTGAATTCCCTTTGCCATGGCTATAGGAACTGCAGCTGCAGACTGAAAATAAGAGTGAAAACAAACTGCTCACATAGTAGGAAAGTAGTGGTAAACATGAGCTCTCCTTGCCTGTGAGACAAATTTGCAGGGAGGAAATGGCAGGAAAATCCCCATGCTTTGGTCATCGTAGGCAGACAAGGAAGATTTTACTCTGAGGAAAATCCACCATACACTGGAGTGATAAGAGAATCTGACATGATGACTCAGACTGAAACAAATGCTCACAATTTCCAAGTATGCAGCATGTGTAAAAGTACCAGGTGATTTCTGCACACCAGGTATTCCTCAGCTGATAACGAAGCTGGTCACAGGGACACTGAAGTGGACACATCAGTACTGATACCAGAGAAGGCATCTGGATGTCACCTGTTCTCCTGAAGGCAGATGTGGAACTATCTGTGTGCCCCCTGCCACTCTCACCCCACAAAAAGCTGTATGTATATGTACATACACCTAAACTTACACAAAACTGACATTAATTTAGCATAAATACCTCCTTAGAAATAGACCAAAGCACTTAAACTCCAGGGAAGTTTTTCCCTGTAAGCAGTTTGATTCCAAAAGGGCTTTAGAGAGTACCTATGGTGTTGGGTTGGTGTCCGCACTGCTGCTGCGTCCACCGCACTGAACAACACACCCCAAGTTATTCTTACTCTCCCAAAGACTTTGAATACCCTGTATTCAGTTTTTCAGCAGTAGAAAGCACAGAAATCAGGAATACCTTATGGTTCCATGATTTTGGCCTTAGAATCTAAAACACAGGCACACAGGACAGACATATGAACTCAGCACTTGGCCGGCCAAAGTCATTCCCATTCCATTACAGCAGTCACACATGGCAACACACGGGAGCTAAAAAACTGGCACAGAGAACCTTCCTAATTACAATTATCAAAGCACAGCTTTTCACAGAAGGCTACAAAGTATCTTACCCCTGAACACAGAGGATCATGTCACTCCCGGACCAAGGGAAAAGCATTAAGTCGTCAAGAAGGTGGGAAATTATTTCTTCTCTTCTTGTCTTTGCTTCCCCGAAGCAGTGAGTTCAGCCTCTAGTTGGGGTTCACGGTGAGAGAAGGCTGGCAAGTCTCAGCAAACCCCTTTTGCAGGTTGTTTCAGACACAGCAGACGACGAGCTGTCCGACAGACTTCAGCAACTTTGGCCAAGAAAATGCGTGCGCTCTCAGTGCTTTAGAAAAAATAATGTATTCTTGTTCTGCTTTTCAGAAAACAGCAGCAAAAAAAAAAAAAGTTTAAAAAATAACCCGAGAAAAAGGAAATTACATATATTTAAAAAGGAACTGATCTTCCTTCAGAGCACTCTGAAATAATAATAAATAGGTACCAATAAATAAGATCTCCCCGAGTGCTGCGGGAAGAGCCGGAGCAGCGACCTGTCTCAGCGCTGGCTCCGGAGAAATGAAGCTCCGTGGAAGGAGGGGGGGAGGAAAAAAAAAAAAAGGCAAACCTCCTTAGTAATCTTTTGTGTGTCCCTTTTAATCTGTTCCAGGAAGTGAGGAATTCCTGGAATCGTATTGTGTTCGCATCACTCTTCCTATATCAGCCACGAGGGGAGGAGGGGAATAAAAAAAAAGCGAAGGTATAAATAGCTGTGTCCAGCAGGGCCGCGTCCCTGCTGCCATGGCCGGGGGAGGGGAGGGAAGGGA
>NW_005054339.1:1058708-1065637 GCF_000277835.1 Geospiza fortis | reverse complement strand
TCCTGCCCGGCCTTCGAGCTCGGCTCTCTTTGATTTTCCCGCAGCTGTGTGCCGTTTTCCTTCCACTTGTTTTTAAGCGTTTGGTGTTGTGCGGTGTTGTTTCATGCCTCCCCTCCCCGGCGGTTCGGCATCCTCCCCGAGCTGGTGGCGCCTCTCTGGGTCTCTTGAGCACCGGTGCAGGGCAAGGCCGTGGGGCTGGAGGGGTAAACAGGGACTGACTGGGGCAATTTCCAGGGAAACCTGGGGAGTAGGAGGAGGATGTGCTGCAGGCTCTATTACTCTGGGCAGCCATTGTGTGGTTGTCACGCTGCACAGGTTGTTTTATAAAGGTTGTCTTGGTCACCTGGGAGTCTTGTGTGAATCAGGTATCAGCTCAGCGAAGTCTCCTGGAAAAGGCTACACCACCAGCGTTTTGTCCTGCATTTACAGAACATTGTCGAGTTAAAATCTGGCAACCGATGAGGAAATATTTTGGTTTCTTTTAGGGTTTTCGAACACTTTATAACAAAAGCTTGATTGCTTTTGTCTTTTCCTACCACGAGTTTCCACCTCTTCTCTTATTAGAGATAAGAGAGAATGAGAGTGGTCTGTCTGCCGCCTCCATTGGAGTAGGTCGAATACTTAAAAATATTAGTAATCATTGTGCCATTCAGAACATTCAGAAGTGGATGGGGCCGAGAGCAGAGGGGAAGGCAGGATGCTGATAAGGGTGAGGTTAGAAGGGTGGTTCCCTTCATGGGAATGAGCCTGAGAGGAGGCAGGCTGTGTTCGGCTCCTGACTCAGGCTTTCACTCCCTACAGTTTCATTTGGCAGCTGCTCAGCCTCCTGCACGCTTCCATCCGTTTTCTGTCCTGAATCAGGGGCAGTGCAGTAATGAGTGCTGCTAATAATACCCAGCTATGCGAAGAGAGAGGTTCTGAGGGCCATCTAAGTATCCTGATATCTGTCCATGCATCTAAGTACTCTAAGGGCCATCTCAAAGGGTTGGCAATGTCAGCCTGCAGGCACTCCTTGATCAGTTTGCTTCTGAGCCTGACAGACTTTAGCTCACACTTCCTCTGAATGTGTGTAAATTTGCAGCGGGGGCGAGGGCCTGGCAGAGGAATTTCAATCCTCACCTTTCCTGTGCACAGCAAGCACAACATTCAGACGATCGTTCGGAGAGTCCTTTGTAACCCTGGCTCAGGGTTGCAGAGGACACCTGCGTGCCTGTGCCCCTTCAACATCTAAATCCGAGGTGGTTTAAACCTTCTGTCAGTGGTGCAGCAGCACAATGGATTTGAACAGATCCAGACTACAGAGGTGGGAGCAGCTCTTGTCTCCGGCAAACCACAGTGAACCTGCACGTTCAGAAGGTATTTAATTCGTCGTCAGCCTCGCGGGGGGACGCTGAGATCCCAGCTTGGTGTGCCGGCAGGAGCGCTGCAGCCCTGCGCTGGCATTGAGGAGCTGTCTGCATCTTCTTTTCACTTAGAATTGGGCTCCATCTAGTGATCCTCGCCTGGAGGAGGCTTTTTGTAGAGGCTCTGTGCTGGGGGCTGAGCAGCCATTTGGATCTCGGGCGCAGGGAGGGCACGCTCAGCACTGTGCAGAGGAACATCCCTGCAGAAGCGGGGGCAGCGCTGGCCAGTGCTCCCAGTACCCATCCCGCTCTCCCGCACTGGTTTTCCAGCCGCAGTAACCGGACCCGAGCCACGCTGCTCACGGCCCTGCCGGACCCGGAGAGACGAGTCTTATCTCAGAGTAGCTGATGGGTGTGTGCATCAATGAAAGGAGCTTGCATTTGTACTGAAAACTTCTTCAGGGGACCACCTCAAAAAATATTCAGGCCAATGCCTGGGCTGTTTTATCTAAGAAATCTGTGATCGGTTTGAAGTCAGGAGCACTCAGCAGTGCTTTATCACTCGACATGAACGTTGTGCTCATTGGCACTCCTCGGGCACAGGGCAATGCCCCAAGAGGGGAGCAGCACAGTGTGCCCGATGTGCCAGTGTCCCAGGCCCTGCACAATATAAAGTGCTGCCATTCACACCAATTAGTTGTTTAAACCCAGTTTATATTCATATAAATGGCTTTCCAGAGTACTGTCTTGAATAATAAGGGCATTACAGAGGAAGTAGCAAGAAATCTTGTTGAGTGATATCATTGAATGCTAGGCTTTAGTTATGAAAGGTGTCAAAGAAAGCTCAAAGCTCGCAATAAAGGCAGGGAAGAAAATCCAGAAATAGTGAGGCAGTAAGTCCCTCAGGAAAGTTCACTGACACAACAGCACCATCTGCTGCTAAATGTGTGCTTGGGAAAACCGGTGGCCAGAGCCCCTTCCCACTGCGGGTGTCACACGACTTTTTCTGGGCATTTGGACATTCCTGTGATCTTGTAGAGTTGGTGCCAATGAAAAGTGACATCCAGAATCGTAACTCCTGAGAGGGGTTCGTGTGCCTGGGGACTTCGTTCACCTTCACCAGTAGCTTGAAAGACTGAAAGTCATCCCTTTGGTTACTGCCTGGCTCTTACCCTGAGCTGTAGTGTAACAAACCCCAGTGAGTGCCCCAACATTACCTATAATAAGCAGCTGTTCCTTGTTTAGAGGGGCCAGCTCATTATTCGAGTAGGACACACCAATTCCTGTAATCAACAACAGGTGGTTCATTTAATGTTGTGGTTTTGATTTCCCAACCTGGTGAGTAACAATGGAGGAGTCTCCAGGGTGTGGGTGAGCTGTGCCATGGATACAGGGACATCTGAGCTGACTCCATGAGAAGTAGGATGTGCAGAAAGGAATGGGTTTTGTTTCAAGCTGTGAAAAAATACCCTGGGTTATTAGAAGGATCTCAGCATATTCGTTGTCCTGAGGCTTGTGGCACATGGTGACCTAGAAGGTGATGGCACTGTGGCATCTGTTAGGAGTTTTGCTGCTTGATTCGAATGCTGCAAAAATTGTATTCCTGAGTGATCTGGAAGGCCACCCCAGGACTACCAGGTAATGCTGTCATACCCATTAGTTGCAGGATGTTTCAATGAAAGAGATTAATTTCTTCTGCTCCACTGCAGCATAAAATGAAGCACCATCTCCTGTAGACAGATTAGAAGGTTTTTTATGCTTTTGATTTATGACTCTTCTGTGAAAAAAATGTATCTTTTTTTCATATCTGCTGAAAGGGAAACGTCCAGCTGGTATCTCTCTGACTCCCCTATCAATAAACTGTGGAGGAACATAGATGGAGCCTCCCAAAACCTTCTCAATGACCAAGACAAGGTACCTGTAATAGGGTGTCTGAAGCCAGGCATAAAAAAGCAGCTTTTCTATCCTCATCTGTATTTATATAGGAAAATACCTGCTATGTGCTAACATGGAGGAATTAATCTTGAGGAGCAAAGTCAGGTACCAGGACAGGCTCTCCAGATGGTGCAAGTGGTGTTCTTGAGACTTCTGTTTCTTAACTAGAAGCTGCTTTATAGCCAGAATTTTAATTCCTCCTGGAAACCATGCTATAATCCCATGGACACAAGGACAGAGGGTGCTGAGACTAAAAGAGAAGTTGTTCTAGCAACAAAGCATCAGTAAAGATCATTGCCTATGAAAGAGCTTTATAAACCTGGTTTTGTGTCAGCCAGGAGAGAAAAGAGCCAGGCTGTTTGCTGATGAGCTTTTTGAGTTTGGTTTTTTTTCATGCCTTTTTGATAAGTCTGAGACACACCTCCAGAGCAGAGCCAAAAGACAGCCGAAAAAACATGCATATAGTTTGTGTTTCAGACCACTGTGTACATGACAGTCTAAACTAAAGATCCTACAAGAGACTGCTTTTGTTCTCCTTCATATCAAAATGTTACTCTGTAGAGCTGCCCTTTCTTTCTTTTAATATCACAGCTGCAGTTTCTGAAGAACTTCCTGGGGGATTTAATAAGGTTGTTGCAACCACCCAACCAGACAAAGCCGTGTCCTCACTTCAAACTGACAGTACAGAGGATTTTCTCTTTGGTGACATCTGTATAATGCATCCCGTGAGTGTGGATCTCTCATAACAGCAGAAAAAAATAGAGAGCTGTTACTCAGACAAAGCAAAGTTTCAGAAAAACAAGTCACTAGTTTTCAGCTGATAATTTCTTTATCGCAGCTGTTTCCATGAGACATTGCTATCAAAGGGCTGACCACCAAGCAAATCACTTTTGTATATAAGGAAACTGAGATCCCTGTACCATTCAGGTATCACTCCTCAAGATCTGCCACCCCTCAGAGAACATTTGATGACATCAGCTTTCCTAGCTCTCCAGATGACAGCAAATTCAGTTCCTTTCATTTTTATTGGGAAATGAGACATTTGAAAGTCTGAAATGTCTTTGATCCCAGCTATTGAATTGCTACAGCCCAATAAAAAGGCAGTGAAAATACGCAGTGAAATAGCCAAAATTAACCTCTGTTTAAACAGAGTGGCGCTGTCTGTCTGTAAAGCAGGTATCTGTGATATTGAAGACATGATAAAATCAGGGAGAACATATCCAAACTGTGTGCTGGCTAAAACAAAAAGCTTCACCAGGTTAAAACACATCATTAGAGGAAAGGGGTTGCTGCCCCTAAGCTTATTGAAAGAAGAGGACCTTAATATTTGCTGTTTTCTCCTATAAGCTGTGTTTTATTTTGGGACAAAGCAGGCAAACTGAGCTACACCAAATTCTCTTTTGAAATTTAAGTTGCTCTATGTTATTGCTGTTGGGGACTTCTGGTAAAAGTAGGATTAATGTTTAATTTACAGTGTTGAGGATTTTTGTGAAGATGAAAGAACTTTTGCTGTAGTGGGCTCTTAGCCTGTAATAGTACTGTTTTAGGGGTTTTTGAACTTCAAAAAGCAAACATCAATAAATAAATAAAAACATCTGTTTGAGTGAAAAACATCCCTTGGCTCAAGGAGCTGCAGTGGGCCTGTCAGTGTATTCTCCATCAGCATCTCCAGAGGATGCTAATGGATCTCCACCTGCAATGAGCACCAAGAGAGGCTTCAGGAGCTGCTTTTTATTTTGGGGTCATCCTTGTGTAGAGTGAATGATACTTGGACTGAAGCTAGAAAGGCTTTTTAGGAGTTTATGGTGGTTGCAATGAGCAGAGGGTTGAAGTAAGGCCTTATTAACCATGATTCACATTGGGGTTTTAGGTATTTTGCCCTATTTAAACTTACTACTGGTTGCTGGTAAAATGATGAGCTTTGCCAAGAGCATATCCAGGCAACATCAGGTGGCGAACTCAAACAAGCTTTTCATCCAGTGAGATACTCCTCTGACTTCAAAAATGTGGTTTTTATCATCCCAGTTTAACTCTTCACATCAGGAGATGGCTCATAACTGAAACATGTAGAACTAACTAATTTCACACATCCTGTCTCATTCCCTCATCTTTCCTCCTTGCTTTCCATGCACAGCTTATTTTTTTAGAAACTCATTCTTGTAATAGTTGGAGTCATAGTTTCTTAATGAAATTCCTTACTTCTGACAACACATTATAGAAAATAGCAACCCCTTCAGTAGACATCTGCTTGGAATTTTTACAACATTTAATATTTCTTAGAATAGAGCCATAAATCGCCTTCTACCAGCTTCAATGTGCTAGTCAGTGTAACTCCTGCCTGCTTTGGGCAGCCGTAGGCTTTTGGGTGAGAGTTACATGGAAAGATCCAAAGCAGGGCCAGGAATGGGAGCTACAGATAGGTGTGAGCAAGTATGGTTTTCAAAATAAAAAATGCAGAAGAGTGTGGAGAGATTTAGAAGTTTTCTGAAGGGTCTGCCCCCCAGTGACTGAGTGCAGAGAAGAGAACTAATAGTTACCTGTTGCAAAGAGAAGGAAGTTACCATCCAGGACAAACAGAAAAGCAAAGACAGGCAGAAGGCATGGGAAGGAAAATCAGAGCAAGCTGGTGACCGCAGAACGATGTTATTGAAGGTTTGCAACCTGGGAGCTCACAGTTACAGATACATTGCTCTGAGACTACCGCAGTGGGAGGTGATGCAGACTAAGGCGGCTGACAGCTAAACCTGAAAAGACTGGAAATAGCTGTTTTCCTCAGGGATTTGATTAGCCCAGAATAAGTGAACTGAATCAGGGGGCCAGGCCCTCCAGCAGGTGAAGTGCTGAAAGCCTGGAAGGGAAACCTGAGGCAGAATAGCTGTAGCATCACATCACATGGTGATGTACTGCAGATCTGCATCCTGCTAAGTTGAACTACTTTTTATTCCTTGGGGAAAGGGCTCATTAGCCCTTTTAATTATTTTCCTATCTCCTAGAACTCCAGATGCTATTATGTTACGTAAAATGACAAATGTATTTTTAACTTGTAAAGCATGTGAACTTTAAGCTCCTTCCAGTGATACGAATACAGCTCGCTCAGCATTTCACATCCCTGGAACCACACTCTGTGCACCAGTGATGAGCGACAGTTGCTGTGGGAACCATCTCTTTTAGTATCCTGACTGTGCATCCGAAAGTGCCGAGAAACACTGACCGCGTCTTTGGTCGCGTTTAGTGACTGTATTAAGCGAGAGCATCCTTTCGGTAGCCAAGCGCCTGAAGGATCACTGCCCGCTATCGCGTCTCCTTGTAACAGCCTGTTTAACACAGGGTTCGGAGCGAACGTGGCGATTCTCCCTTCCCGGAGGAGCCATCGGGGGAAGGGCCGGCGGTGCCACCGCGCGGGCGCGCTGCGGTACCAGCCCGGAGCCGCCGCCGCTGCAGCCTCATTTCCCCCCTCTATCAGGGCCGTTTACCCCAATAAATTAATGTCGTGCCTTAAATCACCGCCCTAGATCACCTTAAAACCACCGCGGGGATTGTTCCCCACCAGGGTTGTTCAGAGGAGCCCGAGCAGTGGAACCTGAACACGAGGCAGCTCCCGCTCCCCGCTCGGGCCCGGCCCGGTCGGGGCCGCTTGTGAGGGCTCGGGCC
>NW_005054339.1:1055262-1058621 GCF_000277835.1 Geospiza fortis | reverse complement strand
CCACCCCCCCGCTCTCCCGGCTTCGCCTCAGGGCTTTCCCGCCCTCCGCCGCCGCCTCAGCGCGGGGGGCTGAGCGAGCGGCCCCTCTGCTCGTGGTAACGGCCCTGCTGGCACCGGCACCCGCCCCGGGGATCCCCCTCAGGTCCCCAGCGGGACCCTGTCGGCTTTGGGAGCCACGTTATGGCATCTCCACGGACTGCAGTTTCTGGGAGGTTTGGTGGTCCCTGCCCCTAGCATGGGGACCCAGGCAATTAAAGCGCAGTCCCAGGGTTCGGTGCCTGCCCAGGCAGTGCCGCCCTGGGGTTCAGTCCAGGTATTCGTGGTTCTGTTGCGCAATTTGGGAGTGTCGGGATGAGGCAGGGGACCATTGTGAGGGTTTCTGTATAAAACATTGAGGCAACAAGTGGTCGATGAGGGTTTATGTGCTCGAAGCTCTGTTCTGTTGTACAGACTTCAGCTGTGGTGTTACTCCCAGACTCAGCAGTTACTCAGTTACTTTTTGTTGCAGTAAAAGCAGTGATTTATACCTGCAGACTGGGATCTGTGTGTACTGGAAGTGGGGTGACAGGTCTGTAAAGCTCAAGTGTGCTTTCCTGAGGTGACCCGACACTTCTCTCTGGCACCTGGTCATCTTGTTAAGAGAAAAGCAGTCAGGTGGGACAATAGTTAGTTGATATCAATTACTAACACGTGTTTACATTTCTACTCAGGACTAAATGGCGAGCAAATGGACTGCCTGAAGCACTGGGTTTGATTGCTTAAGAGAAGGGGCTCTGCTGAAGATACCCGACAGATTCCTGTGGGGTATCTGTCATCCCAAACTCTTCCCTGATATGGAACAAAGTGAAAGTGAACAGGAATCCCAGGCAGAGAGTCACGTGGAGAGCAAGAGCAGTGTGGAGAGCAAGAGCAGCGTGAAATCCTTGCCTGGGGGAACAGCCCATGTCAAACTTGAGATAAAAAAACATGCAGTTACAGACGACTACAAACTCTCCAAACGTGTGCTAGGGTTAGGAATCAATGGCAAAGTACTGGAGTGTTTCAACAAGCAGACAGGCCAGAAATGTGCTTTGAAGGTATGTGTGTTTTGTCTTTTTTTCCTTATTTATGGTTTGGAGGCCAAAGTTCGTTCCCTGTAAAAGCTACTTGTTCTGTTGTGCTTACCTTTCTCAAAGAGTGGTGCGTGAAGAATCTGAATATGTGGAAACATTTGCTATCACAACACTGGAGTCCCAACTTGAGCCTTTTCCAGAATATTCTGTGTAGCTTCCAGAATAATGTTATCAGCTGTGAAATTCTCATGTTCATATTTAAAAGACAAGAAAGTGGGGGAGAGAACCGTGTCTTGGTGTGTTCTGGGAGAAAAGTTGTTAGATTTTGAATGAACATATTATGCAATACTCACAAAGGAAACTGTTTTGGATCTTGTGCAGTGAATAGGTCTAAGCTGTGAAATACTTAAATGTTCATTGATCTTCAGTCTTTCCTCTGTATGAAGATTTTTCTTAAGGAGCATTTCTGGTTGTTAATTTATTTTCCTCCTTTATTTTTGTGATCAATTTACCAAAGGATATTTCCTGGGAAAGCACCGATTACACCAGTATGGCAAGTGAGTTTAGTAGATATTTATGGTGGTAAGTACCACTTAAATAAATAGAGCAATAACCATTCATTAGAGAGCATAAAGCTTACTTGCCTTTTGTTCTGCAGCTTTTAAACTTGAAAATTCCGTGGTGCTCTTAAACCACATTATTGGGAAAAAAGCAGCTTAAATGAGAACCAGAATGGTTCGGTACCAGAAGACTAAAAGCAGCTGAAGTAATTGTCATGAGAATTACTTATGGGTGTTACAGATTCCTTGCTGATGTTAATCTGGTGGGTCCAGGAGGCTCTCAGGTATCCTTCCTTTCCCACTCCATGTGTGCTGGGAGCAGAGTGGATCTGCCAGGGGTCAGCTGGAGGCTCTGCCAAGGCCTGGAGATGGTCTCTAGCAAACAGAACTGCTGTCCCCACCAAAGCCTTTGCATTGTGATAGAGAAGCCTGGGAATACCTGGCAGCTTGGGGTACTGGAAAAAAAAATAATAGAGGAACTAGAAAAGCTTATAATACAATAATTTGCTGATTAATTAATGTGTTTCCAACACTCTGATGTAGTTTATCACACTCTTTTATTAGCTTCACATAGCTGACTGACAGAAGTTTATCATAGGGAAACTGGAGGTTTTGACAACAGGCTGCAGGTACTGGGGTTCTGCACCTGCCATGGGGAGTGTCACATCTTTGTATCTCTGAGATGATCCATTAATCAGGTCCTTCTGCAGTGCTAGCAACATTAATTTCTAAAGCTAGCATACTGTGATGAAGGATCATAGTTAATGCTGAAGCTGATCTGCTGTTTCTGAAGAGTTCAGTGGCTTTGTTGCTGGTTAGAAATCATTCACACTTCAAAGAGTTTGCAGTCATAAGGGCTGGAAGCATTTTAAAACAGAGGTTGCCTTTCCAGAGGGCAATCCAGCAGCAACAAGTATGTTCCAGAGCAAATTTTGTAGCTCTGGAATGAAGTAGAAAACGTATTCCAATGTATATTAGCATCTGGAAATGATTTTTTAATTTTAGCCCTCAGAGTTGGGGAGAGGGAGAAGAGAATGGAAGTTGCTGTTCCCTGATAGAATGTCTTTTGCTTGATGGGTTGGAGGAGCCTATTGGTGGAGTCTCTAATACCTGTTTGTGTTTAGTACTGATTGAGTGGGCTGCTTTTTTCAGAACTTTTAATATACATTAAGGACCAAAGTTCCACTTCCCCAGTCATTACAGGTCAGCAATAGCTGATGTATCCCTGACCTTACCCTCTAAATGTGTTTGTCATCCTGTTCCCCATCCAGCTGTGCAATGTGTGCACTTTTCTTCTGAACAGGACAGAAGTATGGCAGCAATATTAAGATGTTTATAAGTTCTCTAGGGAGTTTGAATGGCAGATAATAGTTTGCTGCTTACATGTGTGCATTTCTCATCATTATGGGTTTAAGTGCTGAATAAAAAGTTAAACATGCAATTAAGTAAAACTGCCAGCAGCCCAGAGAGAATCCACTGCTCTCTGCAAAGATGGTCTAGTGAGGAAATTACCCAACAAGGAGGGATAAAAACTCTGCTTGCTTAATTTGCAAGAATAGAAACATCTTTTCCCAACCCTGAAGATATTTGCAAGGATGAAAATATTCATGGGAAGTTTTTCCTTTGTTTCTTGTGAAACCTGAACTGGGCCACACAAGTCCCAAACCTGCTCCAGATGACAGTTCAGAGCAAATCATCCAGTCAAAGCAGTTATATAAAAGAGACAAGAAGCTTAGGAAAAAAATAT
>NW_005054339.1:1024541-1055231 GCF_000277835.1 Geospiza fortis | reverse complement strand
CTTGCCACTGCTCGTTCTTCTCAGGTGTGATGGCAGGGTTATCATTCACTTACAGGAATAGAAAGTGGAGACTGATGAAGCTGTTACAGAGCAAATCCAACTGATATGACAGGTAAAGAGAAATGGAAAGACTGAGTTGCAAGTTGAACATGAAGAAAAGGGATGCCGGATGGATTTTTTTTCTGGAGCTTGCTTGCACATATCCATTGAGATTTATGTATATTTGTGGACAAATACTTCAGGCATGAGAGTGCTTGCTGTAACCTGCTCCTGGGAAAGGAAGAACATCACTCCTGCTGCTGAAGATAAAGTGTAATAGGCTGTTCCCCTTCACATCAAACTTGCCCATTAAAGCAGCTCCTGACTGGGCAGATCACACTGCTTTCTGCCTGCAGGTTTTCTTTTACATGGGAACAGAGCCAGCACAGCCAGGGTCTGGATACAAATTACTCAATGGAAGGAATTTTAGCAGGGGTACTCAAGAGGAAAGGGCTTGAACAGGCAAAAATATTCATTCCCAGAGCCATACATCAGTCAAACACTCCATGCTGTAATTGGGAGGTCCCTGTTGTTGTTGTTGTTAGTCCATATCCATAATTGGAACAGGTTAGAATTTCATTAATCATTTTGGAGTGGGAACATGCAAGACATCCTTTTGGAGATACTGCAGGGTTTTGGTTATTTTCCTAAAATACTGTATGGCTTAGTTTACTCTGCTTGGCATTGGGATTCGCTGCCCAGTTTACAATGTGCTGTCAGCTTTGTTTCTGTTAAATTGAAATGCCACAGGCATTGCTGTCCTGCTCCAGAAAATCTCATCTGGTTTCTCACTTAGACACATAATGACGTTTTGGCTGAACAGCACTGTTTCCAAATAATGAGAACACGAGGATTTAGAAAAGTAGAAGCATAAACAAAACTGCTGTGCAGGACTGTGGCCTTCTAGAAGGTAGCTATGTTTTAGTCTCTGTCTCCCTTACAAATAGAAAAGCTTCTCAGATCTCTTTCCATAGTTGATCCAGAAATAGCTGTCAAGTGAAGTCTAGTCACTCTTCTATTTTTATCTCCTCTCTGCCAGCCTGCCCCCTTCTGTTCACTTTACCTTTTGGGGCTTTAGGGCAAGTTTAACCTCCACTTCTTTAACACTGACATCTGCCCCAGTGTTCTCTGCTGGTGTTTGCACTCCTCACTGTTTTTAGGGAGAGGAGGAAACCAAAACAGCTGCTTACCTATGAGGATAAATGTGAAGTCCTGGGATTTGCCTTCCATGAAAAAAACCCCAACCTACAGCTCCTTGTTCTTTCTTTCCTTCTCCCTCATTTCTTTTTTGGCACAAATTCCTGCTAAGTGGTGTCAAAAAATACTTCAGTGTATTTGATGATCTCCTTTATTTTTGTGGAAGATGGTAGGAAGGGCTCAGTGCTGGAATTAAGAAATAATAAGAATAGAGAAAACAGAGAGGTAGAGAGCCTCCTGCAGGGTATTGGAGCTTCTCTGCATCTGCAGTTTCAGGATTTTGGTGGATGTTTCAGGATGTGAAGACAGGGTTAGACATCATTGCCATATTATTTATCTTCAGTAAACAGGTGGTGCTTCTCTCCGGAAGAAAAGGAAAGCCAATTTGGGCCTAGCCACAAAACAAAGACCCTTGGAACTTCAGGAAAGCTGAGTACTTTGGTTATGGGTGCATTGGCACTTTGGCATGGGTAACTCCTGAGCAGCAGTGGTAAAATGCTTCTCCCCTAAGCACTGGGCACATGCCCTGTGTACTGCAGATCCTCCAGCCACCCAACACTTCCAGGCTCAGGTGGAGGGTGTATGAATGGACCTGCTACTTCATGGAATTGGTTAGGTTGGGAAAAAGCCTTAAAGATCAAGTCCAACCATTAACCCAGCACTTCCAAGCCCATCACTGAACCATGTCCCCAGGTACCACATCTACACACAGACCTTATCCTCTGGAATAAATAGTGAGTTAAGCCATCCCCTGCCTCATGGAAAATGTACTGTGAGTGCTGCTGAATGCCAGCAGAAAAGTGACTGTAACTTGCTGATTTGAAGACAAATAGGCATAGCCCAAATGTTAAATAAAGCAAAAAGCAAACACAAAATTGAACACCCTCCTTGCCTTTTAGGTTTGAGGAATATTTAGTGAACGATAGAAATTATAATTGTAGAGTAGGAGTTTCTGCTGCTATGCATAAGAGTGTTAGCATAACTTTCTTCTCAGAAGGAAAGAAAACAGGTAATGGAGAAAAAAAATTTGCAAAATAACTCCTTCCCAAAATTATTCTTGGGACCCACACATAAAACTATCTAGAGAATGTTGTTCTGCTTTCCATAGGTGAGTTGCTGTGGACAGAGACAGGCATTCTACCTCAGTTTCATTTAGTCTTGAGCTATGTTTCTGTCTCCCACTCAATTTTAATGTTTCTGATTACATTAAATAGTTCTGCAAAAGCTATTATTGGGAAAGTCTGTTTCCAGTTAGTTTACCCTGGAGTTAGGTCATGATTGCTCACAAACAGGAGACTGTACAGTCCAAAGTATTTGTTTTGCAAATTATCTAAATAGCTGGTGCTTGTAAAATACCCTGCTTGCTGCCTGAAGTAAGATGATGACCAAAGAAAATGATGCAGCAGTGGAGAAAGCGCTGCACACAGTGAAAGTGAAGGTTATTTTAGGCTGATGACTGCTTGTAGAATAGGAAATGTTACCAATCTTCTGAGATGCTTCAGATTGCATTTTTAGAAGAGAATTATGCCAGATTAAGAATGAAACATTTCAACATTTTTGGCATAAGGAAGAATAATGGTGTGCTAAGCTTAGAACTGTGATGACAGCTTGGAGAACCAAGTGTAATAGGCTTTATCCAGGGTGAAGCAGATCTTCTGGAATGATTGTGTGTTTCTGGAGGAAATCAGCACTTTCTAGTGAAGTATTTTGTAGTTCCCTCTTACCTATCATGTTTCCTGCAGAGGGTTTATGCTGGTTTGTCTCATGCTACAGTAAATTCAGTGTCAGTAACACACCTTGGTCTGAGTAATAAAGTCTCAGAGCTGTGCTGTAGATCAAAGCTGGATACAGCATACAATGAATAGGACTTCTGAAGAGTTCTGGTGAAATGGCAGCCCTGTCTACAGAGAAGTGCCTAAAATATGGATAGCATCAGACTGGTCCTTGAATTTTATCCTTCAGTGCCAATCTTGGTGACTATTATGTAAATATGCATAAAATACCTAAAATAACTTCCAGTCGATTAAAAAGTGGGTCGTTTCTACTGCTACAAGAATTGTTTTTAAACCAATGAGTCATTCAAGACCAGAGTCTTTGAGCACTTTGTTCTTATTGGGGCCAGACTGGCACCTTTCAAAGTGTCAGTTGGACTAGTTAATTTTTAAAAAACAAGGAATTATCCATTTACTTTGAAGAGCTGACATTCTTGACTGGTCTGCTCTTTATTTGAAATATAGCAAATAATTTAAAAAATAAAAAGATGGGCTCAGTCTGGAATAATGGAACCATATGTAATAGATTTATTTTATTCAATGGCAATTAATTAAGCCTAAGAAGCAGAAACAGAAAGCCAAATGCTATAAACCATTAAGTCATCTTGAAAAAGCAAAACTATGTTGATGCTACTTTGCACCTCTCTGTTCTCCCCCAGTCTCTCAGCAAGCTGGCACACGTTATAGCCTGACTTGCACGGCAACAAAGCTGGGGAAGATCAAGGCGCGTTCCCCGCCTTGCCAGGTTCAAAGAGCTGATAAAGCTCCAGATAAGTGTCTTACTCAGCTGCGGGGAAGGTGCTGAAAGCAGAGCACGTCTGTGCCTCGGTCAGGCACCGCTGATCGCCTGACACCCTCCTCGGACTAGAAGGCTCTTCTCTATCTCCCCCTCCTCGCTTTAGAGTATAAATCCTCCTGTGCCATTTAACCAAAGGAAACCTCGCTGATTTGTGCTAGTGGGAGTCTCGTTACAGGTAACTGGATTTTGCAAATCAGCTTAAGTGCAGAGGAGCAAGATGCAAGAATTTTAAACTTAATTTACAACACAAGTGTACTTCAGGTGTATTTACTTATGGTCATGTAGAAAGATTCCCAGACTGGAAAAAACCTGATAACATTTGGGAAGTATCAGGTCCACACCTGAATGTCAAGGCTCGCACACATCCCTTTTTCCTTAGTGTATTTTCCTCTGTCTGGTAGCACCCTGTGTTAAGAGTGGCCTGGCCTGAGAATGAATGGCTTCTTGTTGTCTTTTGTGCCAGTTCAGTTTCAGCAGAAAGCAGAGATTATGTTCGTGCTGTGATAAATTCATGGGAAACACAGAGAAAGAAGGTGTCACTGTTATTGGGAGCAAGAGGCAATGTGAATTTGAGGAAGTTAGTGGATTAATGTCTTGCCTATGAAGACTGTTCTGTTTTAATCCCTTCACTGTATACAGTGATTTATTTTTTCTTTTAAAAAATGATACAATCTTTGATTTATTTACACCATCATGCAGCATTTTGCATCCCTAAATATTTTTGCAGTTGGTCTTTGCTTGACCCTGAAGAAGTTCCCATTTCTCATATGACCTGAATCTGTTTCCCTGTTTCAGTTTCCCATGATAAATGTGTCCTTAGAACAGCAGACTTTAGGATGGTGTGTAATATTCTATTAGCAACAGTACAGTTGTCTGCAGAGCTTTATGTCTTTTATGTCTTTTGGCCCTGCAGAGTTGTGTGCAGTCCATGTGGCTCTTGCACTCTCTGAAGACACTGATGGGAAGGGAAGGGGCAGGGCTGTGGCCAGTGCTGGAGCTGGACAGTAGATGCCCTGCTTAACTAATGGGAAACCGTGAGAACTTCTTTCCATCAGCAGCAGTGAAAGCTGGTGGTGTGGTCTGTCTGGATTAGGGTGTATAAACTGCAGGGATTGTGGTATTTTACACAGACTTCCTAAGTACTTAAGATGATTCAAAGCTCCGTAAATGAGATTAAGCTGTAACGCTGCAGCATTTTAATACCTCGGCAGTGAAGGGGAGAGGGTTCTTGCTCAGCATGTAAATCATGAGTGGCCTCCCAGTTCCTGAATCTTTGTGATACCTGGCACTTTGCACTGGAGCTTTCATGGTCTGTATTGAGAAAAAACCTAAATATTAGATTTGTATAAAAGTTAACTTTTCCTCCAGAGAAGTTTGCTTGCTGAATTTGTTTTAAAAACCCCCAGTACCCAAACAAATCACTCTGAGTGTGCCATCTTTATGAGTAATTTCAGATGATCTGGATAAGGAGCCAGTCTTATTAAAGTTGCACTGTGCACAGATCTTAAGTCTTGCCAGTTCAAACTCTGGCTCTTGTCCATGGGCTTTTTCCCAGGATTTTTTTTTTCTTGAATACTCTCTTAAGGATGCTGGCATTCCAAGTAACAGGCCCTAAAGCAGCTCCTGGGATCTGAGTCAACAAAGGCTGAGGACAGATTTATTGAGACTGTTGTAAGGGGAGAAATCAGAAAAAAAAATTGATTGTTTATGGGGTTTTTGGATGGCATTTCTGAGATATATAAATGGTTTGGGAATGGGAGGGCGTGGAGCACTCATGATCACTGGCCAGGCCTGGGTTGTGCTGAGGTTTTGGCTGGGTGTTTTGCCCAGGTGTGAGTCAGCCTGAGCCTTGTGAAAGCCCTTCAGTGCTGCTTTGTGCCAGCCTTGCCTTCTGTTGTACTGTGGGGTGGGGCTGGGTGGAGTTTTGTTTTCAAAGGAGAGCAGTTTAAAACTGGATAGGGAGCAGCTGCCTCACACACCTGTGTTCTGTGTTGGACTCCTTAGCCCAGAATCTGCCATATATTTCAGGGATTAAATGTCCTTAAAATCCCTTTCCAGTGCCACAAGGCCTGACATTTGCCAGTGTCTTCTTGCCTGTTGTTCTAACTCTGAGAAATACTCCCTTTTACTTGCTAAATTTTTAACCAAAATTATATTTATTTTTCGTGTAAAGGATTAATTTCTCTCAGGGCCTTATTGCATTTTCCCACATGTTGCTTTTAGTCAATGTGGCTTTGTCAGAGGCAGTCTGGTTTCCACAGCAACGAGTTGTTAGCACCAAAGATGTCAGAGATCCAAGGTAGGGAGGGGAGGGCGCTGCATTTTCTGGCTCAGCTGCTGTGCCACGGTACCGGCCTTGCTGCAGCCACGCTACAGCACAACGTCCCCATTGTCTTGGTGAAGAGTAAAAGCCTTTCATTTTGTTCTGCTCTTCCCTTTCCAATCAATTTACAGTCAAAATTTGACATTTGGGATGTAGATGGGGCTTGGTGGTTCCTTGATGCTTTGAAGCTTCCTGTTCTTTCAAGCCTCTGTTGTAAGGGCGCTGCTGTGTCCTCTGCTTTTTAAGGAGTTTTTCTGTGGACAAAATAGGGCTTTTGCATACATACAAACCCTGGAGCAGTAAGTTTGTGATAAAGGGGAGCAGAGCACTATTCTTTCTGACCCATGTTCAATGTCTGTGTGTGAATGATAACACGAAAAGTTGTCAATCCTTTCACCTTGCCCAGTAATGTGAAACCTGCTCTGTAAGAGCGACGGGGCGCAGCACGGTCGGGATGCACGGAGACGAGAGATCTCTGCAGCCAGGTCGTGCACTTGTGGTTTATTGCAAAGGGCCTGCGGGCAGGGCCCTGCTGGGAGCTGCCAGCCTCAGCTCGGAGCAGGCCCGAGAGGAGAGAGGGGTAGAGAGGATGAGAGGGTAAGAGCTGAAAGCATAAGAGAGTAAAAGGGGTAAGAGCTGAGAGAGTAAGTAAGTAAGAGCTAAGAATATAGAAAAGTAAGTAGGTAAGAGCTAAGAGAGCAAAGTTCCCGTTACAATACCATAAATCATCTTCTGTGTTGAATATTCTGATTCTCACTAGCCAGTCTAGTACAAGATACAAATCCTATAGCATTTACATACAGCCTGTAAGAATCACTGCATTACCATACTGTGCTACATTTTAAACCTTAAAAACTCCTCTTTGGACCCCTTCTGCCAAGCTAGCAGGGTCTGCTCTGACCCTTGGACCTGCCTGCTTGCAGAGGGTCTTGTTTCATCAAAAGGGGATTACCTTCAGCCAGCCACACCATTGTTTTCCCATTGTTCAGCAACTAAGGGATCTCAAAGCTTGCTTTCATTTCAATCTTGCTTATAGTTTCCATATTCTCAAAATCTTTTGCCAGGCAATCATATTTATAAGGCTTTCCTGTTTCATCCCCCCCAACACTGCTCCAATTAAACCTGCTTGGTTGGGTTTTCCAAGGCACCCATTTCCTTAGGGTGGGAACTGAGCCTCACTGCTATTGACCTTGGAATATTGCATTATTTAAAAGGAATTTCTAAAACACAGTTAACCTGTGAAATTCATTGCCCCAGGAGCTAAGAGGTTGTGATGCTGTGGAGATCTTGAAAGAAAACAGAGCTTCTCTGAGCATTTCAAATGTGAAGAAACCCCCTGTAGTTTTAATATACTGTACAAATTTAGCTCTGATCTTCCTGTTCCTGTTGTTACAACTGATAAACACAAAACTGTCAGGATAAATAATGAAAGTTTGAGCTTCAGAAGGCATATTATTGTTTCTCTTGTGTTAAATGTACTGCTGCTTCAGGGGTACAATATCCTCCTGTCTAAGGAGAGGGAAATGGAGCTGTGGCCTCAGCTGTGCTGGTGGCTGTGCCTCTGGGTAATGTCCATCCCTTGCACAATAGTTTAATGTTAAGGGTTTGTCTTCCTGGGCAATTTGTACTTGTCCAAGCTTGGGTGTAAACATAAGGTGAAATAGCTTTTTTGCAACAGCTATTCATATTTAGATCTTTTTTCCCCCGCCTTCTTCTGAAGGGCAGGGAGGAAGGTGCTTTATGAGACTTGGCCTGTGGAAATACAAACAGTGTAATGTTATTGGAAGTTCCTTTCAGGCACATTCTGCTTCTTATTTGTACATTTTATATGAATTAGGGTAAAACCTAACTGCTAAAGACAGTTAAAACCAGAAGCTGAAACTTCAGGCATGGGTAGTTAATACTTTAAACTGGCTTAAATATATGATGAAATCATGCACCCCATTGCAGATTTTAATTCAATTTTTGCATATCTGCTATTGGCTTTTAAAGGCTAAGCTTTGTATCTGGAACTTGGAATAGAATTGCAAACTACTTTGGGAGCTGGTTGTATTCTTACTCTTCATTTCAGTTTCTTAACAAGTATCTGGCTTTGCATCAGAGTTCATGGGATGTAAGTCATGCTTACAAAGGGCAAAATATCTGCACAGCTGTCTTGTGTACTGGAATTAGGTGGTTTTCCAGGTTTGTCATGTTTAGCTGGGAGGGTTTAAAGTTGATTTTTTATTTTAATGTTTGAAAACCTACAAAGTAGCATCTCTGAAGAGTGCAGGGAAGCAAACTGCCAAAGTGAGAGTGGCACATGGGGAAAGGTCAATTAATTTAGAAACAGTCCCAGTTCTGGTGGATTGGTATCAGGTAGGATTTCTCTCCAGTCTCTTAGGCCTGTAATAACTTTTTCCTGGTGCTGAGATGCTGTTGTTAAAGGCCTTGTGAAGGTGAAGGGAGTGTGAGGGTGACTTTCCTTTCCAGCTGGATTTCAGAATCCCTGCTTGCCAGGGTGTCTCTGCTGTGACTGTTGTGACTGCCTTGGCTTGGGCAGGCAAGTGTCTAACTCTGTGTCTGTTACTGGTGAAAAATGGGACAAGACACTCAAGATCTGCCAGAACTGACCTCTTGCTGCACTCAGAGGAGGAGAAAACAGCAGTATACATTATTGATAAAACACTTCATACAAGAGCAATTAGTTCTGAGTCTTTCCCACCTCTCTGCTGTCTGAATCAGTTGTGGAGGTGTGAGGGAGGGTGAATGCTGTGTTGTGTGCACAAAAGCCAAGTTTCCCAGGGAAAATATGGAAAAAGTTCTCCCAAGCGTTGGTTCAATGAAACATCCAACACAGCAGTAGTGATTTATTGTTAAATGTTTCTTGCTGTTTGTGGCAGTCTTCATTTTTGGCAACGTGAGGTAATTTCTGTGTAGGACTGCTTGGGTCTAAAACCAAACCAGGATTTTTCCTCTGTCCTGCCAGAAGGGAGCAGCTTTCACAGGAGGGCAGTTCTGGAGGAGGAGAATGGCTCAAGCTTGGAGCCTGGGCAGTCAGTGTGAGAAAGGGCTGCGGGACAGAAATCTCTGAGGGTAGTGTGGGAAAACATCCATGCTCCTGCTCAGTGTGGGGCTTCTCCCATGTCTTCTGGGCCATCTATCCCAAGCATCAAAGCTCATGAGGAGATTTGTGTTCTCTGGTTTTGTTTATGTAAACCCTAAATTTGACCACCTGAGGCCACTCAGGGAGCTGTGACTGTATTGAGTGCTCAAAAACTGCTTTCTGACTCAGTCATGCAAGTTCCAGATATTTATTTCTGCTTCTTGAGGATGCTGTGACTAGGCAGACCAAAAACAAAATTTCTGTCTTTTAAACTTGATCTTCCATCTGCATTTGAGCAAGTTAAAATAGGGATGGCTCGGTAAGGGGAGCAGTTGTTATCACCACTGGTCACCAACTTCTCATGTGCACAACACACCACCTTCATCACCAAGGAGCATTGCTCTGTTTTATATTAAAAATTAATAATATTAATGTGTCCCATCATCCCTTGGTTTCCTGCTGTGTAGAGGATTACCCGGAGGCTGCTGCTTGTCATTCCCCCTTTATGTGCACAAGAGCATTAAATGCTCTTTGCCTGAGATTAACACTGTTAATATATTATTAGTATAAATGTTCTGGTTTGTGTTGCTTCTAATTACCAAGGGCTCCTCACCTTCTCTGACGACCAATATCCTTTAAAGCTCCCAAGTCTGCCAGGTTTGGGTGTTTTTGCAAAAGAGCTCACCAGGATAGAACTCCCTCAGTTTCAACTTTTTAACTTGAAACCATTCATAGGAGGAACTTTTCTAATGCAGTGACCCTACTGAGAAATTAGGCTGCATTGAGGTGTCTGTTCAAGCCTTCAAATGATACTTAAACTTTAATTAAAAATTTAGTAAGACAATTTACGCTTTCATACCACATTTAATCTAAATCTGCAAGTTACTCATTGAAATACCTTCTACCTGTGGACTGTAGCAATCTTTAGATTCCTGTGCACATATTGTTATATGATAATACAGAATTCTTGACTGGTGCTTTGTATCTGCAGAGAGCAGTTGTGTCCCTGCTTCAAAACCTGTGGGGATTTTCTAATTTTCTGTTTACTTTTAGAAAATGGGTTCATTACATTTAGAAAGCACCTTCCTCATCACACAAATAGAGCCCTGTGCACGTTGGGAGCTGTCAGGGTGTGTTGGTCACTGAGACACCAGAAGCAGCGATCTCTCCCACTTTGGTGGGACTGCTGGCCATGAATGGTCCAGAGCTGACTGCCTGCTTGCTAGGGAGTATTTCTAGGGAGCCCAAAATCAGTATTCCTGGGAACTCTGACATCCTCCCCCTTGTTTGGGAGAACTTCATCTGCAAATCCTCGTGGGTTTGTGCTTTCATTCAGTTTATTCCATGCTTTTTAACTTTTTTCTTCTGTGTAATCAGAGCAGAAGTTGATTCCCTTCTCTTCCACCCCCACCTTTTCCTGCTATTCATTCTCTGGAAGAATTACAGTTTAACTACTGAATGTCAGTAAATGTCAACTTTTGCTTCCACCCCAAAACTTTAGAATTTTTATTAAAAATTATATGAGGGGAAAGTAATCTGTGAGACATCACTCTGTACATTTTTTCCCTTTTTCCCAAGTTCATTTAGCAGTCAATAAATAGAAATTGTAGTTTTCAAACATGATTAAATTTGCTACTAATTTTTTTTCCAAACTACTAAATTTGGTGTTTTCAATACTTAACTTTTTAAATAAGGCACCAAAAAAGAGAAAACGTAAAATTGCTTTTAAAATAAAACAAGGAATTTGCACTTGAACTTTTTCTGAGGTGAGATAGAACTGTATTATCTCTACCTTTTCTTTACAGTTCATATGCTCCCCATTCAGTGAGGCTTTTCCCCCTAATTTTATTTTATTTTTACGAGTTATATAGAAACATAAGCTCTGGTATATTATTTGCATGTTTCTTGTTTTCTGAAATCATGGACCTTGTTAGCTCAAAATAAAATACATTGGTTTGCCCTTTTTTCTTGTTAATATATATCTTTGTGTAAGAGCATGAGAGCCAAAATTTGTATTATTTAGAGAAAATGGAACAAATAATCATTAATTACTGAGAACTGTAGCCCACTAGAGGCTTGTTAGTAACTGCAAATATACAACAAACCCTAACTTGTAGGATGAGTAACTAAACCAAAAATGTTAGATGCCTTTCTGCCTTTTTCCTGAAAAGCCTATTGGAGTTTGCCTTGAATTGGGAGTTCAGTTTTGAAGCTCTATTTGTTTGCTCACTGACTGTGAAAGTGGAAGTCAGTAAGCATTTTGGGGAATACTCAGGCTTCTGTAGATTGTGTAAATGAAGGATATAGGAGAGGGGAGTCCCAGAGCAGATGGTGCTGCTGCCATTCCATGGAGCTGTGCTGTCTTTGTGTCTCTGACCCTCCAGTAACCCAAGGTTCTTCCATTTAACTCTGTCCCCATGAGGTCTGTGTTCCAACTTCAACATTTACATCTTCCTGTCTATCCACACAGGATTATATTTTTATGTCTTGAAATCTGCCAGAAATGAGAGTAGAAAAATGTGGATATATGAGGCTCTTATTCAGCAGAATATGCCAAAGTTTACCTGGTTATTTTGTTCAAGTGTTCCCATGGAAGACTTGCAGGAGCTATGAGGCACGTTTAGTATTTCTGCTGGTTGGCCAGAGTACTTTTTCCATGCAGTTGTTACCTTTCCATGCAGTGTTAGAAGGCTGGGGCAGCAGTGGGGAGTGTTCCCTGTGCTGTTTCCTTCCAGGCTGGGCTGTGAGTTGTGCTGCTCTGCACAGTGGCTGCAGAATTGGTCAAACAGTCTCAGGCTTCTTTAGTTTGATTGCATTTATTTAGAATTCTCTTCTTAAAATATAATGTGTTATTCATTGCCCCACAAGGAATGAAGTATGAAATAAGTATCTTCTAATTTCACCTGTTTTATTGATATCTTGAAATGGGAGAAAAAGAGGCAGCAAATTACTTACCCATAGACTTTGTAAGATAAAAAAAGTAAGGTACACAACAGATCTGGTATAGCCCAGTAGAACTGAGGAAAATAAAACTAAGTATAGTAGGGCTGAAAGACATGGAGATAATGACCCTTACTGAAAGAAGAGAACAATCAGATAAATGAGTTTAAGAATTATTGATTTTATTATTTCAGTTAAAATAAAACCAGAGTGGTAGAAAATTACTTTTTTTTTTAAGGCAGTGTAGTGGCACAATTTTGTGTAATATAATGCTGAAATGAAGATAATTCCTAGTTTTGATTATTGGATCAATCAGGCATTAATAAAGGTATCAAGTCTTTTATTCAAGTCTTTGATTCTTTACTATACCAGAAAAATTAGGCTGTATTTGAGCAAAGCAAATGAAGAAGTTGCAGTAAAAGATGCTGAGAGTTGTGTTAAGTAATTGATTCCTCTGCTTTTGTAAATGATTTTCAAGCAGAAGTATGAGGTACAGATTAACAACAGTAAAGTCATCAATACAATGTTACAAAATCAAAACAAAGTAGAAGGCATGTACTTCTCTAGAAGATGTGAGAAATAGGCAGAAGTAAAGTATTAAGCCTAATGCATGCAGATACTTGAGTTTATCCCTTCTGGGGATTAATTAATGACAGCACAGCAGCATTAAAGAAGTTAAGGAAGTTTCTATCAAGACCCTCCGTTATTTTTGGTGCATCAGGGTTGATCTGATTCACTGTAATAGTGCTGGAACCACTTAATGTGTGGATGGAACTGCCTTTGCAGCCTGCAAATCTCAGCATCAAGTGACAGATACTGCCTATCAAGGAAACATCAGCCATCTGAATTGTTCCAAAGCAGATCCTTCTGGATAAGGGGTGTTTGAAGGGAGAGCAGTGATGAAAGCTGAATAGATGTGGTTTGAAGACAGCATCAGGAAAAGGCATCTCAAAATGCTGATTACTTTCCTGATGTAATTAGCCTCTAGGGCAGTATCAGAGTTCATTGTGGAAAGAAACAAAAATAACCACCAAAGTCATTGTCCTTGCTCAGGCAAAATATCTGTAAGTTGAGAGAGTGGTTTATCTTGGTGAAGACATCAGATCTGTGACTAATGTGATAAATCTCGTGTAAAAAGAAAAAAAAATAGATGTCAGGGAAAATGATGCTATGGTGAGATCAATGCTATGAGTGCTCTTTGCAGGGAACTCCACTGTGCCTCTGCAAAGAGGCTGAATTGGGCTGGACCAAGAACTTTGCTTCCTGGTGGGATTGCCTTGGTCTGCATGGCCTCACACATCTCAGTACTTTGACAGATTTGAAGGATGGGTTTTCCTGTGCTGAGCTGCAATAGTTTTGCAGGAGTTGTTTGGGCAGAATTTTTTCAACCTTTCCAGTAATAAGACTAGAGGAAGAAGTTGTTTTGACTACATAAAATACAAATTTGGTGTCAGTAATTTGCCAGTTACTTGGATTTGGGGTTTATTGAGGGGTGAATTTTGTTCTGGGTGTGTCTTGCCCTGTCACCCTTAAAATCATCCCAAGTTCAGCCAAGTTCCAAATCTGTAATGATCAGTCTGCTCTCACATACACAAAGCTCCCTCATAAATAGCATTTTCCATTGGTAAATGGAGCATTCAGATGTAGGAGATGTCAGGATCTATGCTGTGTTTATACTTCTGACTATCTTGCACTCTATATTTTCTCTCTGTATTTTTCAGTGCAGACAAAAATATTGGAGTGATAAATGATTGATTTCAATAGCTGGTTTCGTTGTCCTTGTTCAGTGTATGGATTTCTCTATTTCAGGTTAGCTTAGACCTGCTCTGAAAACAGGGTTTGGGTTTTTGTTCATTTCCTCCTGGTTGTGCTTTGGGGTGTTTCCACTCTAATGCCTGGATCACTGTTATTTTCTCAACATGGCTTTAAGATGAGTTTGCATTGTCTCTACTTTGTGTATATGGAGCAGGTGAAGAGGTTAAACTTGTAACATTCCCCCAGATTTTGTGAGCTGCCTATGAAATATCTCAGATGAGGGTGGCTTGGTTTGGGTTCCCCCACAGCTACAGATTGCTCTTGAACTCAGTGGAGCTTTTCAAACCCAAGCTGTGCCCCAGCTGGGAGTGCCCAGGACTTTGGCAAATCCAGCTGCAGTCCAGGCCCTGGGAAATGAGGAGCAAGCAATTAGAGGGTACCTGTGGGGCTCAGCTGACTTCCTGAGCATTGCAGGAGACTTCAGCAAGAGCAGAATCCTCAGAGCAGCATTCAGCTGTGGTTAAACCACAAGAACCTTCTTTTTTATGCTGCACTTTGCAATGCCTGTGTGGAATGCAGAGGAGATGGGAGGGGCAGTTCCTGTCCCTGCATCCCTGCCTGCATCCTGACTGGCTTCAGGCTCTGCTCTGGTGTAAGGATGAAGTTAAAGGGGGAGGAATAGTGTGTAATAATATTGTGCTTAATACATACAAAGGGAGCAATATTCAGGTTACTCACCTGAATTAAGTACCTTAAGATTAAGCACCTTAATCATGAAGTTCACTAATGTAATAAAGGCTATTTTAATCGTATTATAAAATATGTATTTTGCTTTTGGTAATTATCACAAAGACCTGTTCTTAGCAAGTAGAAGATAGACAAATGGTTCTCTTTTTTTTTCTGCAACATTTTATTTATTATGTATTTATTGAAAGGGCATTAAATGGTTCAGAGAAAACAATTTAGAGAAACAGCAGAACTGATGGAATTGCTCAGTTCTGCTGTGTGCACAGAATTTATATTATTAGGATTTATTACAGTTTCTGTCATCTCTGTTGAAGATTGCCAAATAATTTATGCCAAAGCACCCCACTGCAGTAAAACGTGAGAAAGTGACATCCAAAGTCAGGTTTTGTCCCAAAAGAAGTCTGTGACCCACAAAAGGATCTGAGATTCCTGGCCCCAGTCTCTTAATGGCAAGAGCTTAGGCTCTTGACCAAGCCAGAGCAGTCCATGGGTTGCCTGCATGTAAATACATTATTGTGTCAGAAAATCCATTATGAAATCTTCCAGGCAGTTCCAGGCCATGAGCTGCAGGAATCTCGGGGTAAGTGGCACATGGAGAGAGTATCACAGCACAGCATTCAAGGAACACTGCTCAGGAGTTCAGTGGTGCTCAGGTTATTGTTGATGCTGCCATCAGTCCCTTCCAATAAAGCCTCACTGCTCTTCCTTTGTTCCTCTGAAGCCTTTCCAGTGAAAGCTGCAAGCTGGGCCTCATCTGCTTTACTGCTAACTGATTTATTTTAGTCAGGAACATGCAAAGATGATGACTCAGTTTTTTACTTCTTCACTTCTCTTTACAAAAGTTACCTCATTTGCCTGAACTGGATCAGAACTTCAGGGTTTTGAATTGCCAAAGCTTTTTCTACAGGTGCTTCTGTGTGTGCAGTGGTCACAAGACACACTGCAAATGGCTCTGGTGAAAATACACTGTACAGGCTGGGTTTCCATTCCAGTTTTTATTGGCCTGGCATTAGCCACTCAACTGTGTAAAAGAATATCAATGTATCTGAAAAATTTAATCATTTCTGGGGTTCTGGAACTGGCAGGTCTGTGTGCCCTGAGCAATGCAAGGGTCCTTTTTGTGATATTGCAGGAGAGAGGGAAGGCTCCAGGGAACAGAGGGAGGGAGATGTGGGATTGGGGATGTGATGCCTGCTCTCTTCCATGTCTTGAAGTGGTAGATACCACTGTGAATTGTGCACTAACTTTACCCAAATAATAAAGACTTGGAAACAAGATGTCTGAGCTAAAGGCACAATAAATAATAAATCCCCACTGAACACAAGAGATTATTGATAATAAGAAAATCTGTGGTGACAGCATTACAGGCAAAGAGCGTGGAGATGGGAGAGATAAGGTGAGGAATGTGACTGTTGACTGTGTGCCCTGGATTTTAGGACAGGCAAGAACAAATGTGTTTTGGAAGGTTTGCATAGTGAAAGGAGATAATGTTATCATATGTGACCTAGATGAAATCTGCGCTGAGAAATATTGCATGAATGTGCAACACTATAGACTATTTATAAATCTGTAATATTTACATTTGATGGTATCTCTGCAGAATGCAACCTTTAAATTTCACCTTTCAAGAGCCTGAGAGCACTGAGATTTAAATATATTTCTAGCTTTTTCTTCTGCCAGATATCTGTTTGGCTGTGTACCTCTTGCAAGGTATGTAAGACAACTGTGTGGTTGTATCCAGGAGAGCAAAGTTATTGCACACATTGCAAAACAGCCAGGAATTCAAGGCCATGGCCTGCAGAGTTGAACAGAGCTCAAAGGTGGGGAGAATTTATTTACAAGCTTCCAAAGACAAGGGCACAGTGCAGCTTTAAAAGTTGCAGCCAGACCTCTTTTGGGCAGAGCAAGAGGTAGGGTTGTGGTAAATGTAAAATTTCAAGTTTCCAGACATGTCTAAAGGAGCATGGTAGGCTCTGTGGCTCACTTCACTTGATTCACATTCTAGAATTGGTTTCTGTTTCATTTTTAGGTCCTCTAAATAATTGCTTAATTTGAATATGCAACTTTATTTTTTATAACATTATTTTTTGGTGCTATTCTGGGGTAGCCAGAATTTGGGTTGTGAAAAATAAGCACTTAGTCATTTGAGTTAAGCATCCAGACTTCAGTCCTGTTCCTGCAGCCAAACCTTATTCCATCTTTCTCAACGGGCAAGATAATTTTTCTTTCTGATTCAGAGGCTGAATCACCCTTTATTAGAAATTGCCTGGGTAAGCATGTTACAGAGTTATGAAGAGGCTTCACTTTCACAATCCAAATCCCAAGTTCTTGTGGTCTTTTCACAGAAGGTTCCCTGGGATATGTGAGTGAAGCAGAGATTTCTGTAAGAGTCCTTTGGGAAATAGCAGGAGTGTTTTCCCAGTAGTTCTTGCTGTGGCAGTGTATAATTTAGAAAGTAAATGCAGCTCTGGCCTGGCATCCCCTGAGAGTCCTGGGTACAGCTCTCTGCCTCTGCCACGCTGGTGAAGCTTGCCTTAGGGGTGTCTTCCTTCTACAGGCTCTCTTCTGAATCCCCCTCCCCCTGTAATGAATCCATGTATCCCTGAGGAGGTGTTCTTGCTAAGGCTCACCTTTTCTTTTGTTGTGTGACAATTGGTTTTGGAAGTACCCCCCTTAAAACTGAGCAGAAAATGGTACTGTGATTGCATGAAAACTTTATCAAATACAACAATTTGTATCCCCTGCACTAAGAAACACCCAGGAACTTTAAAAACTCTTCACAAGAAGTGAGAATAGCCATACCCTTCCCAAAATAGACATTGGTTCCCCCTCAGCTGGGCTCTGAGGAATTCAGGGCTATGTCCCTATTTTGCCAGCTTGTGTTTCAGGTGTGAAAACTGGGAGGCACTGCATGCTGTAGGCATGCAAAGAGTTCTCTGGAAGAGATGGAAGGACTCAGGTAGTGAAGTGGAAGACCCTCATCTAATTCAGGCAGAGCAAGGGTCTGGAAGGAGATTTCTGCAGCCAGACTTAATAGGCATTTGTGCATTATCTGATCTGGAAATCCAGGGTCCCTTGATGGTTTTCCGTGGTGGTTCTGTCCAGGACCTATGAATGCTTTTCTACCAATGTGGTGCATATTTTCATGTGGAAACTTCTAGTTTTGACTAAAATAGTTCTAATCTTGCAGTTGGAAATACAGATAGTGATAATTATGAATTCTGGCAGAGTACCCCCCCTATGTTCAAAATATCACAGCCTCTTAGTTTGGAATAGTCACTTCTAAGAAGAAACTGAGACTTCAGGAGTTGTGAGTTTTAATGCAGGAAGGTTTGAAAAATGTCTCCAGCTCCTGCAATAGTTGATATCATAATTTAGTATTAAGAAGTGTTTTGAAAGGGATCGGGTTTGATGACCTGGTTGAGCTCGCCCTGCAGAGCTGTGTGATGAGAACAATGTATCACTGTCCTGATGTTCTCTCCTTAGACCTTCAGGGGTTCTCCTCCCTCAGCCCGAGCAGAGCACTGGCTGTGGAGAAGCCTGTGGTGGCAGGGACACTGGGATGCTCTTTGGGGGTGGCCTCCTGCTGGGTGTGAGCAGCCCTTGTCACTCCCATTAGAGACTAATGGGGGCAGGAGGGTCAAACATCTGTCTAAATTTACAAACAAATGACCCCTCCCTTGGTTGTGAAATGGTGAAGATGGATCAAGATAGTTTCTAAAGGTTTTCAAAGCAGCCCCTGCTTGGGAAAGTGTTATATGGCCATTTATAAATAAACATAAAGCATTTTTGGTAATGGGAGAAGGATTAGCCCATGGAAGTTGAAATTACCACCACCTGACAGGCCTTGGACAAAATCCTGCATATTAAGCAGGTGTTATCCAGATCTTCTGGGGTGCGGCATGATGTTCAAAATCTGCAAATTCCCCTTACCCCTGCAGTCTCCACCTGGGGATCTGTCTTCCCAAGCAGAGGGAAGAGCATCATGGCTGAGTGCCTTCTTCCTTTGCCACTGCCTGCTGTGAAGTGTTGGAGCAGCTCAGTGGAGGGAGCAGCAGCTGCATGCTTGGACAATCTGTTTCCCTGTTAGCATGGCTTCAGTGCAGGGATGTTTTCCTGTTCCCCTGGTGGGTCACGTCCAGGAGAATGAAGCTGGATGAACACACATTGCCTCTGTGAAAGCATCACCTCAGGAGTCAGGAACACTTCCATGGGGCAGCTGTTTCCAGAGTATTGATGTTAGCTGGGAGCAGGCAGGTGGCTCCTGAGGCTCTTTTCTGTTGCCCCAGCTTTGTCACTCCCTCCTCCCCCTGCCTCAACCCAGACTCTCTCAGACATGCTGACTTGTGGAAGTGAGCCAACATTGCAGTGTACCACAGGCAGCTACTGCTGCAGGCAGAGGAGGGGGAGGACAGTGCCTTAAGAAAGGGAGATGGATATGCTTCAGCTTGGAAAGATGAAAAGGATCTAATTCCTGGAATGATTCTTGTTTTTCATCAGTGCTTTTGCTACATCCCATTTTTCTGACCCCTGTGCAGTCCTCTCAGCATGGTGCTGCTTTAGACGAGACATCAAAACATCAGACTTCCAAATATTCCTGAGATCCTCCTCCTCTTCCTTTTTCATGTACAGTCATGAGGCAGCCAACACAAGGCAGGAGGAGAGAGGAAATTATTCAGGAATGGGAAGGAAATGCTCCTGATTTTGGCAAAATAACACCCTTCCATTTAAGCTGCTCCTGCTCTGCTCTACCTTTGTGGTGTCTGATTGCTTCCTGTCAGCTGGCTGCAGGGAATGTGGACCATTCCTCTCTAACCTCTGTCAAAGAAATGGAACATGGATGTTGGGTAGGAGCCCTCTGCTCACACCTCTCACTCCATAGCATATCCTGGTACAGGGAAAATCTTTAGAGTAGGCAAAGTGGCTAAAAACTGAAATAAAGTGGGCAGCAAAATGGAAAGATATCCTCTTCCCTCGGGATGACTGGGGAAATAAAGTCTGCTTGCCTGGTGTAGCTGGAGCTGTGCCTCACCAGGAACAGGAGTTCTCAGCTATTGCAGGAGAGTCTCCAGGGCTTGGGTTCTCAGCCAGGCAGGGTGGGAGCCTGGCTGGGCTGGGCAGATGCCAGGATTGGATGGAGAAGGGGAGCTCAGGAAGCTGTGGATTAGTAGGATGGGGCATTTACCTGGTGGGGGGATCTTAGTTAATGCTGGCTGGCAGGGTGTTTAAGGTTTCTGAAGGGAAGTGTGAAGGAGTGTATGGCTTTGAATGAACTGGCAGATCCCAGCTGCGTTCCAAGAAGTGTTTTCCAGCATTGTGGATATTAAAGAGTACTTCATCAAGTAATGAGTTCTGTAAGGCATTAGCTGCTCCAGGAGTGTGCTGTGGGGCTTGAAAGGAAAGTCGTGCTGGGTTCTGCTGCCATTGTGACAAAGCAGAGCTGTAACCAGGGGTGGCTGAGCCAGTGGACCCAGCAAAAGCCATCAGTGAGAATTGTAACATAAATTACAGTTTTACTGCAGTGTCACTTGCCTGTGTTGATTCCATCTGTTGAATTCCCCCTCCCCCCAGAGTATTTTTCTTTTCTTTCCTTGCCTTTCCTGTGTAATGGTTTACTTAGCTTTAGAACATATATTCAGACAAAATAAGGACAAGAACTCTTGGGAGAACAATCTACTTTTTCTCTTAATGGCTTCCTTTGCATTTCTAGCTCTGCTGAATGCCGCAGAATTTTGTTTCTGTTCACAGGCACACTATTCTCTGTCATGTCGTGGCTGTACACAATAAGCAGTTCCAGGGATCTTTCTGCCTGGAGGACCATTAAGCTTCCATCCACAGAGCCATGGACTGAGTTGTGCCTTAAAAACAGATTCAGATCTTTGCTTGAAAATGCCAACGGCAGAGCTTGCACAGACACGAGTGTGAAAACACACAGCAGTGATTTGAAGCACGAAAGAAATCTTACAGATGTCCTTGCTGAAGGCTTTAGGGCTTTGTTTTATTTTTGCAGAGGAGTTAAGTTGCCACAGGTGACAGCTTTTAGGATTGAGTGTTTGATGTTGTGCTGGCCAGAGTCACTCCAGTGAGATTCCCATAACTGGGTCAAATCTCAGTGTCTCTGCTGCCAGAGATGTGGGGCTGCTGTCAGTGCCACTGATGTCAGGGACTTAGCAGGTCTTCCCTTAAACAAAGTAGATTAGCCCCATGGAATGGGAGAAGAAAGATTTGAGAGTTTTTTGTTTATTTCTGGGTCCTTTGGATGATTTAGGAGTACTGGAGACAGATGATGCAGTAGGAGAGAGACACTGCTTGGCCATGCGACAGAATGCACAAATGTGGGTGTAGAGGAAGGAGATGTCGAGGAAGAACAGCTCTGTCTGAGAAAGAGCTGGCCTGGGGTGGCACATTGCCAAGCTTTGCATGCATGGATGGCAGCCTGAAATTCATGTGGAAGGGGATGGGAAGTCAGCTAAAAGGGAGTTTAGGCGTGTGGGCAGTGGTATGACAGGACTATCTTGTTCTGAATTTCTCTGCCAAATGATGGGGCCGTGGAGGAGAGCAGGGCTGCAGGTGTAGGGGAAAGCTCTTTAAGGTGTCAGCTGTCCCAAAATGGGGCTGGTGTTCAGAGAAGGGTGGAAAGACAGACCCATGGCAAATGGCCACAGCAGGGATCCAGCAGGCAACCCAAAGATCCTCTGTCAAGGCCTTCCTGGGAGTTCTTTAGTGATTTTTCTTCATGACTGTAGTCACACATGCAAAAAATACAGAGAAAGGCTGGGGGACTGCTCAGGTTTCTCTCAGAGCTACTGTTATCTGTGGTTAATGAGATTAAACATGTTCCTCATTTCTGCTTCTACCTTGTTTAGTATTATCACATCTGTGTTAATTTTCATACTGCTGATTAGAACAAAGGCTAGGAAAGAGAACATCAGATTTAGATCTTCTCAGTGCCTTCTGCCACATCCTGCTCCAGCAAAGCTGTGCCATGGCTTACCAATGTTGGTATCATGGCCCTGCTGTCTCACACAGGCAGTACAGGTGATTTTCATGGCAGTTAGAACCGAAATTAGAGCCCTCAGAGTAAAATCTATATTTGCTCTTTCCCCTTCTTTCTGTGGAAAACGTGTGTAGAATGTCACCACTAGTTAGGTATGCTGTAAAGGAGTTTTGATTTTATTAAAGAATAACAGGTTTAAGACAAAAATATAGCAAAATATACCAGAAATGGCATTATTGGAAGCAGGGGGCATTAGGGATGGTTTAAATGGAGCTGAAGAACTGTGACTGTCAGTGCAGCATGTACAAGCATGTGAGACAGAGGGTCAGGCACGTTCCAGCCCATTTCATGGCCACAAAAAGTGCTGGTGTATTCTGGAGGTATTGCTGCATCAGTCATTGCACAGAAGAGCATCAAAGGTAAGGAAATACAACTGGCACTTCAGAAAATAGAGTTTTTTGTGATGGCCGTAGTTCTTGTGGAAGTCTGTATCTCAGTCTCAGACTGGCCCCAAGACAACTGTGAGTCCTGGACAGGCAGGATGTGTCCCCTTTGTGGGAGATTTCACTTTGGCAGGTGTCAAAACTGTTTGCTATAGGGTACATCTCAAAGTTTTAAATGATCCTTTATTTGCTTTCATTCAAGGCATAAAGATCTTAGACATCTGGAAGATCAAAACTGTAGTCTTGAATTTACTTTAGTGTTCTATGAAGAGCTAAAGTCACAGCAGAGGGAAAGTTTGATTGGCTGAAGATGTGAGGAAGTGCCACAGTGTTTTGTACTGCTGCAGTTTTCTTACACTGCAAAGTTTCACAAGCAAGGTTCATTCATTTTGCTCAGCCAAGGATTGAGCTGTATAAATTACTGAAGCCAAGTCAGCTGACTCCTTGTTATCAGAATTTATGAACTCATGGCTGGCAGGAGTGAAGTTTGTGTTGAGGGGTGGGTTTGTGTTTTTCTTTTTTTTCCTCTTTTTTCCTTTCCCTTTTCAAAGGCAAACCTCCTATCAGACACTTGAGTAAAATTACAAGGTAAGAAATGTCATAATTTTCAGCTGGGATTTTAGATTTCCTTTTCCTCAATTTGGAAATTTAGGAAGAGTGAAAATAGTGGCAGAGCTAGAGATTATTTTATTTTGATCACAGATTAGCATGTCTGGGTTTTGGAAAGGGCTTTACAGCAGGTCTCCCCAGCTGCTGAATATTGACTGCAGGTGTTGAATGCAGTTGTCAGTGCTGGCTAAACAGCATTTTGTTGTAGAAATTGTCATCAGGAGAAGGTAGAGAGAAGAGCTGATTTTTAGGCATTCTTGTACAAGCAAGGGTTGGAGGATGTTCCTGTCTGGTAGCAGCATGTTAGTAGCTGTTGGTGATTTATTTTTCTTCTAAAATCCGTTTGCAGTGTTTTGAATACAACAGAAGCCACATGCAGCTGGTTTGTAGCCTGTCACAACTGAGAAAAGCTGGAATCTTACAGTGCCAGTAGGAATATTTTTCCATCCACACAGAACAAGCACAGTATTAAAATACAAAGTAATATTATGGTTCTAGCAAAATACATAGCATGCTTTTTATTTAAATCTCTATATACCCCATGGTGTTGAATGTACCATTGCATGTGTTTGGCACTGCAGTTGAAATACATTCATGTAAGATTATCAGAGTATCAGGAAAGTCACTTTTCTTTGTGGGCATTTTGGCTCATTTTTGTGCTTCCTTTTATGTCAGCCTCACATGTGCAAGGGGATACCTTTGAAATGTATCCTGGCCCCCAGCCTTGCCATTTCAGCTTCATTCCCTGTATCTCTACTAACGTTTATGAGCAAAGACAGCTGACCTTTGCAGAGTGAATGGCTAGTTGCATGTGTAATTAGAGCATTAATAGTGCTATGTCTCATTTATTTACCTCAGGTTGTAGAGTCATAGCGAAGGCCTGGTGGTGACTCGAGTACTGCTACAATAAATAAAATTCAGAAACCACACCAAAGTTATTTTTGAGAGACCTGGTTGATTCACTGCAGGAGAGAGGCTTGGAGCAAAATAATATTTATGTGGTGTGTGCTCTCTGGGGATGGAGAAACAAGAGTGAGCAAAGTTCTTCAGCAGACTTGCTGTACATCCAGTGCTCAAACTCTTAGAAGAAAAAGAAAAATCTCTCTGTTAAACTGTTCTTTTTCTCTTTGTCCATCCCACTCCTTTCTCCTGTTTTCCCCTTACAACATGTGTGTAAGGAATTTGAGGTGGGGTGTGTCAGCAGGGAGCTGATTTCAGCGTGGCTGACTCCACGTGCAGAGAATCCTCCCCGAGTCCTTTGCACTTTGGCTTGGGCTGGCAAGGCCTCAAAGATCTGCTGCAGCTTCTGCCATTTCCAGGAGTAGCTGAGTAGAGACTGGAAGAGTGGAGGGAAGAGGTGGATAGAGAAAGGCCCTTCAGTGCAGGCAGTACAACCCTGACACTCAGTAGGTGAGGGAAAGAATTCGATACCGCAGGCAGGAGTGATGGAAAATTGTGCTACTCACTGTTGTTCCTATTGTTAGCTTGGAGAAGCCCACCTTTGGGACTGGCTGTCTGTCTGAGCCCCATGGAGAGGCCAGGGAATGCTGCCTTGGCCAGCTCTGCAGGAATTGGGATGACAGTTTTGTTTCAATGAAGCCTCCAAGCAGGTTTAATTTCCAACATCCCAAGCAGGATTTGGAATAACAGCAGAAAAGTGAAAGGTTTACAGGTGACCCTCTACCTGTGCCTGCCCTGGTTTTAGCCCTTAGACTGATGCTTCAGTGCTAAATAATTCCAGCAGAAGTGTATTGTGTTGCTTTCATTTTAAAGAGCAGAATGGGTTCTTTCTTGGAGGTTTGCAGGAGTGGATTCCCACTCGCTGCCATTGCAGGCACACTCATGGCTCGTGCTGCAGCTCCACTGACGGGCACTGCTGATGTGTGAGGAAGGAAACCTTGACCATTTCAATTCCTTGAGTGCTCTAACACAAAGGATGGCTTTATCCCTTCTGAAGAGACCTAGAAACAGATAAAGATTATTGACGTTGAATTAGAAGATATATTGGAAATAATCAGGATGTAATGAAAGACAAAACATCCAAGGCCATACTGATAGCTCTTTTTTCTTTCCTTTTTTCTTTTTTTCCCCCCTTTTCTTTTAGTAGCACAGGGGAAGGAGGGGATAAAAGAAACATTATCCAAGCCTTTTTTTGCCATCTACCCCTCTTGAATAAAAAATGACTGGAAGAACTGCTCTGCTGCAAATGGTGTCAGGTTCTGTGCATCAGTGTGAATTCAGTTCCCAAGGCTTATTTGTAGGACTCAGCATTTTTGTAACAGCCACACACAAAGAGGAAAGCAGGCAAAAAGCCCCTACATTTAGACCCTTAGACCTTTTATTTCCCAGCTAGAGACTTAAATAAGCTAGATATAAGTGCCTATATGTCAGTATTGCATGCTGAGGAGCCTTAGGACTGAAAATTTCTTCAGGTTCCATTTCTGTTTTAATAATGGGAAGCCTTCCTGTGAGGAAGATAGCAGAGAGATTATAAAACTGATAGTCTTGTGAAGAGGAGTTCAGATTCTGAAATTGGTGCATATAAGGAAGACATGGTTGCAGTGTCAGATGCTGCTTTGTTGTAGCACATGGAGTAGATGAGAACAGAGCCTGTAACACTTCTAATCCAAGCACAGAGCCTGTTTGGAACTAGGAAGAACTGCTGAAGTTTAAAGTAAATAAAAAAGCATAGTGGAGGTCTTAATCTCCTATGTAGGGAGCAGATAGCAGGTCTGACAGGAATTTGTGTAATCTGGTAGTGCATATTAAAGAGAAAGTCACTGAGAAGTGGTTGTTTCCTGTCCTCAGCCTGTTCCCTACCCATGCCCATGGATGTCTTCCCTCTCAGTTGTTACAGTTTCAGAGTCCAGAAGATCATTTGGCACTCCCTGGAGCCCTGAGGTTATTTCCTGTATAGATCAGACCATTAAGGTATGAGGACTCCTGCTGTCCTTCCTTGTGTACACCACACTGAATCAATGGAAAAGCTAATAGAAGATACTGTGTCACTCTTTCTTTTTCGTTTTCTTTTTCGTTTTCTTTTTCGTTTTCTTTTTCGTTTTCTTTTTCGTTTTCTTTTTCGTTTTCTTTTTCGTTTTCTTTTTCGTTTTCTTCCTTTTCCTTTTTTTCTATCAAAAAATCCTGCAGTTTAGAATTTGTTTGGCAGGTGCTCCCCAACCCCAGCAAGGCCAATGCCCCAGAATAAGAGTTCAGGCCTCCCTGCACTGTCCCAGCCCTGAACTGGCAGCACATCCTGGAGTGTGTGCTGGCATCTGCCCTCTTGTTCCTCAGGAACAGCCTGAGCACTCCCACTGTGCTGCTCTCTTTCCTCTTCAGCTTTTTCAGATATTGAGGACAGTTGTGTGGATCGCATCCTGTACTTCCCTACCTTCCATCCATCACCCCACTTTTGGTGACCTCCCTGTTTCATCTGCTGCTTTTAGGCAGTGCTTTGGTGATGCTGAGCTCCAGCAAAACTCCAATTTTGTACTGAGCAGCTCCTGATGCAAACTGTCTTGTCTGACCACACACTCATGGAGTTGTGCAAATGCTGCTGTGCTTTGTGTCATCTGGGCTCATGAGAAACTGGGAGCTGGAGCATTTCTCTTGGGGTTTGTGTGCTTTTGAAATTGGGCTGTTCATGGTCCTGCCCACAGCCTATGGTGACATGCTGTGACTCAGCTGAACCCTGAGGGAGCTTTAGGGCAGTGACTGGGGGCTCCTGTGGGCAAAGCTGCTCTTCCCTCAAACCAGCAGCACTGGAAAACTGATCTGCAGTTCTGGGTTTGTTCACAACTGCCTCTGCACTTTTGTACAATGTCGGGGAACCTGGCTGAAGTCTTATCAAAGCTATTGCAGCAATAGAAGTATAGTTGCTCTTTGGGCTAAGGAAGATGGCAAAATATCCATTTGGGTTCTTTGCAAGTTTGTGATATTTAATCACAAGTCTAAAATTTTAGACTGTGTTTCTAAATCATCACCTAAATTTTGCAGAAATTGGTGCTTTCAACCCTACACAGCTTTCATTTTACAAGTGTCTGTGTCTCTAAAATGTCTTAAAAGATACAGTTCTGCCTTCCAGTTTTAGACATAAAGAGAAGATTTAATTTATTTTTGAAGTTCAGAAGGAGAAATCCAAAGGTTAACAGTTGGTTGGTATATCAGATGTTACTTGGTATGTGTATGTGCTCTTTATTTTTGAATTTCCCTTTCTCTGCTCCTCCAGGTGTCATCTTGACATGAGTGCATTCAATCTTGGCACGAAAAAGTGTACAAAACTTACTTGAAGTGTGGAGAAAAGAAACTGCAGCATCCTTGTGTGCATCCAAATGCTTGTAAAAGCTTTTCAGAGAGGGAGAATTGAATTCTTTGAAGCAGTTTTCATAAGCACTTGGTACAAACCTGAAAAATAGCATCTCTGTGCCCTGTGCAAGCACAGTAGACACAGATGATAGTGCAGTTACATTAGTATAGAGAATGGGAATGTCTGATCAGTAGCACAGGATAGAGGAGAAGCTTTTGGAAGCATCCTGCTCAGAAGTGGCATTAATCCAGTCATATCCAAACAATGAACACTGTAAGGCCTGGTTAGTCCTGAGGGTGTTTGGCCTTTATTGTGGCACATGTAATTTAATGAACTTTTGCAGAGACCTCTAGGCAACAGCCCAAACTCAGAAGGGCAGAGGGGAAAATTCTGATGGACAGTCCTAGTGAGCTAGAGCCCAGTGGCTGTGAAGGAAAGGCTGCTGAATGGGCTGATGGCTGAAAGAAGCAAAGCAAGCACACTTGGACTCACTAGCAAGCTCTTTGTCCAAATTGGAGCCATCTCTCTCTTGAGGAAGTTATTTCTGTTGGAAATGAGGCCAGAGCCAGGCTGGAGCAGGAAGGAAGGGGCAGACAGTGATCCCCAAGGGCGTGCTCTGGGTGCACAATGACAGCCCTGCAGAAGGAGCTTGGCTGCCAGGGCAGTGCTGTTGGCCAGAGAGTTCCTGCAGCCCCTGCTCTGCTGGAAATCTGGAGCTGTGCAGGAGCTCTGGGGCCAGGGTGGGCTCAGTGGAGCTGCACACTCGGCTGCAGGGCCAGCTGCCCTCCTGAGCCCACTTGTCCCCTCCTGCAGCCTTCCTGTGCTTCACAGAAAACCAAAAATGTGCCCTCAGCAGAGGAGCACTTGTCACCCTGTTCCTGGCCTGGAAGACAAGCATTTACCCTCCTTCCAGTCATTCCCAAGCACTTCCCCAGCATTGTATGAAGGGCTACAGACCTTTCCTGCCATGTTCCTTTGTCTGCTCTGCTGAAAGGGATGCTGAAGCAGCAAAGAAGTGTAAGATTTTCTTTCCCAGTGATGTAAATTGTCTGTATTGAAGTCAATAAAGAAAACAGAATTTGCATCTTCCTTCCTGTGACCTTTCAAAAACGTGTTGGCCTGTATTGAAGGTGCCTGTGACACCATTTGTGTTTAACTTGGCTATTGGATGGGAGCAGTTTCCTACTCTGAGTCATAGGTCCCTAATGACAGGTTACATGTCAATTCTTGTTTTCAGCAATTATCATGCACTTGTGTTTTCACTGGAACCTAATAGCAAATGTGAGTAAAAGAGCTTCAGGCTAAGGCCTAATAGTCATCAATGATACTTTTTATTTGCCTATCTGAAAACAGTTGTTGTGAGCCTTTTCTAACATAAATATATCAGAGGTGGTTGTTCTTTGCTTGTTTTTTATTCTGTTTCACTACATTTAACAATGCTTTATATAGCATCAGTTTTGTTGCTGCTCCATCATCACCATGATTATTACCATAGGGCATACCCTCTCCAACTCAGATCACAGCTGCATTGTGCAGGAGCTGTACAAATGTGCAGTACAGGGAGGGTCTGTCACAAAGTGTTAGTGCTGTCTGGAGAGCTGAGGCAGAGAGGAGCAGGCACGATTCAGCAATGTGCCCCTACTGCACAAAGCTCACTTGTGGTGTTGGGTAGAGAGCAGTGATTCAGACAGCAGGGGACACACTTCTTGTGCAGAGGTTGCAGGATCAGGAGGGATGAGCTCTTGCTGCACTTCTAGAGATCAGTGCCTTTAAAATAAACCAGCCTTGCATGTGACATGAAAAAGTTCAAGCATTGAGATAGCCAAAGGTCCTTTTCTTACCTTGGTGGGGTCGGAAGTGTGTGTAATATTTAAGGAGCACATTCAGAGTCACTGTAAAAGTCTTCATTGTTTCAAATCTCACTTAATTTACACTGCACCCAGGATTTGCACTGCACCCACCTGGAAGTCTCTTCTCCCAGCAGCTGGGGGAAGGTGGGAGAGTTATTGTCCTTAGCAGGGGGATTCTGTTTAAAAGTTTTGCAAACACATAAGAAAAATTTGCTGCTTTCCATCTAGAAGTGGGTAAGATAGACCTGTCTCCATCTCAGGTTCAAAATCCCTCCTTGTGACAGTGTTCACAGGGGTCTTAGGATGAGGGAAGAGATGAGAATGTTGACTCCATGTTTCAGAAGGCTGATTTAATATTTTATGATATATATTATATTAAAACTATACTAAAAGAATAGAAGAAAGGATTTCATCAGAAGGCTAGCTGAGAATAGAAAAAGAATGATAACAAAGGCTTGTGACTGACTGAGACAGTCCGGACAGCTGGACTGTGATTGGCCATTAATTAGAAACAACCACATGAGACCAATCACAGATGCACCTGTTGAATTCCACAGCAGCAGATAATCATTGTTTACATTTTGTTCCTGAGGCCTCTCAGCTTCTCGGGAGAAAAAATCCTAAGGAAAGAATTTTTCAGAAAATATCATGGCTACACCTCCTCACTGTCATTCAAGGCCCTTCCAGCTCTAAGGGACCAATTGTTTCTGTATCCCTCAGTCTAACAAGCTGGACAGCCCAGAGAAGGTGAAAATGTCATGATGCATTCTCATCCCGTGGCTGGAGAAGGTTTTCTCATGTGGAGCTCATCTCTGAGGTTGGTGCCAGTTGCAGCAGGGTGATGATGCCTGGCTGACTTTGCTCTCTGCTCTTTCTCCACAGCTCCTGTACGACAACCCCAAGGCGCGTCAGGAGGTCGAGTATCACTGGAGAGCCTCGGGGTGCCCTCACATTGTCCATGTCCTGGATGTGTATGAGAACATCCACAATGGCAAGAGATGCCTGCTCATTGTCATGGAATGGTAGGGACCAGCAGCAGCCCCTCACCAGGCACTGCCTGTGGAGGGATGGAGGGAGGAGGAGAATGTGTTGGCTCAGGTGGCACTTGGGTGATTTCTCAGCAGCACAATTTTGGCTTGCACAGGAAATCTCTTGTTCCCTTTATGGAACTGATAAGGAAATGTGCAGCTGCTCCAGCCATCCTGTGTGCTGGAAGAATGAGGAACCTTTACCAGAAAATAAATTTTCATTGTGCTCCATAGCAATTGTCCTCATTAAAGCTGACTGATTAATACACCTTTGAAAGATGTCTCTACCAACACATTCTGCTTTTGTTGTGAGCAGCTTGCAAGTTCAGATGTAAATCCAGTGATCCAGTGTGATCGGTCTTGTCATAACTACTTTGACTCTAACTTTCCCTCTTCTCTCCCTAGTCTCCAATACTACAGTTACTGTCCTTTTTTCACTGAGGACAAATTAATAATTATTTTAGATGTCTTTGCTTCTTTCTTTTTCTTCCTCTCCACCCTTTACATGAAACAAAATTGACAGCCTCCCAGTGCCAGCCTATCTGACTGCCCATCTTTGTGGGTCATGTTCCCTATGACAGGGTCCCTTAAACTGAAAGCATCAAAACTCCCTGGTCTTATTTTTTTTCTATTTATTCCATATCAGAATGAGTTTCTGAATTGATGTGAGTGTGATGTTTAGGAAGCACTGGCATAGGAGGCAGCCTGTAATCTTTATCTGTTCCTGCTGTGATTCCATGAGATTATATGGATGCACAGTCAGGTGTTAATTTTGTCCTTTCTGCTAATATAAGGTGGGGTTT
>NW_005054339.1:1018194-1024491 GCF_000277835.1 Geospiza fortis | reverse complement strand
ACTCCAAGCTTTCACTGAGAGAGGTAAAACATTGCAAGTTTAAAATTAAAGTTTGTGAAAGATTTTTTATTTCTTCTCCATTTCTCTGTCCTCTGTTTCCCTTTAGGAATTTTTCTTTGACTTTATCTATGGTGGTGTTTGTTGTTATTATTATTGTTATTTATCCCACTGTGTGTTAAGAGTGATTTTGAAAAGTTCCCAAGAACCAGGAATTATGAGAATTGGCCAAGTTCAGGCAAAATGTGGAAGGTTTAGAGAAAAATCTTTCTACAAATCTGCTCAGCTTTTTCGTTTCTGTACCCTAAGAGTGTCTGTTCCTCTGATCCCTGGTCCTGTGCCAGAGCACCTCTGCCATGATCAGTGCAGCTCCTGCTGGGATCTCTCTCTGGCTGTCCCTCAAGCAGCATCACTGGGTCATGAGTCTAATGAGCAAATCACATCTGATGAAACATCTCCTGTTCAAGGGTTTTAAAGCACTACTTGAAAGGAAGTGTTATTAACCACACTGTAAACAAACCTGCCTGTCTGTAGGGGGGAATAAGCAAGGGTAAAGCTTGAGGCAGGGACAGAGCTTGCACTAGACTGGTCTTGCCATTTTTATTGTCTTTGCTATTTATTATTGACAGAGAACCACAGGTCCCATTGACCATGGTTCTTCTTGCCCTCTCACAGCAGACAAGAGCTCATTTCTGCTCCGAGTGAAACCATTAATGTTTGTAAGGTGATAGTGTTTGTAACTATTGGCCTGACAAAATGATTAGAAGCAGAAAAATACACACTCAATCTTGTAAATTACTGTGACTTATTTTGCAGGTCTGGTGTAGAAGCCAGTCTGTTTTCTTCTTGTGTGTTTCCTAGCCTGGGATGAATCCTTTCTAGTCCTATAAGAGATTTGTGCAGGGAAAATGAGCATTTTTAGAACCTTCATTTGTTCTTCTCTAAAATACAAATTCCAGGGAGAAAACTGATTCCATGAATTTTAGCAACTGCACTCTACTAAAAACATTACTTTTCTGCATTGTATAACATAAATACTTACTCAGAAATCACCTGGTTAAACAAAAAGATCACCTTCATTCTTTCCTGAGGTAAATGAGCCCTGTGCCACTGGATTCCCCAGGTTCACTGCCTGTTTATATACCACAGCTTCCCATTAGGACCAGGAGGGAGGAGGTTGTACAAGGCTTTCCCCAAAGAACAGGAGTGTTTCTGCATTCTGATTGTCCTTGTCTGAGATGGTATAGTTTCACTCTCAGGCCATGTGAAAAGGATTCCAGATTGCAGTACAAGTTCTGCCTATGCAGAGCCCAGAGGATCAGGTTGAAGTTTCTGTTGTTTCCCTATCAATGGAGATGTGATATAATGCTCACATGGGAATGTCATTGCTGCTCTGAAACCCCTCCCTGTGTAACTGAACCCTTCCAGACTCCCAGAGCACTGCTGTTGCAAGGTAATTCCACCACTAGAATTTCCCACTGGGCTATGTTAAATTCTTCAAACATTTTATTTCAAAGGTGACAGTTTGGCCTTTGATTAATAGAACTGTTGATTTTGTTCCTCTTGATGAAAAACTTCTAAAGACAGTGAGGAATTAAGATGTGACTATCCTAAAATTATTATATTATGTTGCTCTATTTTTAGAAAATCTGATAGATCATCCCCCTGAACTAGAAGCTGAAAGTTAAATTCCTGTCTCAAACAACCAAGGACATGTCCTGGACAGTCAGAGATAGGTTCTTGTTGGGGCTCCTTTTTTTAACAGTTGCTGCTTGTGTACCTGCTCTGCTCTTCCTGCTTTTTTTGGTGAGCAGATTAAAGCACGAATTTCCAAGCTCCTGAGGAGTCTGAGTTGGGCTGCAGTGCCTGTTCAGGAGGAGACTGAGCAGCCAGGCAGTCGGGGTTTGGTGCCTGCAAACCCAAAACACAGCTGTTAGGGCTAATTTTAGGGTTTCTCTAGTCCTGACGCTTGCCCCATGTTCCAGCAAGCTGTTTGTAAGCCATAAGCATTCCCAAGCATGTCCCTGAATTCCAGTGGGAATGTTAATGTGACCTTTCTCTAAAATTGTATTTATAGAGGCCTCTGAAATAATGAGAGACATTGGGACAGCCATCCAGTACCTGCACTCCATGAACATTGCACACAGAGACGTCAAGGTGAGCCCCAAGGTGTGTGGGCTGGGGAATAGAGCTTATGGCAGGAAGAAACCTGGGCAGCAGGGATTTTAACAGAGCTGGGAGTGCAGTCAGATGGCCAAAGTGTCCCTGTTCCTCTGCCAGTGGGAGAAAGGATTTGCTCACTAGTTTGCAACTAGTCCAAGGTTGGAATATTCATGTGTGCTAATGCCTTCCAGTTGTGTACGGAATGCAGAAAAATCTCATGATAGTCAGATGCTTAGTTAAAGAGGTACTGCCCACTTGCAATCCATTAATTAGCAAGAAAATAGCACTCCTTCAAGTGAACCTGTAACTTATAAATGCCTCTATGTACAGTCTTTGCCAGTTATTAGTTGCTTTCAGCATCATATTTGTATTAAAAAAAAACCCAAACCGAAAAAAAACCCCACAAAAACCCCAAACAGCAAAACTCCCTTCAGAAAAAGGGGAAACTTCTGGGAGGAATAGTATCAATTTCATGCATTCAACCCACTTCAATTAGAGTGTGAATATTTGGGAAAATAGGGAGATCTCAGTTACTGCCAATGTTTAATGAGGTAAAGTTTGAATCCCAATCTCATTGTAGGGGTTTGCCAGAGTTTTGTGTCGGGCTGTATTTTGTGTAGAGCTGTATTTTGTGTTCATGCTCTGAAGTGCACAGCACAAGCAAAGCCAAGCTTGCTGCACCCTGGCATTTCCAGTGCAGGGACAGAGCAGGGGATGGAATGTGCAGGACAGCAGGGCTTGTAATGATAGACTGAGACATCAGATCAATTCCACAGCTCTGAGCTGGTGGATTTTCTACAGATGTTTGTGTGTTTAGCTGGAGGGAGAGCTGACACATCATGGTGTCACCGGGGGGTAAACTGGGAAATGAGTTGAACTAATTGGAGATAATGGAAATTCCCTGTTGTCCCTGTTCTTGGGCACAGGAGCTTGTATTTCCCTCTATGCCACTTCTGCCTGTATGGAGTGTGGAGCAAGAGTGGAATGAGCTCAGGTTTCAGGAGACAGAGGAGGGGCAGCAGCAAAGGGACTGTGTCTGTATCAGTTAATTTTGATGGAGCTGTGTCAGTTGCTCGTGGGGGCTTTGGCTGAGGATTTCCCTTGCCCTGCCCCTGAGGTGCTTGAGGCACAGTGTGATGTCAGATCAGCTGCTGTCACCACACAGATCAGTCCCAGGAAGTGCAGGGAACTGGGAGAGGTTCAACAAGCCAGACTGGATGCCCATTGGACAGGGTTTTGTGAATTTCTCTCCCAAATAACCTCGCTAAGAAGGATGATGATGCTTAGTCTGAGGAGAGGTGCTGCCTGTTGGGAGGGAATTTTCTGTGTGTTTGGTGGGGTTGTGACAGAAGTAAGACCTAAATGGTGGTGGTGGGTTTGACCTGTCAGCTCATTAGAGACATCTCTTCATTGTCCTGTTTGTCCTCCTTTGGTGGCCTTCCAGCCTGAAAACCTGCTTTACACATCTAAAGACAAAGATACTGTGCTCAAACTCACAGACTTCGGCTTTGCCAAAGAAACCACTGTAAATGCACTGCAGACCCCCTGTTACACTCCTTATTATGTGGGTGAGTTATCCAAGGCACATTTCTTCTGTGTTTCTGTCATTCCTTCCCTTGCAGTGGGTGGGAAATCTTCTATTCTGGGTGTAATGTGAAGTGTTAGCCTCCAGGATTTAAGCTGGGATCCAATCCAAACCTAAAGTCTGGTTCCAGTACAGTTCAGTGCTCCTGCTTTCTGCCTTGGTGGCAGAGGAAAAAGCCTTCACAGGAGACACAAATGAGGATATAGAAGGAGAGAGAGGGAATTCCTTTTGATTACACTTGAAGCCATCCTGATGTTTCCTCTGAATGATGCAATAAAAGCCATAATTTGAATGAGCTTCATGATATTTGGGTATTTCTGTGGTAAACTTCCCATAACTTAAATTAAAACAATAAGAGAGAAGAATATTGCCTCAGCTGTAAAACTTCTTTAAAGCTGGCAAATTGAGGAATTATCAATAAAGAACCAACATGACTTAATCTCAGCAGAATTTTTCCTTCATTTTGTCCAAAGTTGAAACACTGTGTATTGAATGCCACAGCAGACTGTCCTTCATGCACTCATTTTAGTCTTGACTTAATAATCATTCATCGCATGGTTTGACTGGGGCAGTCCATGCTTGGAATTTCTTTGCTGGAAAAAGGACTTAATTTGTTTGAAAAATTACTTCTCTGATAAAAGTTTGTATAGTTTTCTGTATTGAAAGAGACTTATTCACTGGGAGCAGATAATCACATTAGCAATACTCTTTTTTGATGCTTTCTTCTGTATTTTTGTGAGCTGGATTTAGTGATAAAATGTTAAGGAGTTTACACACGTATGTTTTTATGCCTTTATATTTGTGTATAAACAAGCTGACATTTCCCTTCTCAACACCTTTTTATAAACCAGCATGATTGCTCATATGTTTAAAGAATAATTTTCCTTACAAAATCAAGCTCCCTGGCAGTTTACCTGCCCCAGGGGACAAAAAAATCCCCTCTAAATGTATCTCTGTCTAATTTTGTTACTTAGTGGAAAAAATATAATGCTCTGGAGGCCAAAGAAAAATACAGTGCCCTGTAACTGCTGAAGCTAAACACACCACCCAGGTATCATTCAAAATTTTATCACAGCTCCAGTAGGGCCTTTCTATTCTGATTGCTGGAACATATGCTCCTGCTTCTTTCAGTGCAGTGTCTCCCTGCACACATTTAGCTGTAGCTCCTTCTGCTTTTTGGTAATCTTAGTACTCCCTTGAGCAGAGAGACACCAAGGTGAGGAGTAGGGCATTTTTCCAGCTCTGTTCCTCCTTTTTAAAGTTACTTTAAATGCCTTTAAGAACTTGTCAATTGAAAGTGCTACCCAGTTCCTGCAGTGAGTTGTGGTTTTTTAATGCCTCTGATAGCTGTTGTTGAAGTGTGCAGCTACTTGCAAAATAATGGAGATGAAGAGAAATACCTGGTACTCTGTTTACTTGTGGTTTTAATCTTCCCCAGCCCCAGAAGTCCTTGGTCCTGAGAAGTATGACAAATCATGTGACATGTGGTCATTGGGTGTCATCACATACATTCTGTAAGTATTTGGGAAGGAACTTGTTAAATCTGCGCTCACAAGTAATTGTTCACTGGGCTCCTGCAGCCTGCAGTAAAATATAAGCTTGAATAAAACTTTTTAAGAGGTGAAAGGACTCAGTTATGAAAATTCTTTTGTCCACTCTTACAGCCTGTGTGGGTTCCCTCCATTCTACTCCAACACCGGTCAAGCCATTTCTCCAGGGATGAAGAGAAGAATTCGGATGGGGCAATATGGATTTCCCAACCCTGAGTGGGCTGAAGTATCAGAGGAAGGTAAAAATCCTCCCTGGTGCTGATGAGTGGGAGCATGGTGGTGTGCAGTGCTGCAGTGCTTACAAAGAGACTATTTCTAAAAATCTGTCTGAGCTTTTGTTTCCCTTTCTTCTACAATTTAAATCAATTTTTTGTAAGGTGCTACAGAGAACGACTGGGAACTCAGACACCAGCCAGCAACCTCTGTGCTACAAAAAGCAAATGACTACTAAAAACCTTCTTTCAAAATCCAGCTAGTGCTAGTGAATGCTGATATTAAACCCTCTTGAAACAGAAGTCTCTAATCCCGAGAAAGGAGACAGCCTGGACAGCTCCAATGCAAGCAAACTCTGGCAAACTCTCTTAAGAATTTATTCAGTCTTTGCCCTCCTTGGTGATCCAGCCAGCAAGGATGGCAAGTTTTCATGCTAGCTTTTTTGGGATGTGAGAATTTGCCAGCCACCACTTAAATCAAGGTCAACAATTTATTTCGTATAAGTCATTGATCAAAAGCTGCTGGGCTCAAATCAGTGTCCTGAAAGTGGGTATTTTTGATTCCCTCTTATCCTGACAGTCTCATAAGCTGGAAGTCTCACCTGCCTGTCATATTAAAGAGAAGGGTCAGCAATATCTGGGCTTATCTGTTTTTCTCACAAGCCCTTTGTATTGCTGGGATCCTGGTCTTGTCTGCTGTTTAGCAGTAACAAATTATCCTTGGACTCTACTGTGCTTTGTGGCATCTTCACCCCTCACTGCATCTCATGGCTGTGTGCAGCACAGCCTG
>NW_005054339.1:1015057-1017771 GCF_000277835.1 Geospiza fortis | reverse complement strand
AACATTGTTGAGGGAGATGGTTTAGTCATGGGTTTCTGGCTAAATATTTTCTCTGCTTTGGGTCTTGTTCATATTCCAGCAGTTAAAAACAGGCTAGAGGAGCTCAGTGAGAGAACATGCGCTTGGAGTGTGTGTGGGGTTTCTGTGTGCTTGTGTGGATGGAGACAGGGGCCCTCTACCTTCCATCCTATTAAGATCATCTCATCTGTGGGTGTTCTTTATGCTGATGAGGCACCTGCAGCAGGATGCTGCTTTTTTCCCTGTGTTGTGCTATCCTTGTCCTTTGCAGCCTCTCTCAACAAATTAAACTTGTACCTCTGGCAACTTCTTACAAGCGTTTAGTCATCTTGCATGTGATGTTCCTAAAAGAGAACTCCTTTTTAGAAGTTCTTACAGGTTTCCTAAGGAAATTCTGTGTAAGTCCTAAATAACTTCCTTTGGATGCAGTGTTTCCAGTCTGTCCACCCACATTAATGAAACTCTTGTCTAGGCTCTCACCATCTCATATCTCAGTTATTAGTGCTCTTGCTTTGGCAAATCCCATGCTCACAGAAAGCTGCTGCAAAGCCAGTTTGTGTAATCCATTTATTTCACTTTTTGTCTTTTTAGTGGCCTCTCAGTTGTCAAAGTTCATTGTCCCTTTTTTCCACAGCCTGTGCTAGTTGCTGTCCTCCATCACTTCTCAAAACATCAGCTTGTGTATTCATTCAGCCCATAATGCCCAGCTTGTTGCCATCTTTGAGGCAGGCAGCTAGCAGCTTTCAGTCCCTGGGCTTCTCTTTCCCTCCAGCTGCAGCTCTCAAAGCAGTTGGTTTGGTGATGTAGAGAGCAGAGCTGGAATTCCCAGTCTTTTCTTTCCTTCTTGCCTCTTGTTTTGGATGTTTTCCTGTTTTGCCCCTTTAAACACAGTAACCTGCCCCACTGTACGTGGCTTCTTAACACAGTCACAGCAACTGGGAGGTGTTTTCAGTCCTGCAAAATTGTGTTTCTTCATTCAGCAGGTCCTTGTGTTCCTAAGGTTATTTGGGAATGCAGTCCTAAACTACACCATGCCCTGTTGGTTCTGTTTTTCAGCCAAACAACTCATTCGCCATTTACTGAAGACTGACCCAACAGAGAGGATGACAGTCTCTCAGTTTATGAATCACCCTTGGATTAATGTGAGTCTTAGATCTCTTTTTACACCACAAATTGATTCTTACATGCAGAACTTGGGTACAGCTCCACACAGCACAGCAAGAGAAGGGCTGTTATTAGTGCTGGTCCCTTAATTAACCTCCTGTGCCCTCCTCAGAGGGTCACCTGCCCGTAAAACCACAATTCTTCTTGCTGTTAGCAGAGGACACACAAGGGGAGACACCCACAGTCATGTCCTTGGAAGCAACAGCCGAAAATGTCTGTATGTTCTGTGAGCAGGCAGTCTCTGTTGACTCTGCAGCATATGCATGTGTTACTCTCTTTAAAAATATAAAAATAAACTCTGTGTGCTTACTTCATCAGTGCAGGATTTAAAGAGCTATTATTAGTGGTCTCAGGCACCATTGTGCATAGCTGTGTTAGGGTGAACATGCTCCTGTGCTCAGTGGGAATTCTCATCCTTGGCAGAGTTTGGAAATGAATGCATGGGGGAGGAGCAAGGGTCTCTTTCCATGTGAGAGATTGCCAGGTAGGGTGGTACACAGAGCTATTTATGGTCCTAGTTCAGGTTTCATTCCATGACTTGGTTGAATTTACTTCTCCTTAAAAGAAATATTTTTGGAGAAAAAAGAAAAAACTACTTTATTAATACAATATGGACTATTTCAAATAAGAGGCACAAATCCCAGAAGTTACAAGACTGAGTTTCATGATACCATCTCTGCTCTGTAGGTGTCCCTCAAAATAGTAGGTTATACTTCTCACACTTGTGTCTAAAAAAATACCAGTCTTGTTCTCGCTGCCCAAAGTATCATCAGCCAGGAACAGAATCATTTCTGCAGTAGGATTCCCTTTGTTCCCATAGTGCTGGTGTGTCTGTGCTGATCCTCAAAGCATGGGCAGAAGCAGAGGTGTGGCTAATTGTCCCCATTCCTACAGTGCCTGCTGCAGGATCTGGAAGCCCTTGGAATCAAGTGAAATGCAGCTGTAGGACATCCTGGTGGAGTAGAAAGGTGTTGTCATTCAGAGTTGAGAAACTGAGGTTGTAAAGACTCTGTAAAACAGACCCCAGACAATGTTTCTGAGTCTTTTTTTAACCAAATAAATATGTAATCACTGCTCAGAATAAATACCTCCAGCTTTGAGTGTCTGAAGCCCCAAGAAGGTGTTTCAGAAGTCAGCAGGTGAGGAATTTCATGGAGTGAGTGCCTAATAGCTGAGGAAGCTGCCACCTACAGTGACACTTGTTATTTGGAATATGCACAGAGCCAGTTAATGAGGAGGAGATTAGAGACAAGGTCTGCAGACCCTGCTGCACCTGCTCCAACTGGAGCCCTGCCCCAATACCCTTCCTGGAGGAAAGCTGCAGGTTGGCTTTCTTTTCTGCTCAACCTATTGCTCAGAGGGGCAGAGGGAGGGAGAGGGAAAGACCACTGCAGTGAATGTCTGTGTTCTCCCTTTTCCTAAATCCCAAAGTGGAAACATGTCTGGGGAGTTGCACAAGCAGCGGGGGAGGGTTCTTGTGGCTCTTTTTTTTTTTTTTTTTTCCCCCTTTTTTTTTTTTTTTTTTTTTTTTT
>NW_005054339.1:1012379-1015036 GCF_000277835.1 Geospiza fortis | reverse complement strand
GTAGCGGGGGATGCTTCTTGTTGGTTTGTTTTTTTTTTCTTTCCCCCTTTTTTTTTTTTTTTTTTTTTTTTTTTTTGAGATGGATGACAGAAGTGTTTTACTGTGAAGTAGGCAAAAACTGTCAGTTTAGGTGGAGCACAGACTCATTTAGTTCCTTGTCTATAAGATTTTTTTTAACAAGCAGCAGCTCGGAGCAGAAAGGCACCTTCCCCAGGGAAGCAGGGACAGGGACAGCACTGAAACCAGTCTGCTTCTTTTCCATTCTCTTGTCCCAGCTGTGTTTGATAAAACTGTACCCTGGCCAGCTGGGGTCCTTGTCCAGAGGAGTCAGGATTTCTGCTTCACTTCTGTGACTGCTGCACTGCTGCTCTGAGCCTGGGGGAACATAAGCACTGGTTCCAGTGTGGGGTTTGTTTTACAGGCATCTCCTTAGACTTTGCTGACATGCAGCTGTAGGATGCCACATCAGCAAATAGCAAGCTTGGGTAGAAAACATAAGGAAAATAGAGTATCCAAATGAAATTATAGTTTGGGTTAGGGGCTGGCAAGAATTGCCATGATTCTTACTGAGTTCAGTCAGGGAACTGTGCTTCATGCTTTAGAAATTGTCCCTTATTCTAATGTAAAGTATCTCCTGATCTTTCATGGCAGGTGAGCAGAGATCTCAGTTTTGTGTGGATGCTCTGTCTTCTGAGCTGTGCCTCAGAACAATTGTGTCATTTCCTCTTTGGGGCTCACTTAGTCTGATGAAGTGGTGATCTCAGTTAATGCATACATGCAAGAAAATGTCTCCTACAACAAATCCTAGGAGATAAAGGTCAGATTAACCACTTTAAGACATTGACTAATGAACAGTGAAATGACAGTTAAAATCTAAAACATACATTAAAATTTATCCAACACTGGTTGGATAAATCATTCAGACTGGAAGGGAGTAGAGTGAAAGAAGCTCAGCACTGATTCCTCTCTTTTTTTGTTCTTTAAATGTCATGTGGGGAATTAAGTCCTTTTCTCCTGCACATGAGTTCATTTGTGGAGTGATTGGAAGCAGGAATAATGAGGGGCATTGGAGGACATTAGATCAAATGTTATGCCCTTCATACACAGAAAAGAGCAAGAAATCACTTCCCAAATGTTGTTTTTCAGAACTTCTCTTGGTATTTTTCTTTGTTCTCAGAGATCAATGTCAGTGCCACCAACTCCTCTTCACACTGCACGGGTCCTGCAAGAGGATAAAGACCACTGGGATGAAGTTAAAGTGAGTCAATCCAAATTCAGATTTCTTGAAGTCAAGTGTCCTAGGAGATGAAATATGCTGCCTGGGATACTGTGGCTATTTTGAATACAATCATGTCAAACAAGGGTGCCATAAACAGGCTTGATTAGAACACTAGTGTATATGAGAACTGTTTAAAAAAAGAAGGAATGCTATTTGAGCTTCATTGGCAGCCTTACAGCTGCACCAGATATCAGCAAAGATGGTGTTTGTGATCAAAGGCATGAATGATGCTCCTGCTGAGCCTCTGCATGTATCCAGGGAGGAGAAGGAAACTGCTGGGGCAGTTTGAACTTCATTACAGTGAAGAATGTGATGAAAATGTAGGGGAACAGGTGGGAGGGCTGAGCTGCATTCTGCTTTTCTGCAGTGCTTTTGAATTGTGGAACAGCACTGAATAACCTTAGTCTTGTCTTTTGGCGGGGGGAAGAAGAGAGAAAAAAAAAAATCTTAACCTAAGCTGGTGCCTCACCTATTGTGTGTACCAATAACTGCTGAATGCTTCCTGCTGTAGGGCACACTGAAAGTCTTAACTCTTTCCTGCTGGCCTTTAACAGGTTGGCATGCTTTTACAATTAATTCTGAGGTTTCTGCCCTTCAAATTCCTAGAATTTTGACAATTGCAACATTCCTGTAGTGTATTTTATTCATTACTGATTTTATTTAAATCACTGATGTGTAGTCTCAGCTGTTGAGCTATGTAATGGTAAAATTTTTTAGGACCTAGGCAACATTTACCTTCTGAGTCAGAGATCAAGCAGATATTTTCACTTAGCTGCCTTATTTTCCATGTTTCTGAGAATTTCTTATGCTTGTGCTTCTGTGTAGGTCCCAGAGGTATTCCCTCGAGCTACCAACATACTCATGATATTGAATTGTTTTTCCTTTCCTGAACCAAATGCTTAGACATTTGTTTACTTCAACAGATTTTTCTTTACAACCTTATTAAAAAGTTTAAAATGTTCCTGTACTTAAGCATTAATTCAAACTAAGGAGGTGTGAATTTGAAGCACTTTTAAAGATCTTTGTGTGGGGGCACAGAGCCAGCCAGGGAGAAGTGCTGGGATAAGGCCACGTGGAATTTAGGCCAGCAGAGCGTGGTCCTGTATGCTCCCTGTGAAATGCTGTGAGAACAGCTCCTGCTGCCTGAGCCCCTGGTGGAAGGAGGCACCAGTGAGGTGGTTGGCTCCTGGTGCAGAGCACACAGAGGGCTCAGCCCTTGCTGCCCGGGGGTGACAGAGGGCTCCTTGTGTCCCTCCTCTCCGGGCTCTAGGGTAGGGTGACCGTGCACTCACTGCCTCAGGCACTTCACTACATTGCTTGCTTGCTTTCAGGAGGAGATGACCAGTGCTCTGGCTACCATGAGGGTGGACTATGATCA
>NW_005054339.1:996610-1012319 GCF_000277835.1 Geospiza fortis | reverse complement strand
GCAGCCAGGCACCTCCTCAGCAGCCCCGGGCTGCAACAACCAGTGAGGGCAGGAGCCAGGAGGGACCTGGGGGTGCAGGGTAAAAGTTAAACAGAGCAAGTTAAAATCACATGATTGTCTCAGCCCACACCACAAAGGCAACGAGACTGTGAAGATGCTATCCTGCAAAGAGGGAACAGTGTGATAACGCTTTGATAACTTGAATCAGGGCTTTGATTTTGAAGACTAATGGATCTGACATGATTCTGTTGCATATTGCAAGGGAAGGTACAGTAATGCCAGAAATGTTACAGGTTTTTGGTTTGGCTTTAGCTGTGTAGGACAAGAGGAGAGAACAGGAGGCAGTCTCAGCACATTAATGCACTGAGGCTTTAACAGCCATCTACAAGAGTAACTTCTGCTCCTGTTTTCAACTGGGCAATAGGAAAGTGCCAAGTGTTCTGCTAAGAGTGTTTTAGTAGTTTAGTAGAATTGGTAATAGTCTATATTTCCAAACTTACCTCCTATAGTTACAGAATATCACCTAAACTGTAAACAGATATTCTTGTTACAGGAAAAAGCATCCATACATTTCCATTTCCATAAAGTCTTCTGTGTAGTCTCATGTGAAGATCTGAGTTTGTCATGGATTCCCATTTGATAACATGTAAATTTTCTGAGCTGTAGCCACTATGTTGTATCTTTGCCACTGTCAGACCCCTCTCTTGTAATGTTTTTAATTTAACTGGTAATTTATGTGAAGAGTTTCAGTCAGGAGTTAAGTAGTTGAAAGCATCCTGCAGAGAATATTGCTGTTCCCCTTGGATCCACAACCTCCGGGGCCTGCAGCTGGACATGCAAGGGATTGCTTTAGAGGAGAGACGTCTGAAATTTGGGGAAGTGGCAAATGCATGTTCTCTGAATGGAACCTGTAATCTGCCAGCATCCCTCCTGGTAATTATCTCCAGATCCTGTGCCTAAGATGTGCTGATCACAGCAAATTGTGGGGTGTTGGGGTTGGTTTGTTTCCTGGGGTCAGGAGGGGGGAGGATGGTACTTTATTTATGGTGATCTTGTGGTGTTTCAGGATCCAAAGATTTTCACTGCTTAAGGAAGATTACTTTTAAGTACATCCACCCATTGTTTTTTTCCTATTTTAATTCTTCCTATTTCATGGGAACCTGGCCTTGGTTTGCTGGTATATTTTATTTTGTGATCAAAATATTTTCTCTCACTGTAGTTTGGGGCTTGGCTTTATTTTTAGTTTAGGTGAAGCAAATATTTGTGAAAGTGTTATCAGAGTCTGGGATGAATATGATGTGCTTCCAGTGATGCAGGCCAATGCACCTTTGAGGTAGGCACATAGTACTGGTGTGTTAATAGGCCTGCAAGAGTGTAGAAAGACAAAAAGGAAAACAGGGCTCCAGAGTGGATCTGAGTTGTCAGATCAGTGACACACAGCAAAGCTCAGCTCAAGCCTTTGCACCTTGTCTGGGGAGCCCAGTTCCTATCTTCAGAGTGGTCAATGAAACCTCAATTCTCCTTTGTGAATTGGTCCTAGGGTTTTGTAACATGATTTATTAAAATCAGTTTTTAACATTCCTTCCTCCTGTCATCCCTGGTTTTGTTGAGTTGTTGCAGAGTTTGCATTGCTTTGAGAGATACAATGTGTTGAAGGTGACAGGGAAGGGGAGAAGGAAAGTGTTCCATGATGCCCATATTCAAAGCCTGCCCAACTTTGAACCTTTTATAAGATCACAGGGTTTTGGTTTCAAATATCAATCTCTGTAAAGTTGTGTTTATAAATTATTTCATGTTTCAGGTATCTGTGATTATAGCATGTCCTGTATGTTTTTGTTTTGCCATATTACTCCAATGAATTATGCAAATATTATTCACTACCTGCAAATGAAGAGTGGTGATGTGTTCAGGATGCAACAGTTGGAATTAGAGCCAGGTCCAAGTTTCTGTCCCTTTATCTAATTTTTTTGAGGGAGATATGTACATTATTGCTGCCATTCCATCTCTGTGCCCCAGCAGGGTGATGGATGTTCTCAGGGCAAGCAATGTGTAGTGCACTGTCCTGTCTGTCTCGGGGACAGTGCCACTACTGAAACTGTTGCAAACCAACTTTTTTTCCTCTGCCTTGGCCAAGGTTTGAGCAGGAGTTCTCAGTTCCCACCTGATTTGTTGGTTCATTCTGGAGCTCAAAGATGTGTCTGTTCCTGGGTGGTTTTCTGTAAAAAAAACCTGTAAAACACTCCTGGGCCTGATTCCTTCCTGTGGGGTTCCAGTATTTACTGCAGATCAGAAGCTGGAACTGGAGCACTTGGCACAGCACCTTCAGCTTTCTGTCCCTGTGTAGCAGGACAATCCCATCTCATTAAACTCACACTAATAGTTCTTGCCTTCTACCCTGCAGCACCCAGGAATGCTGTAAAGCCCTGCAGAAACCAGAGGAGGGCCTCAAAATGGCAGACATGGAAGTGTATGCAAGTATTAGACAGAAGGGTTTGTGTTTACTGCACAGAGGGAAGGAGGAGGCTCCTTGGGAGCTGGGAAACAGCTGCTCTGCAATGTTTGGAGCCTCAAACTGCTGCCCTGCTCCAGGCACTGCTGCCTTCTGCAGCCCAGTGGAGCAGGACAGCTCGTGTTTTACCTGGCTCTGTGGCACCTGGAGCTGGGAGGGGCTGCCAGGGACCAGGTTTGGGGTGCAGGCATTTCCCCAGCAGGGCCTGTGTGCCCCAGCAGGGCCTGTGTGCTCCATGGAGATGTAGGGATGGATGGAGCATCCGATGGGCTCGGCTCTGCCTGGCCCCGCCACACCACCTGTCCCCTGCCCCATGGCTCTGAGAGCTCCCCAAAGCCAGCCTGCCCTCAGCTCCCCAAATCTGAGCCTGCCCTCAGCTCCCCAAATCTGAGCCTGCCCTCAGCTCCCCAAATCTGAGCCTGCCCTCAGCTCCCCAAAGCCAGCCTGCCCTCAGCTCCCCAAATCTGAGCCTGCCCTCCGCTCCCCAAAGCCAGCCTGCCCTCAGCTCCCCAAATCTGAGCCTGCCCTCAGCTCCCCAAAACCAGCCTGCCCTCAGCTCCCCAAATCTGAGCCTGCCCTCAGCTCCCCAAATCTGAGCCTGCCCTCAGTTCCCCAAATCTGAGCCTGCCCTCAGCTCCCCACACCGTGCAGTGTCTCAGGCCCCGCCTCTGCAGAAGGTGTTGTCCCTCTGGCTGCCAGCAAGGCTCTGGGGAGGACCCTCCTCCTCCCTGCATTCACACAGGTTCTAAAGATCTCTGGTGAGCTCTGGTGTTTGGCCTCTTCCCCCAGCCATGTCATATAATAGGCTTTTTAGAACCTGCTGCTCAGGATCCAAATTTATAGCCTGTTTTTAGAAAGGATAGGCTATTACAGAACTGATTATGTATTTGCATATTCATCAGCCATATAGAGGAGGTAAAGAACTGGGAAGAGACAGAAGAAATGAATGGTCAATAGAGAAGGCTTCAAGGAGAACACAGATTAAAAGGTCTAATTATTTTTTCCAGCAGAAGCTAAAAAAAGGCCTGTGCACAATTCCCCACCCCCATCCCTTTTCACAGCGATTGCTCATGGGTCGCTGCCTCCCCTTGTGTTTGTGTGCACTGTGCTCCTCACACGTGGGTCATGGGCTCTCACCAGGGCTCTTGCTCTGATCCACCCACAAGTGTGTGCCCAGGGACACAGGAAATTCCCTCCCTCACTCTCCCAACTTTTGCACTACACACTTTCTTACCCCTTTGACCGCATGTGCCACATGGTGAACCTGGGTTTGACATGCCACAATTAAAAACTCCATTAATGAGAAGCTCTTGGCCTAATTCTGTGTTTTTCTATTTGTCAAAACCCAGCATGCAGTCCTGGGATTGCTTTTCTGTCTTAACACTTCACTGCCTTGAGTCTGGAGGCCCAATTACATAAGTGCTTCTGACTTGTCTGACATGAGGGATAATGAGAATGCTACATACTCAGTTTGATCTAATTTCCCTGTCCTCTTTTCAATTCACACTTTATTTGGCCCATGTTTAGACAGAGGTGCTTTTGAGAAGAGGAAGGTTTAGTGAGGAGGAGAGAGCCAAAGGTTTTAATTACTTGGAGGGCTTCATGAGCCCTTGTACTGTTTTAGACCTGTGGTCCAGGTGGGGAGGAGGTGTTAATGTGTGCTCAGCTGCTCGGATGTGTTCTCCTGCTTAGCCCAAGGATGGAGCCAGCCCAGCTAACAAACCTCAGGGACAAAGAGAAGGAAGCAAGCAGGGAATGACTTCACATGCAGGAGATCTCCTTTTTTCTAAGATTAAATGTTTTGCGGGGTTTTAGTGTGGAAATATCAGAATTTTCTTTTTTTTTAGGTTTGAATATTTCCACTCTTCACCCAACTGTTCTCAGTAGTGGAGCTGGCAAAGCTGGGAATGGACATGGTTAATTCTTTTTTAGAGAGCCTAACAAGGATGAAGGCAATGAAGCAAACCTGAAAGGCAGAGAGCACACACTCAAAACAAAAAAATCTTGTTAAAAATTCTTGCAAGCCAGCAGGCAAGTCCTCATCTCCATGCTGAAATGTATCTCACCTGTGGAAAATAGAGGTTAGAGCAAATCTAGGTAATAACATTTGCTGAGGAAATGTTTCCCTGAAATCTTTGCACCAGGTAAGAAAATTCTTTTTGAGAATTAAGTCTGGCTTTAAAATAGGATTATTTATTTTCAGTTTGTGTGGTTAGAGGAATTTAATGGAGCAAAGGGAGCAGAAATGGGGGATGATATGTCATGTTGGAGAATAAGATAAGAAATGTCTGCTGTTGTATTCTACTCCAACTTACTTTTTTACTGCAAGTGCTACCTCTGTACAGACATAGCAAGATAGATTCAACTCTTTATTAGTCTTTTTTAGCACTGGAGAAGGAGGATGTTGCTGCACTCTAGGGAAATGTGGAAGATAACCCTGTGACTGTAGATGAACATCTATTCTGGTAAATCTGTAAATGATGCCTAGCATTAAATTTATTTTTAAATTTCCTGCCTCATGAATCTGCCAGATGCCAAAGTCTCACAGGTCTGCTCTAACTGCATGAAGGCACAGAGGCATCACTGTCACTGGGTTTCCTCCTGCAATTTGGACCACAAGAAGCAGTTGCTGAAATGTACTGCAGTGCTTTGAGTTTCCAGGAGCCAAAAGAGGGAAAAGATGTCTTTCAAATAGCTGGAGATGATGGAAGGGCCAGGCTGTCTTTTATCAGGGGAGGGGGATCCTAAAGGTATCTTGGCCTTGAGTTCAGTTCCCAGAGCTGCAGATAACAGCCATGGTTCAGCTGTGTGGGGCTGCAGGTCCTGGTGAAATCTCTGCTGCTTTGACACCGTGCTGGGACCTTTCCCACTGGGAGCCAGGGAAATGCACTCACTGGGGCCAGGGCTGCAAACCATGGAGAATTCCTGGTCCTGGGGCTACACTGAAGCTGAATAATGCCAAAAAGGAGGAGCTGCATTGTTTGCTTCCATGTTTGGCTTCTGAGTGTGTCTGCCTCCAAGGTCCATCCCAGTAGTGCCAGTGTAGCAGCTGTTTCTTCATTTGTTAACAGGGAGCACAAATGCTTCTTTTGGGGACTGCATTTCTTTCTCTGAATTTCAAAGCTGGAATGAAACTCTTAAGCAGCATGGGTATTTTGTCTAATGTGTTCTCCCCAGTTTTCCAGGCTAATCCATTTGGGAAACATGGAAGATGTTCCCAAGAGACTTCTTATTGCCTAGCTACTGAAGCACCTGCTAAAACTGAGCTCTTTTAAAAACTGAAAATTATTTAAATGTGAAAAAGAGTGGGTTGATCTGGAAAAAAACCTTCTCGAAAGACTAAAATTAGAATGGAATGTGTTAGAAGAGAAATGGGGAAACTGGTGGGGGAGGAGGACTAAGGGTTTTTTTTTAAATAAAAATGCTACTGCTTGAGTAATGATCAAGGAAATTCTGGTTAGGATATTAGCTGCTGCTCCAACCCAGAGCAGTTCCTGGGTTCAGAAATAATTATGTTTTCCTAAAGATAGATCTACAGTACAGACTCCAGGGTTTTTTTCTGAGTTAGTCTGAAGCAAGGATCAGCTTGATGTTTATAAATGAAACTTTTGAGTAAATGCTGGTAGTGAACCAAATTAATAGAGCTTTTTTTTTTAGAGTAACTAATGACTGAATAAATAATCTTTGCAGATTAACTTCTGCTCTCCTAAAGTTGCCTGAGTAAGCTGCTTGCAGAAAGTTTGTAAGGTGAATTTTGGAATTTTTTTTTCTATCTTGCACTTTACCACTACATGTTTGACTTTTGTCTTGAATAAAATTCTAATTAGTTGTCCCAAGGCTACCATTCCATGATGCAAGGTTTTCTTCTCTTTCCTTGGCTCAATTGCAGTTGTACCACCACTTCTTTTATTTCTGAACTCCTTGTGGCGTAAAGGATTGGAAGAGTTTCAAGGAATCCCATTACCTGGCAGGAAGCAAAAAACTTCATTGTCTGTAAAATGGTAAGGAGGAAAGTTCTAAGCAATGGCTAATTGTAGGAAAAATCACCCTCTGAGGAAAAGAGAAGGTCTCTACAAAGAAATGCATCCAGCTAAAAAGAGTAAAATGTGGTGGTCTGGTTATTGTCCTTTCAAATTCTCTGATTTTCTTCTGCTCCTTGATTTCAAGAGTTGGATGTATTTTATATTGCCTGGAAGTCATGAGTACTTCCTTTAGAGAGACCTGACTGCAGTATTTCAGTTTCTTCCCTAAACAAAAAAAAATAATCCTACAGAAGTTTTATGCTGTAGGATATTTTAAATCTGAGGAGTAGGAAGGAATTGCATTTCCTGATTTCAAGTGACTCAGCTCGGTCTGCCTCCTTCTTTCATAATAGATTCTCTGCATCCCCTCCAACCTTGGCTGGCACTCGGGAGAGCTCTCAGATGTTTTCTCCAAAGATTTGTCATTCCTGCACCAAGTCAGTTTTTCAGCTGTGCCTTGAGGATCCTGGCACAGCAAGCAGTGATTAGCTCAGAAGGTGCATGCCTGTGTCCCAGGGAATGTGCTGCTGCTCCTTGGAACTTCCAGCAGCTCCCCTTGGACAGTGACGTGCCTGGCCAACAGGAGCTCAGCAATCATCAGTCAGCACTTTATTAATATTTGGTTTATAGTATCTGCAGCCACTGACACACATCAAACCTTATTTCCATAACCACAGTCCCACAGGAAGTGTTCCTTTTTTTTTTTTTTTGTGCAGAACCTTCATGGTGGTCATGTTCTGTACTAAGTAAATTAATTTCAAAGCATTTTCTTTTAAGCCAGATACTTTTTTTGCAGGATTCCTGAGATTTTGTGTTTTCCTTTGGAGCAGATATTGTTCCCACCACCAGAAAATTACTTCCAGTGAGAAGTTGAAAGGAAAGTTCATATTTGTTTAAAAGAAAGTTGATATTTGTATGCCATGTATGGATGCATATGACGAAGTCATCATGTGGAAGAATCTAATTAGTACTATCCAGGCAACGGAAGACCTTGGGCTTGCTTGATTAGAATTAACTGCTGCATACATGAAAGGAGAAATTTAATTCAAATTTCTATTAATCAGAAATACTATCCTGCCTAAATGATTAAAAAAAAAAACCATGCTAATTTTCTGTTTGGATGATGATGTCCATGTCAAAAGTGATTTTTGTGTTGCTTTGATCTTTGAAGTTATATACCCTAAAGTAATGTACAAACAGAACTATTTCAAGTTTTGTGACCCGAATGCTTTCCATTCAGAAGCACAAATGTATATTTATGTACATAGAAGTAGATATTCTGGCACAAAGCCTCTAAAAAATGTTGTTGTCAAGTTCCCTTTTGCCCTTTCCCACAGCATCACACAGGTAAGGTTCTCCCTGCCAGGGAATGTTGTGTGGTTCCATTTCTCAGTTTTCTCTTTCCCCTCTGCCATTGCTTTGTCCAAGGAAGAGGAGGAGAGCAAAGAGAAGAGCCCTGGCTGGAATTGCCTGTGTTGTTCTGCCCATGCAGGTGAGGCCTGGCAGGATGGGATGATGTGGGTCTGTAAATGATGCTCAGTATCTGCCCCCCAGCTCTGCAGGAAACTGCAGTGTTATGGGAAGCTGCCTGACAGACCATGACCGCTATGTCATATTTGGGGCTTCTTCTGGTTTTTTTTTTTTCTGCAACAATTGGATTATAAGAAAATTATGTTCAGTTGAAATAGTCTCACATTAGGGAGAAGCTGTTTGATGTGCTGAATGCCAGCTTTGTGTTGGTTTGTGTGTCACAAGCCATCAAGGAGTGTGATGAAATAGTGACTTGATCTCAAATGCTGCCAGCCGCAAGGATGCCAGCATCCTGCCTCAGATAGGTTTGGAGGCTCTCTGTCCATCTTTGTAAGTCTTGAGGAGTCCAGGTGACACAGCTCAGTGTGCTGTGGCAGTATCACAGACCAGGGACATATTTTAGGCAGATTCCTCTGTTTGTGTACAACTGGGTCAAAAACCTCACGTGTGAGCAATTGTCACAAAAATGGAAATATTGTACATGACTCACATGAGGAATCATGTACAAGCTGCTGTCCTGATATGCAATGGGAGCAGGAAAAGAAGTCATCAAATGTTGAATTTCGTGTTCTGTTGGACTGTGTGTTTAGCTGAGGGGGTTGAACATCGCCCTCCTTGATATAAAAATTAATGGATTCTCTTTGAAATTGGATCAGAGCAGGGTATGTTCAACTGTGCATCAAAGTGAAGAAATATAAACGTTAATCTAAATTCCAAAATCTCAAGTACATGTAGCAACAAAGGGGAAGGAATACGTAAAGTGCACAAGCTTAGTTTCATGCCTTATTTTGAAAATAATTCATAGTAATCTGCATGTTACTTAGAGTGCCATCTCTGGGCATCAGATATTTCTTTTATGAAGGTAACATTCCTATCCTTGAAAGCTGAAAGGGACTTACTAAACACCTTTCAGTGTTAGAAATTATGGTCCTAAGGTTTAGCTCTGTCTGTGCTTTTGAGGGAGGCTCATTGATCCTGTGAATCCCAAATGAGCTGGGATGGAGTGTGAGCTGCGCTGAGCACCAGTTCAGCTGTACCTGCAGCTGCAGGGCTGCAAGGGACAGTCAAACCCAGGCTGCCATGATGGCAGATAGACCTTGAATTCCTGTAATTGGGAAAGCAAAACTGAGACTACACGAATTTGTTTCTCATTTAGTCCTTGATCTTCTGTCTTTATTCATGTCACTGGAGATAGGATGGCTCTGACAGCTCTGGAGGGGGAGCAGGACATTTCAGGTGGCTGCCAGCCAGATCCATGATAAATGGAGAGCCCTGGCCATGTGCACAGAGCCAACCCCAGGACTCAGAGCATGGGCTCAGTTCCAGCCTGGTTCACATGAGATTTGACCTTGTGCTGCTGCAGGCAGGCCCCTGTGTCTGGCATCACAGCTGTTTGTGGGGTGGGGTTTTTTTTGGTTTTTTGGGGGTTTTTTTTGTTTTTTATTTTTAATAGGAAAGGTAAAAGATTCCTGTGCTCTTCTTTTTGACTTGCATGTATGTTCCTTTCCACTGTTTCTGGGATTAAGGTCCCTTCCAACCCAGCCTGTTGTGTGACTGCTCTGTGATTTACAGTCATTGCACTCACTGTGTGAGTTATCAGGAACATGCAGAGATCATCCTCTGATCCTGCAGTGCAGTCACTGGCTGGGCCAGGCACCAGCCATTGATAAAGAGGAGATGATGTCCCTTTGAATGTCCCCCGTTAGGATGATTCTGGTTTTCAGCTGTTCATTCATTAGCAGAGAAGTAAACAGTGCAGCAGAAGGGTGTTTATTCACTTGTTTTCTGGCCTTCTCTCCAGATTAATGAAATGACTCATGGACAGTAACAACATGCTTGGAGGGGAAAAAAAGAAAAAGGGAATAGAAATATCTGGAGGTGGGACAGACAAGGCCAAATCCTTCTGTCAGGACACCCACAACTCACCTTATATATGTGAACTGATTCTCTTTGTTAAATGTAAAGAATGAATCACAGCCAGAACTGCAGGGCAGAAGAATGAAATGAGCATCTAAAATGTGCAGAGTGGTTTAGATCTGTGTGGAGGAACAGGCTGCTGGAATGCAAGACTCTGCAATTGCTTGTAAATGTTTCTGTGCAACTTGGCCTTTTCTCATACCCTGTTCCTCTCTGCCCAAGAGCAGGAGCAGTGTGAGTGATGTCCCACAGAGCTCCTCACACAGGTGAGCCACACAACACAACAAAGACAACACAACACAACTGACCCATTAGTGTGGTTCTGCCTCTGCGGTGCCACTCACCCCCTCTCTGCTTCTGAAGCCCCACCCCATGGTGATGCTCAAACCTGTACCAGTCTCACAAAATGGTGAAAAGAGAATAGTGAGACTGCTCTGATTTCAAAGATACTCAAGAACTCACTGTCCTTGGAGAATTTGGAACTGAAAGACTTGGAAAGGTTACGTGGATTTTGGGCAGAGAAGGAAACCAAACACAGAACCAGGTATCACAGATGCACTTGGAACACCCAGCCATCTTGGTCCTCTCCACTACAGCTGCCCAAGGAACACTCAGACCCATCTTTGTGAAGGTGATATATCTGCTTTTCAATTATTTACTAATAAAAATCTAAAATTTTCCATATTAAAAGCTGCATGAGCGATGAAGCACAGGTATCTTTTAGTTTAACAGCACAATTTTTTTTGGCAAGGTTCAGCAAACTGAAAGCAGGACAAGAGATTAATAATAATTGTGGAATCCTGAGAAGAATTCATTTATAGCAGATACTACCATGCAATTCTGATGTTGGAAAAAATAAACTGAGATGCACCTATGTGATACTTTCAAATACTGAAAATGCTGCTTAGCATTTGTATTAGAAATTAATATCAATTCAAAATCCTTGTCATCTAAGGGAAATAATTTGTGAAATGCTGTCCTAAAGAACTCTTTGGTTCTGGCTTTTTCTCCATGGGAGTACTGATCACATGGAAACCTAAAGCACTCAGCCAGCTCCTACTCTAAAAAATTCTTAATTTATGAATTCCCAAAAAATTGGTTTATAGCCAAGATGTTCTGCTATTTACTGTTTATTTCAAACTGTTTGTTGGTAGTTTCTGTGTTGTTTCATTTTTAAAGGAGCCAGTGTATTTAGGGTAGAGATTTAAGCCACACAAGGTGAAAAACAGGGAGGAAGATGGAGAAGGAAGAGGAACTTGTCAAAAAGCCTGTAGAGAAGAAGTGAGGATAATTAATCAGACAAATGGAGCTAGAGAGCAGGTGTGCAGAGGGAATAGTCTGATGGAACAAAAAAATGAATGTCAGAAGAGGTGAGTCTCTATTTTATGCATTATAAGCTATAACAAGAAACATTTTCCTGAACAGGCTGAATTTTTATTTTTTGAAAAATAGCCTTACAAACTTTAATCAAAACATGATAATTTTAATTTTTTACTGTTAATTGTTTATTTAATATAAATAAACTGATTCAATGCTGGCCACCTAAACAGTGAAAATGGAGTCCCCTCACAAGCCTATGAATTCCAGCAAATTACTAAAATATGTTATGTGAAAAACAAGTTTCCATAGTTTGTGTAAGTGAAATATGTTAGAGACACTAAACTGGGAAGAGAAGGGGAAATGTAGGGCAAGGGCAAAACCACTTTTTCCTTGATATGTTTGTAAACCAAACATTTTGCAGTATTTAGGTCAGCACAGGAGGCAGGAGCCGTTTATACACTGCAGAGAGGGAGCAGCTGAGGTTCACTCTGGAGCAGGCAGGGTAAGGTCAGGTCCCTGTTTCTCTGAGCAACAGGGCAGTGTCACCTCCTTCTGCAGGGAGCAGGATGTGGCTGGCAGCCCAGAGCCCATCAGCAATGGAAATTCATTCACTGCTTTTGCAAAGAGAAGAAACTGGTGTCACTTCCTGCTTGGAGATGGGGAAACACTCCCTGGCTCCATGTTTTCTTTGCAGTTCCCCCACAGAGCCTCTCACTGAATTACAGGGTCTTGGGTCCTGCCTGCACCTTTTCCCTTCTCAGGGCAGCACTGAAAGGGTTTTGTTGTTCCTGGAGGCCAGAAGGCTGAAAAGGGATGAGCACACCCAGAAGGGCTGGCTTTCTCAGGTGATTGAAAAGGAAAATTTGGAGGAGTAACTTAAAATTAATAAAAATAAGCAGGAAGGAGGGATTCAGAGACCATGGCCCCACAGATTTGCAATGGGATCGTCTCAGGTGATAACAGATCCAAGCTGGCTTGTGGTGCCTGCCCAGAGGGATGTTCTGATTCAGACCATTTCTCCCTTTCATTTGATCCAAGTCCTGCCTTCATCCTAAAATTTAAACTGACACTAAATAACAATAAAATGTATCTTGAGCCAGGTGAATGTCAGTATCTAATAATTGCAATCTAATAGTGTGATTTTCTGTGCTCACAATGATGGCAGTGGCCCAGGGTGGTTCTCTAGGTGTCCCATAGAATGCATAGAATTTTTATTTGTAAAAGTACTTGACTTACCAGATATCAGAGTGATCCAATAATCACAAGCCAGCTTTCTGCATGAGCAATCAAAGGCTGTGTTCTAGATAGGAAGGAAAGTTACGGAAGTTTTCTGGTTTAGCTGGTTTAGCAAAGGAAGCAAACTGACAAAGTTATTGCAATTATCAGCCTTTTGTTTTTCTTTCCTTTTTTTTTTAAGGAGTATTTTTTCAATTATTATTTTAAATTAGAGGAAATACCAGTAGAGACTGATCTGGACTGAAAACTGTCTACATTATTCTGTATGCAAGCTTAGCTGGGCACACTGTCTTAATCCTTTCCTCTGTCCCTGTGGATTTGTTCAGGATGCAGTGTCCAGATCCTTGGTCAGGAATGACTTCCTTTGCCCTGAGGGTCACAATCACAGGAATTGGTGTCAGGGGGAGCAGGACAGAACTGTCAGACATGGTTTAGTGTGGCCTTGGCAGTGCTAGGTGTACAGTTGGACTCAATGATCTTAAAGGTCTTTTCCAACCTAATGACTGCTTCTATGTTTAGATCCAGGTTTAAGGGGAAAAAAAGAGGGAAGAGACACAGTGGGAACACAACTGTGATATTTGCAGCAATTTGCTTTCCCTCAGAAGTTCACCGAGAGTTCTGCATGGAGATGACAAAAGGTAAAATCACCATTTCTCAGTGTTAAAATAGACTGGCCAATACAACTTTTCCAAGGGCATCTGTTCTCAGACTCTGTACTGCAGCTTTTCTGCACAAAGTTGAAGTTTGTACTCTGCATTAACTGATAACCATACTCAGTGCATTAAAACCAATCCAAATTCTTCCAGGCTTTTCATTCCTTTCATGGCAGATGATTTTTTAACCGCTGCCATGTCCAGTCATGAACTTAACACTATGCTCATGAACCTCCTGAGATTAGGGAATTTCTAAATGGTGTTTATTCCTGGAGTTCTTAAAAATAATCAGGCTGTGCATGCTGTGCTAACAGATCCAGAGCCTTGAGAAGGGTTTCCTCAGTTCCCTGTAATGCCAAAGTCCAGGAACATTTTTCATGGATTAAAGATAAATTTAGAAAGGAAGTTAAACCATGTGAACTTATTGCTTGTGCAAGAAGCAGGCTCAGCAGAATGAGTGAGATGTCCTTTGCTTGGCTATGAGGCAGAGCAGTTGCAAACAGCTTCCTTCTGTCTTATTCAGCCCTACCTGAGACTTTCACAAGACCCTTCAAACTCATTCCTTGTGTAAAATATGTCTGAATTCCACATCCAACCTTGGCATCTGGAGTTGTGTCATCCATGATCCAGGAGCTGTGTCAGGAGCTCTCCACACTGGCATTTATATCTCCTTTGTGGGAGGAGGACAGCTGTGGTAGGGAATGCACTTCCATTCTGAATATCCTCTCCCTTTATCCACACCTAACATGGAGTTTGCAGTCCAGATCCCCTTGAGAAGTAGGTGGTGTTAGTAACTTGTAGATTAGCACTTTTCTGTTCACTTTATTTTCAGTACCTGCATGTTTGGTAAGTTATTTTAAAGTTTATCTGGATAATTATTTGTGATTTATACATAGGACATGCCTTAAACCAAAACAAAATATAAAACCTGTAAGGCCTCCACACAGATGCTGGTGGATGATGGTTTTTTTCTGATTTCCCCAAAGGAAGCCATAAATCCTTGGTTCTGATCCAGTAAGTTAATACTGCAAATGTTTAAAGCAGTCACAAATCATTAATTTGAGTAACCAGGAACCCACAGAAATATCACAACAAGTTCATGAGAAAAATTACTCCCATAGAGAAATCTTTTGTCTGTCTCTTTTCATACATGGTCCCTACTCTAATCCAAGGTGAATTTCTTCTAATTCTTTAGAGATTGAAAAAGCAAGAGTCATCTTTTATCTGCTTGCTAAAGATAAAACTGTGCCTAGAATAGTTTAGGGCTGCTGTGTGCCACAGGGTCCCTGTTGTGCTGTCTGCCTTGTGCTCATGGCTCACTAGGGCTGTTCTGTTATGGCTTCAGGTTTTTGTGAGGCCACCTTATTTTTAGAATGAGTTTATGCTCTGCTGCAGGGCCCCCAAGTTGCATGGATAAGCAGATGGGAGAAAATTGCTACCATAAATCAATCTTAAAAGAAAGAGATCACAGAAGTAGGACAAGGTACCATCTTCAGATATTAGAAGAAAAGAGAAAAAAAAAGAGAGGAGACTTGAATTAATCCTAGAGTGTCTAGATGGCTGCTTGCCTAAAGTACCACAGTGACTTTAATTCACCTGTAGGTAATGCATTTCCATGGTCTGCAGCAGGAACAATCTATAAAGAAGTTGGTGTTGAGTGATGAACACTGACCTTGGTAGCACAACAATCCAGCCAACACCTCAGGGATACCTCTGGCAAGTTGTGCAGAACAAGTCCTGGCAGAGAGCTCTCACCTCAAACACAGCAGATCCTGATGTCATGGGTGACACATGGAGCAGCAGGCTGGCATGGCCAGGAGGGAGAGAGAGCTGTGCTCCTCAGGTGATAGATTAGGGACACGCTGGAGGTGAGAGAGATCCATGTTCCTCAGGTAATGGATTGGGGACATGCTGGAGGACAAGAGGGATCCATGTTCCTCAGGTAATGGATTGGGGACATGCTGGAGATGGGAGGAGATGGGACGATAATGACACAGCAGGAGAGCTCTGTGGGGAAGCACCAGGTACATGGCAGTGATGGTGAGAACAACTCCCCACTACCTTCAATAAGGTCCTATCTGTCACTTCTCTTGATTCACACACGTGCTTTGGAATTGTTAGAGTTGTATTCAAACTTAAAATTACTATTTTTTGAGATTTTATTTATTGTGTTTTTCATTTTGTTTTGGTTTCATTTGATTTGGGGGTAAAGTTACTCATGGAAGTAATATTTTAAAGTTGGTTCTTGTGCCACAGCTTAAAATCCATGAGTCTGTCATGCCTCTGTTGTTTTCTCTGATGAGAATGGCTTTTCTCCCCTGGCTGGCTGCTGGGCTGGAGTTCTGTGTTACAGAACAGGCAGTGTTCAGTGACCAGATGAGTATAAAACATCCCAGGACAGGCAGTAACAGCACACAAATCTTGTAAATAATGTCTCATAAATCTGAGGGAGCAAACAAGGTTTGCTGAGTTTGTCTTGTTGACAGGTGAAGTTGGGAGGCTCCTCCGTGCTTGGTTCACTC
>NW_005054339.1:975442-996595 GCF_000277835.1 Geospiza fortis | reverse complement strand
GAATATTTATCTGTGTGCTGAGGAACCCTGAGCAGTGCTCTTACAGCATCACCTAGGAACAGGAGGGGTTGCCAATTCCTCTCTCCCCACCTTGCCTAACCAATGAATCAGAGAGAGAGTTGTGTTCCACTCTGGTAGATTGTGTTCCTGCTACAGGAAGGAAAGCTTGTGCTGATTAATGAGAGCTATGCTGTGAGTAATAGAAAAATAATTCCTCTAAATTCTCTAGAACTTGCACTATTTCTTATAAACAAGGTTTTTAAAAAAGCCAGGCAGTAATGAGGCACACCTGAAAAGATTTAAGCAAACATGCTCCTGGTGTTGGACTAAGAAACAGATGCCTGTTGCCAACAGGTGCATTGATTTGGATATTGGCCAGTAGATTTTTGGTTTTCACACATTTCAGATGTTTCTTTGTGTAACATGGGCAATATTGTTCCTCTTAACATCTCTTACTTCTTATCTTCCTCTGATGCAAGGTAAAATTGCCAAGTTTTCCATTCTGTTCTATGGTTTATATTTTAATTCTCTAAGAATTGAGGATTTTAGATTGTGTTGTAATTTTCTCAGTTAAATTCAGGAAACTGTGTGTTTTTATGTCTGTGTGCACACCTATGTATGCATAAAAATTTGGAGAGTTGAATTCTTGCTGTAAGTGTATGAAAGCTGGCAGGAACTGGGTTAAGAGCTGTAGGAGCACATGAGTGTCCTGTGCTTGTTGTTCAGCAAAAGAGGGTGACTTCCAGGGCCTAAAAATATTTGAAAAGTAGCCATAAGACACAGCATAGCTGAATTTGGGCACCCTGCTACTGAGAACTGAGCAAATCTGGTTCTTTTAGCTTAATTCTCTCTAAGTAAATTAAATTCCCCCGAAATAAGTGTGTGTAGGAACAGTTCTGTTTAAAATTCATACAGTATTTTAATCTGATTTAACTTGCTAGATAGACAACCAATAATTTTCCCCTTATCTTGAATAATTCTGTATGTGGGTAACACTGTAGGGTGAAATAAATAAGATTATTTTTTTAATTTGACTGGGTTCATTTTAGGATAAAAAACCCCAATTGTTATGAAAATATAGCATGCTAGCACCTTTCTGTGTTAGCTTTTTGCACATTTCTCATCCACAGTATTAAAAGGAAATGAGTATGGTTCCTTTTCTGCTCCTCTTTCAGTGATTATTTAGAGCTAGGAGATTATTCAGCTTGATAGTGATCCCTTCTTGTTAATCTGCTGTGCTTGAAAATGAATTAGGATTAGGAAAATAACCCTTTATCATGAGTGACAAAGTCTCAAAGGTCACCAGCAGGTCACCTACAAACCTCTCTGTGGTCAGTCTTGTAGACAGTTTGGGCTGGGAGGATTCTGCTGATACATTTTTCTGAACCCATTTGATTCAGCTTTTCTCTTATTGCTTCACCATAACTCAAATCATCTGCAAATCCATCCCATGTTATTCTAATTATTCTTCTCAATTTCTCTTTTCTCTCCTCCTTCCGTGTAACTCAATCTCATCTTTATTAATAAGCCTCTAGTAGCTTCAGAGCACTTTGAGGAACAGTAAGTTGTTTGTAGCGTGCAAATCGCGCACCAATGAGGCCAATGAAATTAGAAGAATTAAGTGATTTTCCTTGGGGGAAGTTTGGTGAGCAGCCTAGGATTAGAAAACTTCTCCTAACCTTCCATTTTGTGATTCAAGTGGCTCTTTGCTCTTTCGTTACTGCTTTCTCATCTTTCTTTCTGTGACCTTTCTTTCCCTTCCCTCCCTCTCCGTCCTCTGTGCATCCCCTGGGGAGGCCGCGCTCAGAGCGGGGCCTTTGCCCGGCGCTGAGGGCACCCGGGGTTGGTGCAGGGACAGAGCCCGGGGGAAATGCCGGGAAATGGCTGGAGCTGCACCCAACCGCGGGTCTGCAGCAGCGCCTGAGCTTGGCCATGAGCTCGGCTTAGCGAAGCCACCCTGGACGGGGGCCGGGCCGTGCCGCTGCTGCCCGGGCTGCCCCCGGTCCCTCAGCGCTGCCCCTGCGCCGGGCCTGCAGCAGCGGCCCGAGGACCGAAACCCTCCTGGGCAGGGCCTCGGCTCAGCTCAGCTCCCTCCTATCCCACCAATAAAACCCCAGGCCTTGCTCTGCCCACCATGCTCCGCCTGGAGTTTTCACAATCAGATTTTGCATTTTGCTTTTTTTACTTCAACAGGTAACATTTTAACTTAAAAACGAACAATTCTGGAACTCCTGAAAGCAGCTGGTTGTGTCTGTTCAACCTTTCTTCCCCTTTAAAAATTGACATTATGGTTAAAGAGGTCCCTTCTGGTGGAGTTTTCTCATGAAAGTGCTTTTTACTTATGTCAGGGAAAGTAAGGTTTTGAGGCATTCCGAATTTCCTTTATTCGTGTTGGTTTCACTGCAATTCCACAAATTCAAAATAGAGGTTCTGGATGAAACTTAGTTTCTCCAAAATAGTTCCTGGAAAATAGTATAAACTCTCCTCCAGTTAAGTAGCATAAAAAGAGAAAAGAACTTCAAGTGTGATTGAAATTTATCTGTTTTTTCTTCTACATTTGGGCAGACAGTTCCTGTAAATTGGGGAGGGAAAACTTTTAAAGACATTTTATGGTTCAAATTCTGTGTTATTAAATGAAGTCCATATAGCAAGAAAAAGAACCCCAAGTATTATGTACAATATATTCTATCTGTCCTACTGCAAGGCAAAAAAAGGATGAAAATTGGTATATGAATGTAGAGCTGACCCTACAGCTTTGCAGCTAGAGCTGATGGGTCTCAACTCTGAGTCATCCCAGGGAGCACAGTGGGATGACTTAAAACAGGAATGGCAATTGAGACAAAACCTGTGGGAATTAGAAGTCCAGGGTCCCCTGACTTCAGACGGTGGTAGAACCAAATCCAGCTTTTAAAGTGCAGTGAAAACAACTGGAAGAGTTTCATAAGAACAGACATCACAAAAATGCAACGAGAACCCATCTTCTTTGTGTGTATTCTCTTTATACAGAATGTTTTAAGTAAGAAAATCCCTTATTTGATAGTAAATTTATAAATATTATTTGCACTTAACCTTCTGTTCAGAGCACACTAAGAGATGAATATAATGGCCAGTTGAAAAGTTCTGTGGAAGTTGGTCCAGCAACAAAGCAACTGTTCACTGTTAACTTCAATGGGTAAATGGAAGGGCTGTGTGAGGAGGGAGGGAATCATTTGTCATCCATTTCCGTCCCCAGGTCCCCAGCCTGTGGTTTCTAGAGACAGACACCACTCAGAGCAGTTACCAGTGTGTGATCTGGGGATTTCCAGGGAGTTTAAGGACTGTTTCTAAGGACACTGCTAAAAGAACAGTTATAGGCTGCTGTAGATTGAACTTCAGAGTTATATTTGCATTGTAAAATATTTCTGTAAGCAGTGTGCAGGAGAGTGTTGGGGAAGGGATGTGCATGCTCAGGGAGGACCAGGAGCTCCATCAATTAAGGAACTCAGAAGCACTCACACGCACCTGGCTCCTGACCACTGGAAACAGCAGCTCTTCCCTTTGCCCTGGCTGAGCTCATTTATCTGAAACCTGGGCCTGGGTGGCTGCTCTGAGGAAGGTGATGTTGCACAAGGGCAGAATTGGCTTCAAGGGCTTCTTAGGAGCAGGGAGAAGGAAAAAACGTTTTGTTCCTGCAGAACTACTGTTTAATTAGTAAGTTGGATTCTTTGGGCACTTCTTGTGGCATAGCTGGATGTGGTTTTGCACTCTGCAATGTGTAAATTTGCACTTGTGTTTCTTTCCTAAAGCAAATCTGAATCTCCCAAGAAATCAGCCCCAATTCCATGGATGTTTAAAAGATGACATGGAGTATTCCTTAAGCTCTAATGCAAGAACATTGCATAGTACAGCTTCAGAAAGTTAATATGAACACAAGAGAGTGCTTCCTCTGTAAACTGCTGTTTCCTTTTTGGAAGCTGAGAAAAGCAAACCATAGAACTTATTCTAAAATACAGTTTTTACTGATCCCCTGGCTTTCTGCATGGCATGTTCAGAATGTCAATGCATATAAAAACCAGACACTTTCCTACGTTCCTGAGACACCACTGCTTACAAAAGGACAGCAGTAGGGCAAGGGGATGGTAATTATGTGTTGACCTCTCACTTCCTGAGAGAACTCCATGAAATTCAAAATAATTGCCCAGTGCCCTGGTACATATTGGTCTCTCCCTTTGGGATTAATAAACTCAGGGATCTTTGGCCTCTGAGGTGCCTGACCTTGGTGGGACACACACAGAGGCACCATTTGGATCAGCATGAAGAGGGATCAAAACTGAGAGGGGGAGCGGTGGTGGTCAGTGCCCCACATGGCACTGAGAGATCTTGGTTCTTTGTCTCTTATGGGCTCCATGGACTTCAAACCTTTGTCACTCCTTTGCCAGGGAAGAGCTGTTGCCACGAGATAACAAATTGTCCAATGGCTAGGAAAAAATCCCAAATCAGGGAAGCTGAAGAGAACAAGAGGGAGAAAAACTTCATAGAGTGATGGAGAGGCCATCCATGCAACGTTTGAGTTTCACTTCAGGGCTTTTTTAGAGGGAAAAAAATTCATAACCACTTTTCCCCACTAAAGCTGATTAGTGTTCATGCAACCCTTGGCTCTTTCCAGTTCCAGCACTCACTCAGCTCTTCACTCTCTGCAGTGCAGCTTTATCCTTCAGCCAGACAGGTTAATCCCAGGTCTGAAATGTCTTTGCAAGTGGGTATGTTAGACCAGGGCTGATTTGATTGCTGAGAAAACTCTTCAGTCTCTGCTGTTGGTTGGCTGAAGTGTTGCACCACCCTCGATATTCTCTGCTGTCACACCTGCCTTTGGGAGCCCTACTTTTTGGGAGAATTGTGCAGAAAGCTCTTCCCCAGGAGTGAGCTGGGTGATCCCAAGTGGGAGCTGGGGTGATGACCCTCCCTATCCCACACAGAGCTGTGCTCACCTGGGTCCAGCCCACTGAGTACTTTTATCAGCATCTCTCCTGCTGGTAGAGTAAAATCAGTCAATTATTTCTGCAGGAATTAAATTATGGCTGCATTGTATATCAAATAGTGAGATGTGGGGTTTTGCAATTGTCTAAAAATACATTTAAATGCAATATTTTACTGAAAAGCTAATTTATACTGAGACATGACAGAGGCAGTTCCGTAAGCTCTGATATTAATGAAAATATTATCTTCTTATTCACATCTCACTTGAGTGACCCCAGTATCTCATGTGGTGCAGGTTCAAAACAATTTTTCTTTTCCATGTGTTTATTATCAGGACTCACTCTGTTGTTCTAAGAAGGTGTGTTACATCAGTGTTTTCCCTTCAAACTGCCTGTTTTATGAATTTGTAGGATCTGGATGTGTGCTCAAATCAATCAAGAGGTTGTGGGTGGAACAAAAGGAAAAGACAAAAGATAGGAGTAGTGTTTCAAGAAAAATCTGGTTTTGTGGTTCATTTTCTTGATGGAAAAACTGACTAAAATTGCCTGTTCATTATGTTTCTATAATTTGAGATTTGAATGGAGTTTGGGTTTTGGCTTTTTTTTGTGTTTGTTCTCAGTTTCACTAAGAACACAGGCAATTTTATTGTTTGCATGCTTAGGAGGTTCTGAACTTTGGACAAGTAGACTTTTTATTCTTTCCGAAGCCTGCATCCGAAATTGTGTTTTCAAGCTCAAAAATATGCTTTTAGCTTTGGAATGACTTTGCTAATCACACGACTTCTTTTCCTCCCCATGAAATTGTTTTATTATCTGAATGAATGTGAATATACACCAGCAGTGAAGTTCCTAAGCTGCAGGAAAGTGGCTTTGTTTTGTTTAGGTTCTTGTTGCCCATTTGTGTTCTCTGCTGAGGATTGTACAGCAGAAAGGTTTATTGACTTTGGGCAGTTTTTAAATACAGAAATCTCTGACAAGAGTTTAGCAAGGGCGACTCTCTTCCGTAAATTCCTTTTTTCAGAAGATGCACACCACTTATTACAGTTGTCATGAAAAGTCAACTTTTAAACTAATTTGATTAATTATTTAGGACTTGTAACCTTGTAAAATCCTTGCCACCAAAATGCAGAAACATGACTTGATCCACCAAGGAAAATGCAAGTGGCACATAACTCCTACTTTGTACCCCAAAGCAAGCTGTACTAATCTCATGACAGATCACATTTTACACAGCTTTTATCTGAGGAGCCCCAGAGGGTTTGCCCTGAAATACTCACCTGTAAGGTGAATTGATGTTTATCAGCTCAATAATTATATTAGGAAGACACCATGAGCAATATTGTGTTAGCCTAAAACTGGTGGTGAATCTAATGAGCTGAGTGTAACCTTGCTAACCACTGCTTAAGGGGAAAGCAAAATGCCAGAAATTCTGCACTGGGCTTACCAACTAACTGGTATCCAATTAATCTTAGGATTAAAATTAAAGAAGTCTGAGTAGTCATTTTAAATATTCCACTTCTGACAAATTTCTCTCAAATCCATTTAAAAAACCTGCTGCCTGGCTTTTGAAAGGAGTTCAGGAGCCCCCTAAAATGGCAGTGTGTAATTGAAATTCCAGCCATTTGTCATCAGATTTGAAGTAGCACATTGTCTTCTGTCTGATAACCCACAGTGATACCGAGCCAGCCCTGGGGAAATCCGCCCTCTGTTAAAGCTCCAAGGAAATAAAAGGAAGAGGCATCACTTGGGTCAAGAGTCCAAGCCATTCCTATCATGAGCACTAATATCAGTATAAACCCTTCTGGCAAGTGGATTAGGCTTACTCTCACAAATCTAAGTTGCCCCTGAAGCTTTTCTTGGAGGACTGTAGCAGAACCTTATTCCAGATTTCCTTTTACTTCAGCCAGTTTCCAGCCATTGATTTGGGATGCAGATGTTTTAGCCTTTCCTTCTCACTTGTCTGAGTATTTGTCCTTTTAAAGTGCTTAAAACAAATAATAATTCTCTTCTTCATCCTTTCTTTAGACAAGCTGGCTGTTCTATTCCCTAAAAAACACAGGCTTTCAATTCTTTATCTTGTTATAGTGGTTCCTCAAACTGGCCTCACTGAGGAAATTATTAAATTATTAAATAAACCCCACTGCCAGAGTTCTAGAGGAGGTAAATTACCCAGTGGTTGATACTTCTCTGCCTCCTCCTTACCTTTCTCTCCCCAGCTGTGCACTCCCATGTCCTGCCCACAGTACACAGGGGACTTGGGATCAGCTCCAGATTTCCCAATAAAGAGAGGATTTTTCCTCTGTCACTGGCCACAGGTAAGGCTAAGGCCCATAGTAACTTTTTCTTTTATTACAAGTAGCTGGATATTATTAAATTTTTATCCCCTTATTTACTCTCTTAAACAAGATCCTCCACAAATTAAATTCCTGTGTATAATGTAGTGTCAGTATATGCTGACTATGCCTCCCTCAGTCATCAGGAACTCCCACAAGTGCTCCCCTACTTTTGAACCAACACTATTAATTAAAATACTAAATAAACATGGTCCCAGATGTGAAGCTAAGGAACACTAGCAGTGATCATCTTCATGCACAGTGTTTTCCCTTTCAGAACAATTGTAAGGTTTTTAGCCTTTTTTATTTAAAAAAAAAAAAAACCACCCATCTTACAGTTTTGATACTGTCCCTTCTCCATTTTCATAATTCCATTATTTCTCATCTGGTTTTACATTGTCTATTTTTCTATTTTTCACAAGCAGACTGTGGCATTCAGGTCATAGCTCCCTTTAGATATAAATACATTTTACATTATAAGCAAAGCCAAGTGCCTTAGAGATTTCTTATCTGAGGTTGTCTATGCCAATGTGTTCATAGCCTATCATATAATCTAGGAAATGTAATTTTTTCCATGCTTTTAATAGTTTTTATTGAAAACAGAATAAGCATAAATTAAGTTGCTCAAAGATGAAAAATGCAGTAGCTAAACTGATTCAGCTTAGACTGAAACAACAAAAGAATTCAAGTGAATATATCTACAAATTAATTGCCCAGTTATGAAGGCAAAGTGTAAAGCTGATATTAGAATATTTTAGTCTCATTTAACAGGGCACTGTCTAACCTGAAGGGTGCAGAAGAAGCAGATGCATTGAGGTGAGGTGCCCCAAGTGCTGCTCAGGCTCAAGTCTAAGGACTGAGCTATTGATAGTGGTAAAGCAGGAGTCCCTCAACATGGATTTGTTGGGTGTTAAACCCTCTCAAACCCCAGTGGAAAAGGCTGGTTTGGATTGTCTTACGGCAACTTTAACTTCTATAGCATTGTTGTTGTTCCCTGCAGCCAGGCAGTGGAGGTTTATTTGGTTCAGCAAAGCTTGAACTACTCAGCCTGGCCATAGCAGTGCCTCAGGTATTTCACCTCTTTCTCCTGGAAGGCCAAGGAAGAGAATAAAGGAATATCTGAAGCCTCCAAAATTGTTCATTGGTCATTCAAGATGCATTTTGCCTTCATAGAACCTTTGTATTTCATAAGTCTCATTAGCTTTAGGAACTATTCCTATGACTTCAAGATCTCTGAGAGCCCATCTGGTCTGTTCCCAGTGAGCAAAATCCTCAGGGTGAATCAGAAAAGATCTAATTCCAGAAATGCACAGAACAGGATATGTGAGTGGTTACTGCTGGTAATGTTATACCACCAGACTTCTGACAGAGGTGGTGAGAACACCCATGATTAGTAGCTAATCAGTAGATAATTTCTTAAAGTTGCCCAATGATCTCATCATGGTTTTTCCATGTACATGTTCTTGTCATTGCAGTTATTTCCTGCATTTTCCTTTTTCCTCTTTTAAGAATTCCCCCAGACCCCTTGCTAAATAGTAATCTGGGAACCACCAGGTCTCAATGCACAAACCCTTTTTACTTTTATGCAAAAGATATGGAAAGAGTATGCAGTATAATTTATGTACAGACTATGCATATGTGATTAAAGATTTCAAAGGCCAATTTAGCTCAAACCTCATGATTTTCATCTGCAGAATCCCTTTTACCATGGCTTGAGTATTGATCTTTGAATTTCTGTCTATGACTGATTGGCCTGACGTGGTCACTTCTGTGAGAACTGGCTGGACCTCAGGCAAGGTAATGGGCTTCTCTGCTGTAATTACCCATCCAAATATTCTGTAAATGTTTACATTTGCCCATATATAATCTATGGGTTGTCTGTAATGCCATAACAAATTTGTTACTATTACTGAGCAATGAAGGAGAGCAGTGGCTTCAAAGAATCAGCCAACTATAGGAACTCTGAAACTTGCATGCTTGAAGAACTTATTCTATCCTTAAGCACAGGCCATCTGTGTGAAATTTTTTACCTGGGAGAAAACTGAGTCTGTGCTTTCCTCAGTGTGTGTGTGCAGCTCCTGTCAGCATTAATTGCCAAATTCATAAAGAAAGTAGACCCTGAACTATTGTTTCAGAGCCAGCAGCACAGCAGATCCTACAGCTGTGTATTTGTAATTGTGCCATGGTGAAACAAGCCCTGGAGCACGCAAAGAGACTTGGAGATTTCCCACCTCCCTGACAGCTTTTCTGACTAATTCAGCTGTGCTGGCAAGTCCTGCCAGTTAGCACATGCTATTTTCAGAGTAAAGTGGATCCAGCAGCAGGCAAGAGGCTCCAGTAGTGACGTTTCCCCTTTGTTTCAGAGAGGTGTATTTAACCCTTCTGCCATCTCTAATGGCCGTTATGTGGGTGTGATGTGACATACAAGATCCTCTTGAATATTCACAAAACTTTGGCTTCTCTCTGCACAATTGTTCTTTCCTTAAGTTCTGACTCCAGGATTTTAAAATACAAATACCTAAAGGCCTGTTTTGTAGGAGTTCTTCCCTTTTTGTAAGCATGTCTGAGGATCTTGCTGGCCTGGGAAAATGGCCTGGTTTGATGTTTAATTGCCAGTTCTGTTTTCCTGGAGGGATCTCAGTGCAGCTCCACCCCATCACCTCATCTGCCCTCGCTCTGCCTTGGGGCAGGGGTTCTTCTCCAGCCCCCTGGCACTGGCTCTGCACAGGGCAGGGCAAATTTCCCTGTCCCTCCTGTGATGTCCCACTGAACACCTTCCACCTGACTCCAGTGGCACCTTCCAGCCCCACCCATGGGTGGGTGGTTGGGACCTCCCTTCCTTTGACAAGGCTTCATAGGAGCTTGTGCTTTCTGCTCTCTCCCAGCTGGAACTTGATTAGATTTGGATTTTGTTGTGAAGGAAATATAATAATTACATAAAGAAAGAGTAAAGAATACCTGCAGGATTATTTTGTTTGGTTTTGCTTAAGATACTGAGTAAACAAAGAAGGCTTCTGCCAATGGGAAATTCATTTATTCTATCAAAAAGAAATTAAAATATCCCTGCAGAAAGGTGTAATAAGAGTACTATTTTATGCATAAAGACTACTGGATTAACTTGAGTGACCAGTCTTCTGTTTTATGCAAAGCTTCTATGCATAAAAATTAATGCAGGTAAGATTCCTTACTCAAGTTTTGAGCCATTTTGACTGTGAGAGCATTCCTTTTTATTTGCTCTGGAGTCTCTGTATTCTTCTAAAACAGGAGATCATTCTAATTTATTCTTTTGGAGCCCACTGAAGGCTTGCTTGTCTGGTGTTCTGCAGTTCTCTGGAGGCTGCACTCTAAATGGATGCCAAGGTGGCCATTGGCTTCTTTTAAGCAGAACAGCCAGAGGCTTTGGGACAAGCTGGAGTGAGGAAGTGAATGGACTTGGGGTGTGGATTTCAGTAGCAGCGTGGACATTGCCCAGCACTGAAAGTTTGGTGAAAACTGAGTTGGTTGCTTTTCAAAAGTTGCCCAAACTTATTTTGTATATTAGCAAAACAATTTTCCATTCTCTGTCTTTGTTGTTGCAACCACCTAAACCATCTGTCTGCAAAGGAAGAAAACAAATTACCCTGCAGGTGATATTCAGCGTCAGAATGATCAGACTAAATGAGTCAAATCTGGCAAAATTATAACTAACTAAAAACTGCATCTCCTGATGTCAAGTGTCAGAACAGTTTTAGTGAAGAGTATTTTTCTGCTTTAGCACATTTATAGCAGAATCTTAGTGAGTCCTAGAAAGAAATAAACCCTGTTTAATGTCTGTGAAAGTGAAAACAGAGGTGTTTTTCTTGTACTGTTTAAATGTCTCCTTGTGTTAGTATTGCACGACTCAGCATAAAAGTCTAAATGGATTTCCTCAGCTAACAAAGTGAAATAGTCCATAATATGCCCCAGCTCCTGCAGCCCCAGTGCCAGCTCATGCCATTAGAAGGATGATAACTTACAGGATCGCTGTAATTCACTCAAACTTGAAATAAAAACTGTGGGAAATATGTTGCTTTGGGGGAGATGAAAATATAGCAGCAATATTGATCTTAGCAGCAGATGATGTTCGTGCTGCATTCCAATGTGACAGGACAAAACAGACAGAAATGAAGAGCTGGCTGCCTGTCACATGACTCAGCAGCCTTTTGGAAGCAGGGATGTTGCTTTGTGTCTCCTCCCAGCTCCTCTCCCCTCCTTCTGATGGGGAAGAGGTACCAAAGCAGAGCCTCCTGGGTTTCTGGCTGTTTGCTTTGCTCAGAGAAGTTTTGGATTTGTTTGTTTTGAATAAAAAGCTGTTCCTTGAGGCTAGGACATAAAAAGAGGTTTAGCAGTGAAAGAGCTTATTATTTAGAGTGGATAATTCTTCTCTAAAACTGTAATTCTTTTGAAAGATATGTAGGACCCTGTCCTTCTCTCTCTCTTGAATTTTTGCTTTCTCTTTTTTCTTTAGGAACTGCAACATTTTCATTCTTATATGCCAAGAATGAGGTTTAGACCCAATATAACCATATGGTCTGTATCAAAAAAGGATGAAACCTTAAGGATAGCTATATCTGAATATTCTTGTCTACTTGGGAGAAATATATAATCTACAAGCAATTAATTGATGAATGTTGAATTCATCTAACCAAACAAACATATTCCTAAACATCATTCTATGATTCCATTTACAAGCCTTAGGCAGAATTTTACCAAAAAAAAAATTATTCTCTCTCTTTGGCTAAAGACAAACATAACACTTGTTTTCAATGCAAAAGCTGTCACTGAAGCAGATTAAGCATGCTCTAAATTATTGTAATTTACAAGACAATAGCAAAAAATACATATATATGTCATACCAATCCATATGGTGCTATGGAAGCATTTCTCTCCAGTAGTGTATGTTTAGAAAATGTCTCTCTGTGCCAAGTGCTTGAAGCAGTTTCAGAGTAAGCCTTTGGCTAGTGCCATAAAGTTCTTCTGTTCTTCTCAGTTAAAAAATCCCAGAAACAGCTGCAGACCTGGAGTCTGTGTCTTCAAGATCATTTCTAGGGCAGAGGCCCAGGTGCTTTGGTTTGGTTTGGCAGAAATATCAGTGATTCTTGCAGTTGTTTGCAGTGGAGTCCCTGTATCTATTTGAGCAGGCAGAGGAGCTGTACCTGCCCCTGATCTCAGACCCAGACCTGGTAACTGGGACTGGCTGCACCCAGTGGGCCCTGGCAGGTGTGAACCTGCTGCCTCTCCCATTCAGCATGGAGCAGGAAACCAGGACAGCAATGAAGAGGCAGCTCAGTGCTGAAAGGAATGCACAAGTTCAAGTGTTTTCTTCCTTTTATCACATTTTCATAAATTTTAAAATTCTTGTAGCTCTTTTAGGAGTGGCAGGAATTTCTCCTCCCCTTCCTGCTGTAGTTGTGTGACACCCCAAACTGCACAGCAATTCTTTACCATTTTCATTTTGCTACCTGCATTTTGCAAGTAAAGAGAGGATTAGAAACCCTGAAACTTTTCTTTGCTGATTACTGGGGTAGGGTTGTGTGCAATCTCTTTCACAGTTCTGGCTACCAAGCTGTCGTCATGTCCCTCAGTCATGTTTGTGTCTGAGGACGTGCTGCTGGCACCATCTTGGTTTAGCTGTGCTGTGCCTCTTCTCCTTCTGTTCTTGTGCTGATCCAAGTCCCAGATTTTTCCTTAACAGGAAAGTGCATGTTATGTTTCTGTCACTGCAAATTCTCATTTTAGTTGAATAATCCTGTTTTTAACTTGCCAATCCATCATCACAAGGTAGCCTGGCAGGACTTTGGGAGTGCCTGATCTGCGCTTCATTCACTCCTGACACCGTGTGCAGCCTCAGGAACCCACTGGTGCAGATTCCTGGGACACTTCCCAGCATGGAGGAATCCTGGCTCTTGGGACAGGGGCAGCTCTGCAGGAGGCTGATGCTCATTTTTTGGTCTGTTTTTGGATAAGAAAGACAAGCTGGACAAATTGCTGGGAATGATAGTAGGTATAGCGTGCAGGAAGATTTCAGTACAGGCAGGTGGCTGTACTTAGCAGATACTGCCAGAGATAAGATTTTTATCTATATTTAAATTGCCTTAATGAACAGGCTGCTTTGTATTCAAAACTGTTTTCACACTACAGAAAAATGGCAGGAGAAGAAATACTGCTTTGGGAAAAATTTAGGTATATCTGGTGAAAGACAGAAGTTTCATCTGTTTATTCAGGGTGGATTAATTATTTTCCACGTGTGATTTCAAGAAGCTATTTCCTATACATAGTCTTTTGAGCAAATAAATCATGTACTTTTCTAACCATTCTAAAATTCTGACCTTCCATTTTTGTCCCTTTCTCATCCCTTCAGTCCTGCAACAAAGCAGAACATTGTCCTCCATGTGCCACATGGACTCTTCAGTAAGTTTTTAATATTCTGTACAAAAAGGGAAGTTTGGATGTTTATGTCTTTTTTTTCCCTTTCTTTGAGGAGAGTGGAGGGACTCGGGGTGGGATTCTTTGATAAAAATGTCTCCTGAGACTCTCATCTTGTTCTGTAGAATGTGCAGATAAATTATAGCTTTGAAGACACTGTAGCCTGGTAGAAGACAATTTATCTACTGAATGTATTAGGCCAGATCCTCTGCTAGTAATTATTTGGATGGAGCTAAACAGATTTACACCAAAAAGGCATGTGTTGCTGCTGTGTGAAGGATATGGATTGCAGGAAATATGCTGAGACATTGGGAAAACAAGCACTGAGTATGCTGAAGAAGCCTAGTTTAGAAATGCAATTATATTTTTACATATTTCTATATGGAAATGATCTTTCAGGACAGAAGAATCAAGATATGTGAATAACAACTAAGTCATTAAAGGATAAATTGTTTGGGCTGGGAAGGACTTCTGGAGATCATGTAGTCCACCCCCCAAGGAAGACAATCTATAGATTTTCTTTTTTTCCATTTTATTTTTTGCCTTTTTAATCTTTGAATGTTATTTTTTGTTGCCAGTATGCACAGAGTTAAACTTTTAAAAGTATATTCAACAGGAATACAGGAAAATGCACACTGAAGGATGTTGCCTGTGATGTGCTTCTGCTCTCTCTCAGCAGATCTGTGGGGTGAGGAAGGAACAGAAAGAACCAACATGCTTATACCTTGGAAATTTTCCAGGGTTGAAGACCTTGGGTCCTTGTTTACATGCTGTGGCTATGCTCAAACACAGAGTTTTGTGAAACTCCTTGTGTGTGCACCTAATTCAGTGTTTGCAAACAGCTTTGGAAGTTTGTGTGGGCCCTGTTTGTAACCCAGGGCAGCTGAGAGTGCTCAGCCAGCCCCACACACTGACTCTGGGATCTGGGACCCTCTGAGATCTCTGCAGACCCTGAGCTCCTCACACGCCATGAGACCCTGAGCTCCTCACACACCCAGACCCTGAGCTCCTCACACACCCCAGACCCACATCTCCTTCCCTCTGCACACTTTGCCAGTAGAGCTGGCCCTGCAGGGCCTGCAGGTGATTCCTGTCAGAAGCAGGGTGGGAGCTGTGCTGCTGCTGCTCTTGCAGTTCTGCACATCTGCACCCAGCCAGAGCCACTGAGCAGAGCAGAGCCCATCTCCAGCACCCAGAGCCACTCAACAGCAATTCCTCTGCAAAGTGGCTGAAGTGATTATAGTCTTAGAGGAGTTTCCAAATTAGAGAAACAACTACCAGTGAGTTTTACTGAGTGTTAGCAAATATACATGGAGCATGCAGAGTGTGGTTACCTGGGGAAATTTAGGGAGTTTTAATCCTCAGCTTGGAAATCAAAGCATTAGCACATAAAAAGGGAAAGATGATGGATCTTTTGTTTCCAAACACTGTACATAGCTCAGGCTTCCTGGCAATGTCCATGGGATTATGTTCATTCCTTCTGAAGCTGCAAATTGATTAAATTACATCAGTGAAAGGCCACTAATGACATGTTTTAGCTTGCTTTCTGTTGCAGCAACATGTTAATCTTACATTTGGAGTTTGAATGACATGGTGGCTGCTGTTGCAAGAAGCTGCTGGTCACACACCATCCAGTGAAGCCTCTGACCACAGCTCTTAGGAAACAAAGGAGGGAAATCTTGCAAGTCCTGCTTCTTATCCACATTGATAGTGATGGAATAAGACTGCTATGTTCCAATCTTGTTTCATGGGTATGTGGAATTTTAACAGTGCTCTCTAGGTGTGGTGCTGAAACACCTTTTCCCAAAACTTGTTCTGTTTCTTCTGAAAGTTCCAACACCCCCACTGTGTGTGTATCACTGTATTCCGGGTTTGTGCACATTTAATGGTTCATACCCATCAATGAAACCACAGATTCTCCTTTTTCTTCTCCCCATATACAAAAACCCAAGTGCACAGGGATGGATTGCTCTGGCTCACTGGGGATTCCTGTCACGAGCTCTCAGTAGAATCTCATCTGGTTTTATCCCTTGAGTTCTGTGCAGCTAAACTTTATTTCATAATAGCTCTATGTGCTCCCTTCCACCCTGTTTCCTGAGCTATAGTGAGATTTTTTGACACCTCAGAAGAACTCTCTGTATCTTGCATCCTGTCCTTTCCCCATGTCCCTCTGCCATCACAGCCTCCAATTATAGCACCACACTGGTGTCTCTTTCTCCTGGGTGGCAGCAGCAACCCCTGTGGCTCAAATAAATCTGTTCCTTATGGTACCCTCATCAACTTCAGGGACCTGAAGTATATACTGTATATTTAGTGTATTGTTAAAATGCATTTATGTAGAGGGATAGAATATAAGAAAGTAAAGATGGTGTAGAAAATAATCTTACCCCTAAGGAGTTGCAGCTGGGTCAATTATCAAAGATTAGGAACAGGCCTGACTTTAACAGGCCACAGCTGTAACCAATGAGAAGAAGATGCTATAAAGAGTGGGATGGCTGGTGGAGAAGGGAACTGGGGTCAGTTGGCTGCTTTGTGAAGAAGAAAGAGTCAGTGCTCTGAGGAGCTGCCCATGAGAAACACCAAGAAGGTGTGAAACTTTTGTGCTAAGGAGACAACAGTATGGAACCCCTGCAAAAAGATGACAACACATTTATTAAATATTTCAGATAATCTGCTCTGAATTATGAAGTTAATTACAAAGTATTTAAACAGCTGCATATTCATGTAATTTGCTAGACTTTAAAAGAGATTTAGGCATTACTTAAATCTGCACCTTCAAAGTCTTTTTATCTCTAAAACTTGTATAATCAGGCCTAACTCAGTATTGTACCTAAATCAGTATAATTTACATTTTTGTCTTCCCTTCTCAATATAAACCACAATTATTTAGGTTCCCGTTTAGATAATCCCTAAAATGTGATTCACATCTCCTTTATGCACTGCTATAGCCATTTAATTAAATTAGTTCTTATAGCAGCCTCAGGTAGCAGCACAGTTATGCCTCAGTTCTGAGCATTCTTCCCTGATTTGATGAGGTTTCTGGAGTCCCAGGTTTTCTGCAAAGCTTGTTTGCTGTGCAAGCACCATCAGAGCTCATTTCTGCTAGTGGGATTCTGCAGGCTAGTGAAGCATTTGGGAAAACTTGGCTGTAGCTGCTGGTGTGGAGCCATGCAGTCAATTCCAGGAGTTTATTTCCTCAAGTTCTCTCAAAGCTGGGGGATGAGGAGTCCCTTTGTAATATGTAACAAGGCTCTAGATAGCTCTGAAGTGAAGTGAATACTTCTGAAAATCTCTGTTGGGGTCATGTCATGCTGATGTGGATCACCAGCAATGGCAAAGTTAGACCTGGAACAGCAAGAGAAATGTAGAAATTGCCTATGAAACAAATTTTGAGATTAAATGACAAAAGTGGCCTTCTTTAAAGCTGTTGAGGTTAAGTATCAGATCATTTTGCTAGTCAACTGTGCGCTTGTGTATGTCATTTGAAATGCAATTATACAAGTTCAGAATTTGATATCATTTTTTTCAACATCACTTTTCACAGCAGGGGTGAAATTGAAAGCTATGAACCACAGCCCCTGAAAATTGGCTTTTCATAGGAACTTCAGATTTCAATTTCTCTTGTTATTGGCTAGTCTGGCAACACAGTCATCCCTAAATGAACTGCACTTCTTTTTAGCCATGTGAGTGATTGTCCTGGTAGTAGTAAAGCTGTGATTTATTTCCTTGAGGAATTTCATTGTATCTCTTCCTTTCTATGAGGTTCTTGAAGGACATTTTTCACATAAACCAGCTTTACTCTGTCAAGCAACAGAGTCACTGGGAACCAAGGCTCCAGAAATCCTGTAGGATCCTCCCACTCAGTATTGCCTGGCAAGCCAATTAGCTTGATATTTTTATCTCTAACCTGATTTGGAACTAATTGTAAATTACTATTTTATCATTCTGTTTTCTGTGATAAATGCCCTACTCAATTATTATTAGATCTGCTCCTAGGACAGCTGCATCTCCTTCTATCTATGCCATACCTTGTGGCTTTGCAATCTAAGGAGGATACAGAAGCACATCATCCTACTTCACTGAGTCTTGATTTTGGCCCAGAGCACAGGGGAATGTGTTCACTCTTTGAGACAGGCAGGATTTTCTAGCACACCCTTCACTGTGGTAAAAGTACCTTTCTGTGTGAAGGTGTCAGTTGTTTAATATCTGTCAAGTTGCCTTCAAAGCAAAGCCCAGTTCTCTACACTAAATTAAGAAAGTTTGAGCTGTTTCACATTTTATTCCAAAACAGTGTTCTCAGCTTTTTATTTGATTTCTTTTTTTAATCTCAGGGTCTACCATGAGACAATGTTCATTATAAAGCTTGAAATGCAGTTTTTACCACAGAGTCCATCTACCTTCATTGCAGTTTTGAACCAAATTTCTCAGTCCTTCCCATTTACTGCACCTAGCCTCACATAGAGTGGTGTCTCAGGGCACACAGATTCAATTCCTTCTGGTTAAAATAACACTGGAATATGGACTCCAGGAACACCTGTGGATGTCCATTAAGCAGCTGGAGAATGTCAGCTCCTGGTCCACACCAGAGCTTAACCCAAGTGACACACATGGCGGAGTCTGTGTCCTCAGCACCAAGGGCTTTGCTGTGCTGTTCTCCTGTCTCACTTCTCCCTGCAGGAGCCCGGAGCTGATGGAGATGTGAATCTTGAACAAAAAGGAGAGCTGTGGTCTGAGAGGCTCCTGCTTGCCCCAGTTTAGGGAAGTCCATTGGAGGAGCAAGATTAGAGGCAAAAAGCTCAGCTCAGTACTGTCTGCCCTGTTCCCCATCTCTGTCCTGCTGGGCTCTTGGCAGATGCTGCAGCTGAACTGAGTGAGAAATTTGCTCCTCTGCCTTGGCTCAGGTCAGTCCCTGATCTGAAGACCCAGAGTAGGGCCGTGAACAGGAGAAGCCCACGAGCAGTTTGCAGTCTGATTTTGCAACGTGTGCCCAAGCTGAAGTCTCTCTCTAGTTACAGCTCCCAGGAATCATTAGAGTCATTCTCAGCAGGGAAGACCCCTAAGGAAGGATGGAGTACATTGGAACCACAGGTACTTCCCAAAAAAGCTGCTTCCCTACAAACCTTGGCTGCCTTGCTCCATATAACTACTGTCAGAAAATGCAAGATTCATCCATCCAGATTTAATCCTCTGCATCTGAGCTTTCCTCACTCCAGGGCAGTGACAAGCACAAGCAATTCTCTTCCACAGGCAGCTGAGTTCATGGAGCTGTGTATTGAAAATCTCACACAAAAGTGAACTTGGTGCTCTGGATCCCTGAGATGAGACCTTTTCCTTCAGCATTTTAATCAGGGCCTTTGCTACAGCAAATGTTTAGCACTGTAAGTAATTGGTAGAGACTGCTGACATGATAAAACTGTGGCAGGTTCAGCCTAATCTGAAAAAAAATTCCTTAGAACATTAATTGCATGAGCTGACCCAGTGAATCATCAGAAAAGCAAGGCGTAATGCAAATGTTGTGCACAGCAAGTAGAAATATACCTGGCATGTTTCAGAAAGCCAGCACTGAGAAGAAACAAAACTGGCTGCTCGAAGTGGAGCATTTCCAGGTTTTCCATGGGAGCTGCTCCACAGAGACCCCCTTGGTCTGTTTGTCACTATCCATTTGGCAACTGGGACAAGGATGCAGATGGCAAAATACCGTGACTGCTTTTAGCATCACAAAGTCACTTTGGTATTGAAAGTGCACAAAGTCATGATCTTATTGGAAAAATTCTGAACATCTGAGTCAGAGCCACTTGGTAATTGAGTCAAGGCTTGTATGATTCAAGAGCTGTACGTGGTTAGAAAAGTTGTTAGAAATTATAGTGTTAGAAGTCCTTTTCTCTAAGCAAAGAGAAGCTTGAGGACACTGGGGACTGATGACATAGAGGAAAGATCAAGTTTGTAGACAGCCAGATAACAAAACAAATATAAGTAATATGGAGTAGATAGAACTTGATTTTAAGTGTATTTTAAAGACTGCCAATACCTGTGAATTCCAGTGGTCAGTATTGGCCATCTTACTGACACCCTGTCTGCCAAGCCATCATTTCTCGGATTTATTGAGCCAGTCCAAATCTCTGGGCAGACTCAAGCAGCTGCATTTCTCAATGAACAGCTAAAGCTGTAGGTCTCTCTTTAATACCAGGTGTAGATGGTTCTGCCCACTGAGACCAAGGGATATCCCAGTGAGAGTTGTCATGTCTGTAGCATCTTTTGGTTTATTAAGCCTTGAAGGAAGTTTTGAACCACAAAAATAAGAGAAGTGACAGGATCCTAACAGCTAAATTATTTTTTCCCTGGCTGTGAAAATGCCAAAGCAGCTATGTTTTGTGGTGATCTTTTCTATTGTTAGGCTGTTTCAGGCAGTAAATGATAAGGCTTCTCTCCTTTGACTCAAACACAAATGGAATTCTTTATGGAAAAAGATGCAAAAATTGTTTTAATTTTTAGAAATGTCAGAATGTCTGTTTCATAACATAATGGTTATTGATGGAAAACTTCACACGTAGCCTCTAGTGATGTAATTAAAAATAATGCCTGTATGTGCTAGTATATTCAGATTATTTCTTTAATAATTAAAATAGTTTTTATTTAGGATCAACTACTTAATAATTTGTTCTATAGAAAGTGATAATAGTAACCTCCTTTGAAAAACATGGATCTGAGATTTTCACTGAAGAATTACCTCAAGACTGCCCTTCATGCTGAGCTAATGGATGTTTCTCCCAGTGACAGCCAACCTAGAGTGAAAGGCTGAAGCAATAAACAATCTTTTACATCTTCTGGTAAGTTGTGCTGGCTTATTCCCATGGTTAACAAACTGCAGCTATTCCAGTCTGAACAGTTCATCAGCCTTGAGCCTTTGCTAGATTTGAAGAGCACTCAGAAAACTCCTTGTGTATGTGCTTATAGACATGGTAATATCAGACCTTACACTTCTCTTTGACAGAGCTAAAGAGATTATCTCTTTACATCTCTATATTAGAAGGTTATTTGTTCCTCAGATTATATTCTATTGGCTCTTTTTCCTGAACCTTTTCTGTTTTCTTTATGGGCCAGGGTGGACATCAGAAGTTGGCATAGTATGCTGCAACGTGAGAGGGATGCAAAACTTTGTGGTGGGATTAGGTTCATGCAAATCTCTTAGAGGAAAGTGTTTCCTTTTCATCTGAATCCATCTGAGCTCTGTGTGGCCCTTGAATCCATCTGAGCCCCTGAATTCATCCGAGCTCCCTGAGCCTGGAGCAGTGTGAGGTTTGTGGTGCTCAGTTATGGAGCTGATCAGGCTTTGGTTGCTTTATTTGAGTTATCTGGCCTGAGCTGCTGCTGTTACCAGTAGTGAGATCTCCAGGGTGTTGTGTTAATCTGCATTAGATCAG
>NW_005054339.1:971720-975357 GCF_000277835.1 Geospiza fortis | reverse complement strand
GCCCGGGACACACATCAATGGGATTTTAGCAGTCACAATTACCATTATGTTTTTCAGTGTTATAATACTTCTGTCCCAAAAGCACTTTACCTAAGACATTTAGATGGAATTTAGTGGAAAGCCTCCTAAGATTCGTATTTATTGTAAATATAATTTTTAAATTATTTTAGCAATAATCCTAGAGAAATCAGTCATCTGTGCATTGCAGAGGTCTGAATTGGTGGAAATCATTTCCTGGAGTTATCAGATGCCTCACAGCTTTGGAATGCAAAGTTCCCTGTGTAGGATCCATCACTATTTTATAGCTTGCTCGAGTGAATCACATAGCCTTGATTGCCCTCTGAATCAAGTGGCTGCAATTCCCATAAACATGTATTTAGAATAAAACAGAAAAATGGGACTTCTTAGTTTCTGTTTATCTTTGTAAGCAACCTCACTGTGTACAGATTTCTTGCAGTTCACTCTCATTTTATAGGATCTCTTCTAGTATAATATTTGTAATATTCAGAAAAATTTGCAACTGCTCTTGGCTATGATCAGAAGACAGTTTATTGGCTTCAGAATTATTTTCTAATATTGTGCTAAACTTCTCCAGAAGTGTTCAAGAGAGGGTATTGTATGTATCAGTCATGTTCTGTGTTTGGGAAGAACAAGGCAGCTCCCATACAAGCTCCCTAACATTCATTCTGGGTGCATGTTTTGGCTCCTGGGCCTAATCTCTGTCTGGTTACAGCAGCAAAAAGGCAGGTTATGCTACTTCTTGTCTGCTTTTATCATCGTTACATGAGATGTAATTATTCTTCTCTCCAAAAGAAAATGGTGATAAATGTATTTAGTAAAAAAAAAACAGGGGGAAATGCTCTGAATAAAATATTTCTTTTATTACAGTAGCAATTGAATAGAAAGCAGAGTTTTTTCTGCAAGACAAGATCTTTTTATTGGACACTGGACTGGTAATGATCTACCAGCAGCTGTGTCTTCTGATCATTGTTCAACAACGGGGTTGTTGCTTGGATCACTTGTTCCTCCTTTGAAATGCAAGTATTGAATCTGTCTCATTTTAAGACTGGAATGTCAAGGTGAAATATATAACAAGTTTCTGATTTCAGAACAAGGCACTAAGGTATCAGATATTTTAACATTTGGAGTCATAGAGTGGCTGTTCCCAGTTGTGTTGAACCCTTCAACCATTGCCTCCTCCCCATGAATCTTTTCATGTGGACACCAAATTGTGTTAATTTACTATGCTGCACATGAACTTGCCACACACCCTACAGAAAACTGTAAAAGGAAGGGATTTTATTTTCTAAATTACTTTTAAGCTCTGTCTTATTTTCCTTGTAATGTTCTCCCATTTTTTGCATTTTAAAAATATTAGGTCTGAAAAATCTTCTTATTTTATTGTTCTTTCCTTGATATAGTTCAGATTGATTTCTGGAAGTTCTAAATTTCTCCCTTCACATTTTACAGTTGTAAGTGGTACCTTTCTCTCTCCAACTCATACCTTTTAAATGCCCTTTTAGTATCTTCATTTGCACCATTAACCTCCTTTGGAGTGGTTGTTCCTTTGGAGCCCAGTTTTACTGAAATCTCTTTGTTTGGTACTCACATTTTAGAAATAGTAATCTATTTACAAATTAAATATGTTCTAAACCTTCATGTTCAATTTCAAAAGTTTTTCAGTCCAATTATTTTCAGTAAACAGTTACCATAGTTACTCAAAGATTCTTCTAAAGTCAAGACTGAGCCCAATGTTTGTTCAGCATTCTGTTTAATTTAAATTGAATCATCTTACCTGCATTTGCTCCAAGGTTGTTTGGTCAACTCTTCTTGTTGCAAATCAAGATCCCAATGGTTCCACATTGGTGTCACTTCATGAGAACTGGCTAAAAGTTTTGGAAAGAAATGTGGCAGCTCTCACACTAATGAGAGTGTGAATGCTCCCAGCAGCAGGAACATTTCTTTTCCCCTTGCTGTATGGAGAGTTAATTCCTATCCTGACACAATTTCTAGAAGTAATAAAATTGAAAAGCTTTCTCATTAAATCCAATATTAGAATGCTCTTGAAAATTTTGAGCAAACTCATTTGTTTACTCATCATTCTCCAAAATTATTTCAGCTCAGACAAATTCTGTTCTGTCCATGCTGCTCACACTTTTGTTCTCTTTGCTTCATAACACAAGTAAATCTGTATTTCTGAACTTTATTTCAGTAATTTATTTTTATCACCTTTCATTATCATTTTCCTTAGATGTTTTCATCTAAGGTTCTTTTAAATGATGCATTAGACATGCAGGTTAATTATTAGCTATTCAGACAGCAATCTCACACACAACAGTAAAATATTTCCTTTACATGATCTTGCTATATATTATTTATTTTTCTTTTTATCAGTTATATTTTTATACACCTCAGGGAAAAGCTGCATTGCATAATTCCAACTATAAAATGTTATATTTGTGTAATAAATTGCAGTCTTTGCCTGTTTATGTGCATTGGTAGTGATTTTAATAACATTATTTCTTCAGTGGCTTTTGCACCCAAAAATGTGTCCATTTTTTCCCCTCAAAAATACCTGAGCTGATCTAATAAAAGGTACTATATTTTTTCATTATTTGTGGTGAGCAGTTTGCAAACTGCAACAATTAATTGAGTTCCAAACAAACTCACAAGGAACAGGGAATTTCTTTCAGTGGGTGAAGAACAGATTTTAGCAGGTTGCAGTGGAATTAGTATTAATGGAAGATTACCTGGATCCTGGAAATCCTGCCCTCAGCTCTTACAGGCAGCAGCTTGAAATCCTCACCCTGTGCTGAGTCTGGAGGGGACAGGGAGCAGCTGTCCTGCTGCAGCCCAAGCTCACATGGCCAAGCACCCTGAGAACAACCCAGCATTTTGAACTGCAGTGGGGAATGAGAGGTACACCCGAGGCCAAAAGATTTCATATGAATAGGAAAAGGTAAAAGCTGCATCAGAATCTGTGCTCTTCTAAACAGTAGCACATTGGTAGCAGTGTGTGCTGAGTGTAAACTCTTGGAGACCCTTCTCTGTTGCCAGTAGGGAGAAAAAATGAATTATTAAAAATTGTCTGAATTTTATCTTCATAATCTGAGCAGGTTCAATTAGTTGAGAGATCTGTTTGCAGTCTATATTTGCACTTTGCTTGCAAGGCATGTTATTTCTATATTGGTTGCTGGGTTTAATACTACTAAATAAATATGTAAGGTTGTTCACTGTCTGTAGGACAGTTGCAGAGGTCATAGTCAGTCCAAACCCTGGTGGTCTTCCACCTGATGGTGGATAATTAATGAATCATATATAAGAAATATATTTCTTACTGAATCCATTCTTTAATCTGTGTCACACTGTAGGTAAAAGTGTGTCTGTAAAAAATAGCTTTTGCAGACTCTTCTCCATGCCTTCCCTTCACTTTGAAGGAATTAATGGATTTTAAAATGTCTGCAAACTTCCATTTTTGTGGCTGAAACAGTACCTGGGTCATAGCTGGTCTCTGAGGGATCTTTTTAAACTGCTTTCCTTGGTTTTTTCCATGTGTGTGACATCCTGTGCCAGTCACTGAGTGTTTTATAAAGTGAATGTACTTCCCTCTCTCAGTTACCTGCCCTCAGAGGGAATG